>NW_021940208.1:27874962-28246713 GCF_001715985.3 Manacus vitellinus
CCGGCCGTCCTCCTTCTGTCTTCGGGTTGTTTGTTTATTTGTTTTCGCTGCGCTTTCGTCCCCTTATCTCCCTGGCACACGGCGGGCAGCGGCGCCTCCCGCCGGCGGGGGACTCGACGGCCCGCAGAGCCGGGCGGGCTGCGGGGAAGGGGGCCTGCGTCCTCCTGACCCCACTCCGTCCCCTTGCAGTCCCCCGTCCTCCTCCTCCTCCTGTCTCCGTCTCTCCTGCCCCGCTCCCTTCTACCTGACCCCTCATTCCCCCCTGCACCTCTTCCCCCTGCACTCCCCTTCCTCCCCCTCTTTCCGTCCCCCCTGCCACTCTCCCTCACCCCTTCTCCCCCAGGTCCCCCCACCATTCAGGCTCCTTTGACGTCTCTGGTCCTGCCTGGGTGAATCGCGCGGAAGAAAAGCCTCTGTACCTTGGTTTTACCTGGCCGTCGCTACCTCCTTTAAGTCTTTGTTTAGGAAATTTGTATTAGTACCTGAGCACGTGTGGTGGGGGTAGAAATCCAGGTCGAGGTCTTTTATTAGTTGCGAATGGCACATGAATGGCATTTGCTCGTTTCTGTTACTTTTCAGGATATCCTAACTTCCCTGCTAAAAAAAAAAAAAAACCCAAAACAAATCTTAAACTGGTCAAAAATTTCTTCTCTGGGGCCATATTTGATAGTGAGCTGTGTGAGGCTGCCTTGCAGACTTGTACTATGTACAGCAGTGTTCTTAATTTTAGGTATTGCTAAAATTATACCTGAACAGTTTCTTGACCCAATTTATGTTGCTGGTTTTTTCTCTCTTCTAATTCTTATCAAATTCTTCCTGACATAGCCCATATCTTTCTTCTGCATCTACAGCAGCAGACCTCTGGTCTCAGTAGATATCCCTGACTTCAGATATTTAACTTTTGAAGGCTGACTGAAGCAGTTTGCTTTTAGGTTCCCTGTATAAGGAAGAAACATGCACCTAAGGAGTTCAGTTTGCTTCTCAAGTGCCTCTTTAGGATGGAAAGAGCAATATTTTGGAGATTACAGTTTCTATCATTGAATTGGAAAACTAAGACAATGCTAATCTCTCTATTTGGACAACTGAAGTTAGGGGACATGACCTAGAGAACTGGAGTTCCATACATGCAGAAGGCTGCCTTCCCTGATAGCCTTGTGCATTCTTGTATATTATTAAAAATATTTTTAGCATTTGAAGTAGTTGAATCACCATCCCTGGAGGTATTTAAAAGACATGTAAATATGTCACTTAGGGACATGGCTTAGTGGTGGATTTGGCAGTGTTAAGAGTTGGACTCTATGATCTTAGAGGTCTTTTTCAAATTAAATGATTCCGTGATTCCATAATTTACAATTTAGAGAAGAGGTCTGGTAAAGCAGATTCATGAGAATTATCTTCAATGCCAATACAGGTCAGACTTAGCACCTTCTGCAAACTCTGCTCTCCATGAGATATTGTGATTTGTATGTAGTTCAGAGGGGGCTAACACAGTAATAAAAAGAAGCAGCCACTTGGGTTGTAAATTAGAATTTACAGAAGGTCTGCAAAAAATATAATTGACTTGAGAGCGAAAAGAACAAAACCATATAGAGAACTGCCATGTTTCATGTGGATGAAACTCCCATCCAGTCCTACTCTCTCAGAGCCCACATATAGACATATATTCCGTGTCCACATATGTGGGCTCCGACATATGTGGACATACACATGATCTATTAGAAAGCCAAAAAGCTAAGGTTAGGTAAAGGACAGTCCTGTGTATTCACAGTGTCAGGGATGCTATTTTCTTTAGTCCTTATTTTTAAATACCATTTTTAAAAAATAGAAATTAAGAGTTCATATCTAAGAAGAGGTTTTAAGGTAGGATTAGTGCACTGTGAGTGAATGGAGTTGCTGTGAATTATTCAAGAGCGTGAGCCATGGCACTGGGACCTACTTCACAAGAAAACCTTTTTGCCCTTCTTCCCTGCCAATCTTAGTACTGCCTTTTTAGATCTCAACAATACTGGGATATATGAATTGGAATTAGCTGCTCTGGAATGGCTTCCCATGTGGAGGAGGGTCTATTGTGAAATACATGTGATTGTTTTCTTTTTCTTTTGTTCTTTCTACTTCTTTCAATTGCAGAACTATTACTTTTCTTTAGACGGACACAGTATTCCAAAATAGTATTCAGAAATAGTAACAGATTCTGTTACTATTCCTTTTGGGTGGCTGTTTTAGAGCAGCCACAATATCTACTGTGAGTTACTGTCTTTGTGTTGTCAAAAACTTGAGTCTTACTTACTTCACACGCCTGTACTCAAGAAGATGATGCATGCAGCAGCTGTTCAGTGCTCAAACCTGCAGAAAGCTGTGAGATGTTAACTTCCTGTAAAGTCTTCAGAGGTTGTAGATACTCAAACCAAAAAAGAGTGCTGAGCCTATATGTTAGGTTTTTTTACCCCCTGAAGGCTTATAATTTGGACAGATACACCCCTGATACAAACTCCCCTGCATCCCTGCCAGATTTCAGGTCTGTTTTAGAACAGAGCCGTTGAAAGCAAATGCTTCCAGATTTTGTTTGCACAGCCAAATTCTTTTTTATTGTGTTCAGAACCACCTAAACCAGTTGTCTCTCCTCCTTCCCCCCTTAATTTCAGTATGTAATAGGAACAAAATCCTCCAGCCCAGTCTCCAAGTAAAGTTTGGCAAAGCTGTCTCAGCTGAAGATAGCTACTTTATGAGGGTTTCTTAAGCCTCTGTATATAAGGCTTGCTGTTTGCACCACCTGTTTAAACACGAATAATATAGTAGCTTGTGAGGAGAAGAAGGTAGACAGTTTGGGGCCCTGGACTCTGGTACTGCTGGTGTTACTCTGCAGGTTACACTGTTGACAGAACCTGTCCCCTTGATGTGCTCCCAAACGTGGTTCCCATGCTGGAGTGTCCCAGTCACTGCAGCATAGGCTGCATGATCCTCATGGCTCAAGAAATGAATTATGCACAGTAAAAATACCTGAGTTTCTGTGTTTTCTCTCTGAGTTTCATCATTTTCATGTCTTTTGGAATGGCAAATAGGGCAGGTGCTGTTAGTGCAGAATTGCTACTTGTTCTTCCCCATGTTCTCGCTCCTTATGACATTTTAAATGAATTTTGGAAATCTGAAAATTGTTTTAACATTGATGCTACCTGCACTCTGCTGTTTGTAGCAAAGACTTTGTCATTTCATTAAAGTTTCAAGAAAATAGTTTGATTTTTACTCCCTCTTTTTCCCCTCCTTCCCCCTTAGCCCTCTGAACTGTTGCACATTCTGTGTTGGTGGTGCGACCAGTAAAAGTGGAAAGAAAATCACTGCACTTGAGGAAACATAAATTTCTTGCAAGTTAGTATAGGATTTCCAATTCTGGATGGAAGTTTACAGCAGTTTGTCCAGAAGTTGCCCATCTGTGTCGGTGCTTGCTCTTTTTTCTAGTGGTGTGAACTCAAGTGGAAAATCTTTAAGAGAATTACATAGTATGTAAGATTTCTCATGCCCATAAGGCACAGAATTGAGACTGTAAGTTACACAATTAATTTGAAATGCAGAATTTAAAGTTCCTAGGATATCTGGTTTTCTGCACAGAGTACCATTTACATTTATTTTATATGTAACAACAGAGAGCCAGCTTCAGTTTTTATCAAAACCAATAGAAGATGAAGACAAAAGGCTTCTGTGTTCAAGATGTGGATTTGTACTGAACGCATAGGTGTGCCCTCAAGTTCTCCAGCATGATTGCTCTATGTGCAGCTACAGTGGTTTGCAACAGGTGTGATGTCCAGTAGCATTTAGGAAAGAAATCGGTGAAAAATATAGCTATGAAAATACAGCTCACCAAACTCTCAGGTGTTGACCTGTGGTGGGTGCAGCTGTACAGTCTTAATTTTAGCACTTACACTTGATTCTGTTAAAGAGAAAGAGCCTCCTGTGTTAGGTTAAACTTGGAAGTAGGCAGAGATTCCTGCATATCCAAGACATTCAGTGTGGCTTTTTTCCAATTTATGTGTTTTATATCAGAATTGTTCCATTGCCTTAGAAAGGTTAACCCTACCTTTTTAGCTGGAAATTTATTATAAATGATGTTGAAGGATTTAGAGACAATTTAAGAGTTATAGCTCAAATAGGAAAAAGGATCTCAAGGTATTTTGAGCTCTGAATTTTTCCCTTCCACTCATCTGGTTTTTCAGCCAGAGCATTTGATTTCTCAGGCTTCGCCCCTGGTGCACTTTTTTGTAACTCACAGAAAAAGCCTTTGAATTAAATGTGGGACTAAGTAATCACACAAAAATACACCACTTAGGGATGAGCAGATTTCTGTTTAAATTGGGGAAAGCCCAGCTACTGCTTTCTAGATTTCCAGAAAATTGCTTGAAAAGCTGCACATTGCTAACACAGTATTGCTTACAGGTTGGTACATTTTTGCAGAGTATATCCTTTGCACTTACACTTTTAAATAATTGTAGCCTCTTGGTAATTGTACTTTTACATTAAGCACTGGTAGGAGAATGTATTTTTATACCTGCTTAAATTTTAGGAGTTGAGTCAATCAGGTCTATTTCTGTAATTAAAGATCTGATTGCAGGTATCATGAGGATTGAGGGTGCTATTGTTGTGTGTGGAAAAAGTTTTGGTTTTATTGAATGAGAATGTATTTTCCTTGGACTTTGTGCATTGGTCTTCAGACAGAAGACAAAGATGAATTTTTTGGGCTGACCTTTTTTAATATTGTCAGTGTAATCTTGAAGTTTTTTTTTATTTTGTCCCTCATTTTTTTTCTTTTTAACTTAAAAAATGTAGAAGTCTGTTGCTCAATTGTGTACTGTTGAACCAATGCATTGCATCTGTTGCTGCAAGCCTATGAGAAATAGAATTTTTCTGCACAAGTCTTATCTGGCATTATAAAGTGGTTTTTGATGAAGAAACAGCCATTGGAGTGATTGTTTATTTTGTTGTTAAATACTTTAATATACTAGCTTTTGAGCTCTGAAGTTTTCCCCAAGTTTCCTCACTTACCTAGTTGCGTGGTTCAAGAATAGTTGCATTTTTACACTGAAACATCCAAACAATTTACTGCCATGTCTGTGACCCCACAAGTCAGAATCTGGTCTGGGATTCACTCCGCAGTGTCCGGAGCTGCACCTTCGTGTTGCTGAGTTCATTGTGGACAGTATCAAAAGCAGGATTCAGCATTAAATCTAAAGGTTCGCTTAGAAACATCTACTGATAAGTTTTTATGGGAAAGAGTGCAAGTTGCACTTTTATGACTGTTCTGTGTTTAATTGGGGTATCTAGAGCTGCTTTTTTATCTCTGACTTGCTTTGTCTTGTATTTCTGATTCTTAAAGCACCACCTCCATTGTAAAAATTTTGCAGTCTTTAGGGGTCAGATGGGCAGAATCCTAATACTGAACTGTGCTTTATGGGACACAGTAGTCAATATAGCTACTCTTGCTGGCTCCCCAGACTTTGCTAAACAAAAAAAACCCCAAACAAGCAAACAAAAAACCCGAAACAACCAACCAAAAAAAAAAAAAAAACAAAAACCCAAGGAAAAAACCCTCCACCTCTTAGCATTCAATCACCCAAAGACTAAATTTAGTTTCTGAAGATGTAGATATATAGATAGATATGAAAACCTGTGGCTTTGGTTATTGTTTCAGATTAAAGATCTTTTTTTTTCTTTCCCCAGGGCCGATTACTGGAAATCTCAGCCAAAAAAATTCTGCGATTACTGCAAGTGCTGGATAGCAGACAACAGACCTGTACGATGGTCTACCATACTATGTCAATTATTTTGAATTACTAGGAATTTGAATTACAGGCTTTTAACATCACTTTTTGATACTAGTCTATTGATGCATGAAATCTGTTTTTAAAAAATGTCTTTGTAATACTTGTGATCCTTAAAATATACTGCATGAGAGCCAGATACCTGCATACAAGATGGTGTGTGCTGTTCTACTCAACAGTACAGATAAGAACTAAAATATCTGACCCTGCTTTTTTCTTTGAGTTCTGTAACTTAACATTTGATCTGTCTTGAAACTTTGTCTACTCCTGTTCCTCACTTTTCATGTGCAAGAAGAAAGCAAAACCTGGCATTTGTACTGTTTCTATGTAGTAGGCATGGTACAGCCAGCAGTCTTGAGCATTTAAAGCAGGTTTCTTTCATTTCACACAGCCCACAGAAATATTACAGGTGTTTCTGACTTGTAGATGTCTTTTGCAGACTACTAGACCCATTGGTTTCTTACTTAGAAATAAGTTTTGCATTCCTGATTGGATGCCAGGAGTACTCTTAGAGCTGAGCTTCATCCGGCTTACAGTAAGATACCTCAATTAATTAGCTCACAAGAACTGCAGGTATCTTCTTGGAGTCAGTGAAGAGAACTGCTTATAAAGGGAGAGATATGAGTACCTTGTAAAGTCTGTCTTCAAATGAGTTATCCCTGAATGTGCATCCTCTGCACATCAGTTCATGCAGAGGAAAAAGAAATTCTAGGGTTACTAGGTCAGGTTTAGGCACCTAACATCTGAACACCTGAATGAGCTCAGACATTTTTTTCTGAGAACCACAGGAGGACTTCCACTATTGTGCCCATAGGGACCTTCTAAACTCCTTCCAGCTCCTACTGGCTTGTCTTCCTGGCAGCTTTTTGGCTTGCGGGCTGTTCTGTTGTCCTTAGTTACCCAACTCTCCCACTTTGCCTTTTCTTTTTCTCTCTCTCTTTCTCAGATATGTGGACCTGCAGTTCGAGTTCATGAGATATTTGTGGAGTTAACATTATCTAATTAAGGGTGGTAGCTAATATTTGGAACACTAATTAACCCATATGGTTTTTAAAAGTTTGCATGAGAACAGGATAAAAAACAAAATTAATGACACTTGGAAGTGTCATCACTTGGAAGGATAGCATGAAGAGGGAGCCCAGGTTCCCTGTTACTTGTCTCTAATATGTTGCTGAACAGTATTATTTGAAAAAAATTAAATCTTATAAATACACTGAGATTCTGTGATACCATCCTGGAGTGTTACTGATTTTTCATTATTTCTATGTTGAGTGTTTCTCAGTGTTCCTGTGTTCCACCCATTTCATAGCTTTAGTTTTGCTGTAAGTGTTCTCAGAACAGGTTACATTTAAGTTTGTTCAACTAAGCTTAGTCTAACTAAATTTTAAGTAAGTAAAATTATTTTAAAATTGTATAATACATATAATTTTTCTTGGTTTTTTTCTCACTTTGAAGAGCATTGATTTTCATGAAAGAGGAAAGAATCATAAAGAAAATGTGGCAAAAAGAATTAGTGAGGTAACTCAAATATCTTAATTGCACAAATGCTTATTTTTACTCTCTTATCATATTTGTTTAATTTATTCTCTTATGGGTTTTCTGTTTTGTTTTAGATTAAAAAGAAAAGCTTGGAAAAGGCAAAAGAAGAAGAAAACATGTCAAAAGAATTTGCGGCAATGGAGGAGGCTGCAATGAAAGCATATCAAGAGGATATGAAAAGGCTTGGAATTAAGCCAGGTAGTTCACATAGCTGCCAAAAGATAAAAGGCAGAATTGAAAGAGTATTGAATAGGAAAGTTTTGTCTTAAATTGGGTTTGGGAACATGAGAGGAGGCCTCCAGGACTGTGTTTGCTTATTAATAATAAAAAAAAAAGAGTAGTCTACAGTTTGCGAGTAGTAGAAGTGGCAGCCCAGAACGTTTTCAGCTATGGTATCCTCTGATCCATGGAACAATCAAATTCCGAGTAGAAAAATTAAACAATGTGATAACAAAAAAAAAAAAATAGGCTGTAGTTGGTGCTTTGAATGACCAGTGCAGCTTCCCTTGATTAACTTTATGTTTCACTTTTGCCAGTTGGAGACAAAAGTTCCTATGCGTAGGAGAAGACTGGGTTCCCACTTGTGTCTGACAGTGGAGATGAGAATCTCCTACTCAGCTTGCAGTTCAGCAAGTACCTTTGTTCTGTCCCTCTGAAGACATACTATCCTCTAAAAAAAAAGTTTGTAGTTTCAGGCTGCTGTACCAGCTGTCTTTCTCATAACGCTTTTAGTTTGGTTTTTGTTGTTTGGTTAGAGCTAATTGATCCAAATGGTTTTTGTTATTCATCTTTTTAAATCTGGACTTTGCTATGACACTGTGGAAGTGCTACAGTGTAAGATTCTTTGAATATAGTCTTTTAAGAGTGCTTGCTATGAGTGTAATATTGATGACTGTCACACATTAGTGAAAATACTCATAAGAACAAAACTTCCTATTTTCTGTTGTACAAGTGACTAATATTTAAGTGCAGATTATTACTCTTTTTTATAAGGGCAGTATTGTTTTCTTTAAGACGCTGTAGGTCCCAGTTCAACACCGAGTAAAACACAGAGTAACACAGTGGAAACTAAAGGAAAGAAAGAAAAGAAAGAGAAGAAGGAAAAGAAAGAAAAGAAAAAGAAGACAACTGAAACGAAGCAGTGGGTGCAAGGACTGTCTCCAGAAGGCTATACATATTACTATAACACAAAAACTGGAGGTAAAAGGAAATGCAGATATAGTTACTGGATCTAAGTGAGAAATGACTACCTGCATTTCTTTACTCTTCTACTCTTTCAGTAGTAAGCTGATTATTAAAATGTGAACGATTTGATGCAGTTTTGATATTTAACATTCAAGACTTAGGCATCCAGAATTTCAGAGTAGTTTTGCTGTTGATTAATAATAGAAGAATGCAGTAATTCCACAGTTTCTGGAAATGTTTAGCCTGTCAGAGGTTAAGTATACAAAAGATAGCTGTGTTCTTCCTAAACAAGTTTTCTGATCAGGAATGTGAAATAAACCAATTGTTTCTTTCCAAATTTACAGGCTTTATCTAACTGACTTTTCTTGAAGAACTGTATGTTGTGATCTACTTTAGAGCATAAAAGCCACTCTCTTTTATGATTAACGAGAATTTTACAAACTGTTTCTTATAAATCTAAGGGTTGGCACTAGTATTTACTGTAGTCTTTCCTCATACAAGATAACGTCCAAAAGGTAAAAATCTTGTGCGTTTGGTTTCTTTTGGCCTAACATTTAAAAAAGGCCAAACAAACCCCCCACCTTTTTTTTTAACTGAATTTTCAGTATCTGTGTATCAGCCATATAGAGTCTAAAGGGTCGCTAATTCCAGTAAAGCCAGGTGTAATTATGATACTTTTGATTTATTTTTCATACGATAGTTTTATCAAGGATTATTCATATTCCAGTGAGGTATATCTATATTATTTGTTTATGTGTGTGCACACATCAGTGTTATATCTTTTAGATCTCGTTTTATAAAAGATTATTAAACATAAACAGGATTGAATGATGGGTGAAATGTGCCTTTGTTTTTTCAGAATCACAGTGGGAGAAACCTAAAGGATTCCAAGGCAACTCTCAAAACTCAAAAACGGTAATCAAATACTATTATTCATACTTTTCTTTAGGATACAGTTATGTAATAATTTCTGGTTTTCCTTGGTTTATTATGATCATGGAACCTATGTACAAGCAATTATTTAACACATTTAGAAATTTACCATGTTACTCTATTTTCCTTGTTTGAGGCACAGGGAAACTTGCAGAATAGTCTAAAGACAGAAAGACTGTTATTAATGGGCTTTCCCCTGATACTTATCACTCCAGGATTTTTGTGCTTTGCAGCATTAAAACCAGGATTTTTCCAAATCTCCTGTTAAGTGATGTTATGTTTCTCATTTTCAAGATAGGTGTCATATGTACACTATGATTTAATGTAAGGGTTTTTTTGGTTTGCCAGTGTTGGATTTTACATTAGAGTTCAAAAAAACCTGGTGTTTTCAGAGTGCTTAACATTCTCTAGCTCTATATTGTCCCATCACATGCTGCTCTGGCTTTCTGATTCCCTTATCCTGTGGTTTTGCACCACTTGTTAATCAGCACTTCAACTTTATCTTTTCAGTCAAGGCATAGCATTGCAATATTTATAAGCCAATCTTACTGTAGCCTTCCACCGAAGGAGGCGGTCCTGAAGCTAATCTTGTATGGTCTTTGGTGCATATTTACCCTGACAGTGAACTAGTTCAGGGAGTGAAGGCATCAGAGTTTAGGTTAGTGCTTTGTAGGCTTATTTCCTTGCCATTGGCTATCTGGTTAATCAGAGAAATGCCAGTGTGGGGAGAGCAGACTGGGGGGAAAAGGCACTCCCTTCTTGGCAACAAATTGAAGTTAGCTCAGCTATATCATAAACACACACCTTCAGCCTTGGATATCTCTCTAGTACCACATGGCTGTATTTTGCCATTCCTTCCTCACCCTGCTCAGTGACTTTGTGCTGTCTTGAGTTATTTTTGCTACAACTAAAAACAAGCGTTTGATTGCTCCCTTATTTAGTCTGAGCTAAACATATTGGGAACACTCCAGACCTCTAACAAGGACTCACTGCCCAGAAGTTAAAGGGCATGCTTGCAATATGCCGTGCAAGTGAGATTCAGGAGCCCTCCTGGTTTTACAGCACATTACATTGCTGCTCAGACTTTGTAAGAGGTGGGAAGAACAGAATAATGAAGAGGCATATTGAAGACTACCTATAACCAGTTAGACTGACATTGTGCTTGTTAGAATTCGTGTCATAGGATACTCAGTGTGCCTAGTGTCAAATATTTGCTGAAAACCTCCAGGCGCCAGGTCTAAAACGATCAGGATCTAACACTTAACAAAAAGGATAGGTTGTACTTAAGACTACTTTTTTGATCCACTTTCTACTTACGTAAAAGAAACATTTCTTTTGCTTCTTTTCTTGAAATGAGCACACTGAAACTTTTGAGGACAAAACCTTGAAGAAACTTGCTTACTGAAGGCTTTTTTGCCTTTGCTTGCTCTAAACCTGCTGGTACATTTTTTGTTGTTGTTTGTTTACAGAGTGGGTGCAAGAAGCTTAACTTCTGATTTTGTTGTGTTTAAAAAAAAAATAAACCCAAGTTTTATTAAGAGTATTAAGCAAATGTAGATGTATGTGTGTGCAAAACGTAGACGTTATTAATGCCAAAATAAGGTATGGTGAAGCAGCACAGATATTCTGCCCAACACAGGGGAGCAGGCAGTATAAGTACTTAAGGAGCAGTGAAATAGTTGTATGTGCTAATGTAGCTAAAAATCGGGTTCTTAAGGAAGATGTTAGGTCATGGGTAATGCTGATCATGTATCTGTAGCTAATTCTGAAAAAAAAAATTACATTACATGTTCACAAAGATACGCCAGCAAGTTCTGCCACATTTCATATGTATTTATAAATCAGTAGGGAAAAACAGACCATTGTTGAACTCAGTGCTTTACGGAAGAAGTTAAATCATTGGTGTGCATTCATACAAAGTTTGATTCTATATTTGTGGTGAAAATCTATTTTGGGATACATTTCTGTTTGTTTATTTAATTTCTGATAGTATTTATTGGTATTGTTTTTTTTTTAACCCTCACTAAGACCTGCGTCTTCTAGAGAATTTTTTCATCAGTCTCTAGTAAAGACAATAACACAAATAGGAAATTACAACCTCAGGGGTGAATACTTTGGAAAATAAAGAAAACATGTAAAATAATGATCTATATAATAATTTGAACTTCATGGCAACATTTACTATAGAGGCTCATATGGATTATCCACTGTTTGAAAAATAATTGTTTATGTGCATTTGCAATATTTTAAGTCATGGAATTCAGTCTCATTTGAGTCAAAGGGAATATGTTCTAACAACATTAGGGGTTCAAGCTTTAAACCAGTAAAATAACCACAGACAAAAAATACTCAGGAGTTGAATAATCTTACAAGTGATGCTTTGGCTGATCCCGATAACTTTTTCATTAGCTCCTGTATCTTTTTCCTAGGGAGCAGAGTGGGTAGAAGGTGTCACTGAAGATGGTCATACTTATTACTATAACACACAAACTGGAGGTAAGGAGAGAACTCTGTTAAGCTCTGTTTCAGGAGAGAGGGTTTTCAGAGAAGCTTTTTGTTTTGCAAATTAACTGCATTTTAAGGCCGTTACTAAGTTTTGTATTTTTTAAGCTGCAGTCTTAGTTGAAATATACTTGTTGATTAAGTCACTGCTGGCTTTACAGCTGTATTGTCAGTGTGTATAAGTTCATGCTTCGTAGGGTTTTTTAGACTTCAGCTTGTAACTTTAAGCATTCTTCTTTTCTATATGTATATTGAAATTAGTTAGGAAACTAGAAAGGGGATTTTGTTTTCACAGGTACGTAGTACTAAATAAGAATCTCCTAAACTTTTCATCTTGCTAGCATAGCATTGGTAAGAGAGTCCAGAATCTTACCTCCCACTTCTTTTACCCTTTTTTTTCCCTACATGGGAACTTTGTGGTGACTCCCTCAGAATGTTTTCTAAATCTGTTTGAATCATTTTAAGGTCAATGAGGCCTCTCTGGAGAGGAAGTGATTTTTATGCTGGCTATGAGTTTTTCTACTGCTATTGGGTATGAAGTGGCATTCCCCATGATGCCAAGAACAGAAAAAAAAACCCAACCAAAACCTTTCAGTTTTTAAACCAGTCACTCCCCTGCCCCAATGATTTGTGGTTTCTTCTTTGGAAATAGAAAGGAGGTGTTGCTTATTTTTAAACATTGCCTTCTAAGTTCAGATGCATTTTATGCATTTGGATGTATTGTTTTTTAAGTTCTTCAGAGACATATGACACTTGTGAATAATGTGTTTATAGTCATGGCATTTGGTAAAATTTTGGCTTGTGAGATTTCAAATTGATCCTTTACTTTTATATAGCTGTAAACGTCTTGGAAATGTTTGAGAATTACCTGTCGGTTCTAATAAGAGTAATCCCATCCTCTGAAGACAGGACCGATTTTTAACTGATGTAAATAGTCATAATTGTCTCATCTTAGACATGTAACTTAGGAGGCTGATATCTCTGGACCTAGTGCTACGAGTCGTGCTTTGGGAGGCTGTACTTTACTCCACTGTATGTGGCACCTAAGAAAGTGAACTTTCTCATTTACTAATCTAAAGCCAGATGACAGCAGTACCATTAAGTGACTGTGCTGTTCATGCAAAGTCCTTCACTGCCAGTTTTTTACACCTTTACTTCTTCAAGATATATCTAGACGCTTACCTGTTAAATGTTGTTTGCAGTTAAGGATTTCCTTGGAAATGGATAAAATAATTGGAAAAGTAGTTGTTTTGTTACATCTGAAAACTTATATAAAACTATAGATGGAAAGTTGGCCTACTTTCGCCTTATTCTTACTAAAACCAGTTTTAAGACCACTGAATCAACTTTTATTTAAATATTTCCTTTTGATGTATTTACTGGAATACTACCTTTTAATTGAAAATGAGGATATGTATGTACATATCCTATACATACTTTCATGTATTTTCAGATTGATGTTTGTGTTTCCTTGTTTGCTTGACAGCTTTTAATTAGAGACTTAATGTTACCAGGCAAAGGAGCACACGGAAGGGGTTTATCATGCTGGAGACCTGAGGCTTGCAGTTATCATTCTTTACTTTATCCTGTCTTTGTAATCAGCGAACAACTCAAATCAAATAGGCACATCTAGAGGGTAATTAATTCATCGGTCCTGTGTAGGGATGAGAGCGACCACAGTCGTGCGGACCACGGTTCACCGTGTGTTTGAGCTAATTAAAACAAGCTTTATCAACAGTGAACTCAGCTGTCATGACTGTATCTCTGCTGGGAAGTGAAATGTTATCTTTCTAATTATGTTTATTAAAACAAACATACTCAACAAAGGCACAACCCTCATGCTAAATTATTTGCTGTATTTTTGAATAAGGCAGCACTGCTTCTAAAAGGTAATGTTGTCGAAGCAATGAAAGATCAAAATTAGAAGCATAAATAATGGTTGTTCAAATGTCTTGGACAGTATCCACATGGGAGAAACCGGATGGTTTTGTTTCATCTTCAAATGAGAAGAGTCGATGTGACAAGCATTCCGAAGAGCATGCAGAAACAGCATCTGAATCAGACTCAGAAGATAGTGAAAATGAAGCAAAGAGTTCAGAAACAAACTCCAAGGTAATTTTCTTCAGATTTATTTTATATACATCATCTTATACTAAGAAATTATTGCTGTATCTTTTATCTCTTGTGATAGGCTGTACTCATTGAAATGAGATTAAGCCGTATGACTGAAAGTAGAATTTTGCACTTCTTTAAATAGTAAAATGAATCTTTGTTCAATTGTTTGGCTCATTAGTGGCACTGTTCCAGGATAGAAAGCATGTTCTTTCCTTCAACTCACCAGAAGTACCTTGAATTCTGCAAGATATGTGATGTTCTCTGAGAAAGGTCACTGTCATCTCTCTGAAATAATCCACAAAATGGTTTGGATTTCAGTGTGAGAATGACTTCAACCCTTCATTGGTAAATGTGACTGCCAATGGACTCCAGGGAATGCTTTGGACCGAAAATGGCATGGTTATAGTTTCCTTATTAAATTGAGAAAAAGCATTGACAGCACATAGTACAACATCTGTGTCAATTAAATATTTAAAATGTAAATGTAAAACTTTAGATAAAAGTGTGTGATTATGGTTTTGGTTGGGTCAAATGGTTTTTCTGAACAGAGACAATTTAAATATAAAATGCATTCATAGGCAGATGTATTTCTGTATCACTGTGCATCATTATAAACTGCTATCAGGTATTAGCAATAAAGTGTGTGTATCTGCATGTACATAAAGCTGCATGTGAATTTTTTTCCTCATTTTTTATTTTAAGACACCCTAAGCTTTGTTTTTAAGTAATTTTGAATTGGCTATGCCTTGCTAACTTCAGCCTTGGTAGATGGGCTTTTCCATCTCGAACTTCTTGTAACATTTAAGAATTGTTTTTCAACTTTATGTAATGAAAGCTCAAGAAGAAAAATTTGCAAATTATATTACAATATGAACTTGTTTCAAGTTACTCTTGGTTGAAAACTATGAATAGTAGATAATACTAAATAAAAGATGTAAAATAAAGATACATTATGTTTTTATTTAGGCATTTTTGCTTAAGGTGGGTTTTTTCCTCTTTAGAGGAAAGGAGATAACAGTGAAGAATCAGAGGAAGGGAAGAAATCTCCTAAAGCTAAAAAGTTAAGTCCATATGGGAAATGGCGAGAAGTTAAGTCAGAAGAAACTGGAGATAAAGAGAAGAGTACATCAGCTTCCCAAGAAACCTCTAATGATGGATCTAACACGACCAACCCTTATGGAAAATGGAAAGCACTTAAGGAAGTAGGAGAAGAACAAGAAAAAGAAGAAGAAGAAGAAGGGTGAGTATCTTTTTTACCTTGATTATTGTCATAATGTTGTTTTCAAAAGCTGAAGCTTTTTCTTCTGAATTCTGGAAGCATTAGCACAGCAGTAATTGGAATACAATTCTTTCTGCCATGATTATTTTAAGTAATAGCTCTCCATTGCATATGTCAGTGGTGTTTTGGTTTTAGTGTAGAATTTTACTGTAAGTACAGAGTAAATTAAAGTGATTTAAGAATTCTAGTCATGCATCATTTTTTCAGAGGCTGAGTATCAAATGTTTAAATGTTGTTACTCTAAGCTTAACATCATCTCCTTCATAAATCTGGTTCAGCTTCCTCAGGCACTCTTATGACTGCTTTTTGAACTGCTTCCAGCCTTGGAACAGTAGGGGCAGCTTTCTTGGGGCCTCCAGCTTTCAGGCTAAATTCTGTTTCTTTTTCATGGGTAACTAGTTGGGCAGACTTCACCTGGAGTTTGAGATCTATCTTGATCTTCTAGGACCACCAGCAACTTTACGTTGATCGTAGTGGGTTAGCATTGCTTTGAATTCCTTCCTTGTGGGATCAGTAGTTGCTGAGATAATGAGTGTGCTTTTTTAGACTCTAAGCAATTTTTACCTAACACTGGTATGTTTGGCTGGGCTACTCCCACAAGCAGCGGATCATTTCTCACTTTGTGGTATTGTACTAACTTTTAACTGTTCACTTGAAGGACACAGCCTAGAAGACACTTCAAATTTTCTATCTTACTTTCACCTAGTATTGCAGTAAAAGACTTCTGGTTCAACTATTTTCTTGTTCCCTTTTTTCTCTCATTTCAAAACAGAGTTAACCAAAACCAAAACAAAATCCACTACAGCCTTTTCTGCTGTCACAATGACTAAGTGCTGAAGACTATTAAAATGGGGTGGGAAACACTTTCTCTGATGATTTTACTTGGGAGATGAAAGACAAAATATGTCTAACATAGTTATGCCAGTTTTAAATCGGGTAACTGTCTCTCCCTGTCTCTCTCTATCTCCCCCATGCCTGAGCAGATGTTTTCATGACCTGCATCTGATCAGGAGGGTTGTTTTTGTTTTACTGCATAGTGCCTGAGGTAGCTTTGTTTGTTTGTTTGTTTGTTTGGGGGTTGTTTTTGTTTTTTATTGTGAAGCATGCTGTCTTTTATTGTCATTTTCTTGTGGCTCCCTCTAGGAGTCTGGAGAAAATAGGTTTTGGAGAATGAAAACAGTCTTCTTCCTTATGCTTACTCCATTCTCCACATAACACCTGTGTTGCATCAGCTAGCTGCTCCTTGACTTCTGAGCTGAAAAATTCTTTTGGGGTTTTGGAAAGCGCTGTCTAGTAAAAAGTGCTTTCAGCTACTGAACGTTATAGATGAGTCTCTGCATGAGCATGCAGGCTTGAGATAAACACATGTCAATGAGACAAATGCAGTTCATTATTTAATTTGAGTCTAGGCACAGTGACAACCACTTTCAGGAGGTTTATATTTTCAGGATATGGCAGCACTTGCATTTTCTTGACGTACTTGACTTGCAATCATTCTTATGGCTCTTGTTTGGGTGCTCAAAATTATCCATGTCTTCCTTGAAGGGAGGACTTGAAACTAAGTATATACATGAGCTGACATCAGACTAATACTTGGTAGTACCAAGAGTATTCTTGCATGGATTGGCCAATGTGTATCTCTTTGCATCAGTGTTGTGCTGGTGTGATTCCTGACGGACTTGTGATTTAAGTAACTTTCTGCGAAATGTTTCATTCTTCTCTACCGTATATTTATGCCACAGGTTATCTGTGTAGAACACAGTGTTTTGCTGTTGACCCCTTAAAACCAATTAGTCATTTTTAGTTGATGTCTTTGGTTTGTTCATATCACTGTTAGCTGTGATCCTGGCCTCCAAAGCCACCTCTCCCAACTTGGGGTCACTGACTGATTTGGTAAGCTTGTCCTCTCTTCTGTCGTGCAGTCCCTTGAGGATGGACACTTGAGCAGAACTACTCAATGGTATTTTGGCGGAGAACCACTGCTAAGTACTCACTGACTACTGTCTGTCAATATTCTTATATTTACAGACATGCAGCCCTGTTATCTTCTGCGGGACTGTTTACGTGATGAGTACTTGGTCCATGGTCTAAGCTCAGCACGGAATGAGGTTTCAGTTTGTTACTTTTTGTGGCAACCCACACAGAAGAAACAAAGAACATGGATTTTTTTTCTTGATACCTGTCATGATGATGACTAGAAGACTGCATCTAGCTGAAAGATGCTTTGACAAATAAAAATAGCTGTTACGGTCTGCAGTACACCGCATTGTTTTCTCCATGTAGCTTAACCCTTTTATGTTTTCTTCTCTCCTCCCAGTGAAAAAGTGGACCTGGAGCTTCCAAGTACAGAGAGTGACAATGTAGCACCCCCAGTGTTAGAGGTTCCGGAAGAGGAACCAGTGATGTTTAAAGAGAAGACAGTCACCTCCCTTGGAGACCTGACAGAAGGGGTGCCAACATTTAAAAAGAGAAAATTTGAAAATGGAAAATCTAGAAACTTAAGACAAAGACTAAATGATCAGTAGTACTTAACAAATCATTTTAGATTCTGTTTAAGCTAGAGTGAATCAAAAGTTTAATATTTTAAACAGGCTTTTATAAAGAAAATGTTGGATAGAAATTGAGGATTTATAGGTATTAAAACGTATGTGAGTTGTTTTATTTTGATGTGATTGGTTTTGGAATGGAAGTTCGTGTTGTGTTACTTATGCAATATTGTAAATACTTTTTATTTTAACCATGCCATCTAAGTTCTATTTGCTCTGTGTATGCTGTTTTAAATATGTTGCATAACATATTTTACTTCTTTTCTAAGTATGTGAGAATGTAGTAATGTTTAATATGGCAAAAATGAAGCAGATCTTTTATTTTTACAGAGGAACTGGATCAATAGCGTGTACTAGAGAGCAAAATCATCCCTCAAGATTGTTTATGTGGTGTAGTTTCCCCACTAATGAATAAAAATATTGTACTTACTAACCTTTGGTCAATCGCTTGCCGAAGAGTAGGTGGTGAGACTGCCAACATTTCAAACTGATCATTTGAAAGCTGTTTTTAGAGGAGTTAGTCACATCAGTGCCACCCATTCCAAATGATGTTCTGAAAAATTATTTCTGTACGTGCATGATAGATGTATTAAACCTCTGCAGAAGATTTAAACCTGATGAATCTTAACTTGTAGTAACAGCACCAGAGCCCTGTTGGAGTAGACATTTTTTCTTGTTGTATTTTGCTTTATTGTTGCCTACTTCAACTGTTACTTATAATATTTTCTTTTTTTGGTCTTGCTTTCTTTTTTTCTCTTTTCCAGAAAAAAAGTGCTTGCCTGATATTTTAAAGAAAAAATACTCTAGAGACTTGGCCCTGCTCTAGCATACAGGACCCTTTTTGAGGTGAATGTGTTTTATCTGCTGATAAGAAGAGTGTGTTGCATAGTTGCAGTGTTCGATAACCTGAGAGGGACTTAGTATATTGAAGCTTGATCATTCTCAGTACCACAGAAGAGGAAAACAAAAGATCAGTAGAGCTGATGGCTGTACTGTCCAAGATGACTTGGACATTTTCTTAAGGATGGTAGATTTGATTTCTTCACTTGGTGGCATTGGTCTGCATTTAGCATCATCAAGATTCATTGCCTCTATTAGAATACAGCTGCACTTATTGCTTCTCTAGCAATGAAACAGTGGACCATAAAGGTTCAAATAATGAATCCATTAAAAACTGTCTCTATTCCTAAAGCTCACAGTGTTTTGTTCAGGAAAGTCTCAGTCAAAAAGAGGTGCAGTTAAGACTGTTGTCAAGAGTCCAGCAAAATAGAGTTGGTAACTCCTGAGCTTGAATTGCTTTGAGAAAACAACTGTTAATCTTTTGGAT
The DNA here is from genome assembly GCF_001715985.3 of Manacus vitellinus. Classification (NCBI taxonomy): domain Eukaryota; kingdom Metazoa; phylum Chordata; class Aves; order Passeriformes; family Pipridae; genus Manacus; species Manacus vitellinus. Next base: position 27,894,196 of record NW_021940208.1, read on the forward strand.
CAGTGGAGAAAGGAGTGCAAGACAGGAAATCTGATTTATTGTGTATTACAATGGAGGTGAAGTCTTTTTTTCTATTATGTGACATTTGCTTTATGTGTAGAAGAGAATTAAGTATTGTATTTAATCCTGTGTGTTTTCTTGGCTTCATCAGGGTTGTGGGTTTTTTTTCTGATGTTTATTCTGATAAATTTGAAGGTTTCCTGTAAAATCTGGCCCTGGATTGTCATTTAGAGATGCAGGACATGCTGGATGCTTTCACAGTCATAGTTCAGGAAAATACAACATGCACTCCACATGAAAGACCTCACATGCAAGGCTAGAACAGAAGCGTCTTTCCTGCCAAGGAGAGGTTGTCAGGTTTCTTATTCAAATTTTTCAGGTTTTGTTCTTATTTGAACGCTACTCTGGCAGCTAGGAGCCTGCTCTAACTTAGTCTCCTTATGTTTGTGACCAGTTTACACTCTTCCTCCCAATTCACACAAGTACTGTCCTTGAGTTAAGTAGCTTTTCTTCATCTTGAATCCATCACATCATCTCTCTTCGAAATCACAAAAAGCATCCTTGTGTGACAGGACCTTCAGTGCTCCACCAGCACTTCTCTTCACCCATTCCAGCCTGAGTCTGCCTAGACTAGATTTGCCTAGGTGATTTTGCCTGGGCTAGTTTGCCTAGAATAAGGCCACACATGATGTCACTAATACTTCCTTAGCATATTGGAAGTAACTCTGGGTATGTCCCTAAACCATATTTGCCTTTCACATGACCACATCACACTGTCTGCCAGAGGTGCCCTGTGACTTAACAGTACAACCAGCTTTCTCTACTCCTTTCCCATTGCCAGCTGATGAATTAACAGCTGGTCATGCTCTCCTTTCAAGCACAATTTTTTTTTGTACTGCTGTACTCATCCTCCTTCTGTTACTCCAGGCCTAAGATATATACATTTCATTATGATTTCTGAAAAATTATTTTATTGTTTATTAGTACAGTTTTTTCCAGTAGTATAGCAATTTTTTTTGTAGGCTCCATTTTTAATATCCTCTGAGGAGGGCATCTTTCCTCTTGTTATGAGGTTTCCAAAATATGAACATCTTTCCTTTAAAATGTTTTGACACATTGAAGTCACAGACGGGGATTTAAGATAGCTATAACTACATCCCTTGAGTAGATGTTTAAAAACATCTGAAAATGAGTGTTCAAAACTTTTGTTCTTGTGGAGCTGCTGTTAGTTGTAATATGAACCAAAGGTCTTTGTACTGTGTTAAATAGACAAACCAAAACATTAGGAAAAGAGATTAAAATATTTTTTTCACCTCTAGTAAAGTTAGTTTAAATACCTTGTGCTTGGTTTTGCTGTGTGACTTTTAAAGCTTGTGTTTCACAAAGAAATACAGATACAGCTCTTTGCTCTCTACTACCTCTGAAAGTCAGAGACTAGTTTATTCCTAACTGTAAATTATAAAAAAGGCCAGTTGATTTAAATTCGATATACACAAAGCCACTGTTTAATTTTGCAGCGTGCTGTCATTCAATTTTCCTTATTGTGTATCTAAGCCAAATATTTTTCTGTTCTACACAAAAATACTGTCTTGTCTGAGATTTAAGGCAGACACTGCTTTTCCAAGACATCTGTTTTTTCACAGATCTCTCTCCCTTCTGTGCTATCTCCCTGCAAAATCTTCTGCTTTTGAAATTTGCTGTACGAATCCTCTAGGTATTACTACAGTTATGCTCCTCATCTGCTAATCCTTCCTTGGGCTGCACTGGCTTTTGACAAAGGAATGTTACTTTTTCAGATGAGTGTTTTCTTTTCTGACTAATCCATTTTCTATCCTACAGCATGTTTTTATCTGCTTGCCTGGTTTTATTGCAAGCTCGAGTGAGGACTACATCCTTGGTTTTACAGGCTGCCATAGATATCATTAGCAGTATGAGAAGGAGAGTCAGAGAGAAAGGGAGTCATTGCAATTTCTGATGATGATTTCTGTTGTGTGGTTTAGAGCAAGTCAATTCACTGCTCTGTATTTTTCTTTCCTTGCCTAATATTTTCACCTGCCTTGTTTGTTTAGAAAGACAGCTTCATAGCACAGGACATTTTGTGCATGTTTTTACAGCAAGGCCTGTCTAAAGTTGGTGATACTTTTAGAAGCAAACATACTGCATATACAGAAAAAAGAAAAATTATTTTATTGTGCATTTGCTATGCCAGGAGCTGTGCGGAGACCTGCTCAGTTTTACCCGTGTTATAGAATAATCCTTGTTCCTATTTAGGCTAAGACAAATTTTAACCCTTCACCTGGGGATTAGTAGATTGAAATCCAGACTTCCCCGGTAGGGTGAAGTTTCATTTGACCATCATAGATAAAGTCTGTGCTGCAGCATCTGTGCTGCAGATATTGAGATTTAGAAGGTGGGAGGGCTGGTCATGATATGCATCTGAGTTAAATTCACTAATCTGTGCATGTATAAAACCATTTCTCCTTTTTTTTTTTCTTCCCTGAAGGAGATTTTATTTCAGTGCAAATTTTTGGCATCTCAGAAAAGGAGTAAAAAACTATTTCACGCTGCTTGGTTTCCTTGATTTGCTTTTTGAGTTGTGCCTCCCTTTTTTAGTACTTTTCTTATTATTGCTGTCTTCCTTGAATCGTGTTCTTCCAGTATTCTCAGATATGCAAATCTCTGTATTACTGCTGTGCCATGTTTCTGGCATCCACCTTCACCTCATCCCCTGCTCTGCCGAGATCTTCAGAAAGCTTTGCGTTCCTAGGTAGGCCAAGGTGTCTCCAGGTCCCAGCTCCTGCCAGCCACTTCTGCTGTTTGCATTGTGCCCTGAAGAACTACAACCATGTCTATTTCCACACAACACACAAGCTATTTCAGGACTGACTACATGTGCTCTTTTGATTTCCTTGATAATTCATTTTTCTGAGACAGATTCCACTGTTCCTCCTATGGGGTTTGCAGCCCTAAAATCCTTCTACTTGTTGGTACAAAAGCTGTCTATACCTTCTGCTATGAGCTGCAGCAACCCTTGGGTTCTGTTTTGTCAGCCATACCTCTTCAGTCTCTATCTACCTCTTTAGTCACCTTACCTTCTACCTGCTAAATTATTTAACCTAGAAACTGTGTTAACCATTTGTGTGATTAACAGGTTTAGCTTTGTGAAATGTTTCAGGGTAGAGCTTGAATAAAATTTTCTGTACAAAGCAAGAAGTGTTACAAATAATAATCTCAAAAAGGCTAAATTTGCCCAAGAGGATTTCCAGAGAGTGTCAGCAAAAATGGGTTTGATTTTACATGTAAAACCAGAAACAGTCTATGTTAAAAACCGTAAGAGAGCATTGTACAGACCACGGGATGATGACAGTGGATTTTAATGGCTTGTTTGGGGTGACTGAAGAGTGCTTGTTTTAGTTTATAAGTAACATCTGCAAAGTTAAATAGCTGGTTTATCTTCAACTGCTTCTCAGTTGCAATTACAAAATATTGCAAGCTCTTGATGTGGAGTTTATATGAAAATACAGAATAAAGCTTTCATTTGAACAATCTGCGTTACTACTGTTCATCTGTTCAGGGGGTTTAGGACAACCTGGAAGATTTATGGGTGCATATTCTGTTGAAAGTGGGGCCTGAGGCAAATATGAACTATATATATATAAGAACTATATAAAATATATAATAAAAATATGAAAATGCTTCTTAAAAGAAATACTTTTATTTTGTGGTCACCGACATGGTGTCTGGGTGCCTTCCTGTAGCACATTAAGTGGTTACTGCAAATTTGTTTATTCTGTGCATCAACTATGAGTAATAAAAGGCCTGGGTTAAAATTGTTATTTTAAAAATCATTTGTAATAGAGTTCAGGTAAGGTTTGTTGCAGTCACTGTTAGTAACATTCAGAATAAAGCTGAATATATGAACTTTGTGATGACAGATTGTGATTCAGTAGTTACAAATTTGCTGGTCTCAAGAACAATGAGCAGTGCCCTGAGAGTTAGATACACACTTGATGACTAAATGGAAGTAATCAAGGTGAGGTACCTGGGCTGTTCTCCTGCAGAGGGTAAGCATCCATCTTTCCACTGCCATAGAAAGGGCTACTTCCAAGGGCACACACAGCTTTTATGTGGCTTCCTTTTTGGCTGAGTGTGATGCTGCTGCACAAGACCTCAGCAGGGACAGGAAAGAGATGGAGGTACTACTTTTCATATCAATGGACAGGATCTGCAGAGCGATTAAGTTGGTGCCTTGCACCACCTGTAACATGATGTCTGTGGGTAAGGGCCCAGTTCCACACTGATGGTGGGGAGGGGAAGCCAGGCAGATGGGTGGTACTTTATGTTTGTTGTAACACTGTTTGACAAGGAAATGCAAAGCTACAGGAGAAGGCTGTTGTTTCTAGCAGAGGAACCTGCTCTTGCTCTATCGCACTGTCCCCAGGGGCTGTTCATTGGCCCCCAAGAAGTTGTTACCCCTTTTCCTCCCTGTGCTTTGTTACTGTAATTTTTCCTGCTGATGATTTCACCGCTGGAAGTCGTGATTGCTTGTAGGAACCAAAAAGCCCAAGTTCAGAGTATTCCATCCTGAAAACACCTCAGAAATGGAAGTATTATACCCCACGTCCCTTCTTTGAGGACAAGTGCCAGCCCACAGTCAAACCCCATCACAATCTCTCAGCTCTTACATCCCACAGAAAGACTAGGGTGGAAGAACTTAGAATAAAATATGGCTTTGAATCTTTTTAAGTTAGGAGCAAACAGTTTCAAATAATGCTTTCTCAATGAGGAGAAGCAAATATTCCTGCACTGCAGGCAGTGACCTCCTGTAGAAGTAGGTCTGCTCTATCCCAAATTCTGTTGTAGCCATATTTTGCTAACACACACACATACATACACACATATATGTGATTGCAGAAGAAGCTTAATAAGACCCTCCAGAATCTCCCAGGCCAGGCTGGCAGAAGGGGCTTAGCTGCTGAATTTCAGTGCCTATGTTTGGGACATCCAAAACTTAGTAGGAAGAGGGCAGCTGCTGTCTGCTTTTCCCTTTCTCATCACTCTGTACCAAACCAGCAACAAAAAAGGGCTACAGAAAATTAATTAATCACAAATATCCCTAAGGTCCTGCAGAAATATGACCATCTTTCTTCCAGTAAAATAAATGAGGACCATTTTTTAAGTGTTTCAATAGTTTTTCATAGTTAAGTACTTCATAGGTATTAATTAATCCTGGAAGTGAAATCTGATTATTTAAAATGTGTACATTTTAAGAAGTTTCTAAGATTATTCAAGAGATATCATTAATAAAATAAATTGGTTTGTGTAACAAAAGTGAGCATGGTAATTGGATAAGCATATTATCTGGACACTCTCCTACTACAGCTGATCATATTTGTTATTGCCAGTCTGTCAGTATGGCAGAAGTACAAGCTCAGTTGCAGATCTTCATGGAGGGGTTTTTTTCTGAATTCTGAACTGCTTATTGCAAAAAGTCGAAGTTCAAATGAATACTGGATTGCATGGTAAATACATTTCCTGATTGATTTACAGAGCTATCAATTAAAAAAAAAAAATCAAATCCCAGAAGCTTTTGTAATTAAAGTGTTGGAAGCAAGTCAGAAATTGTCAGACAAAGCTTGCTGATAGGAACACACAAAAGAATTGAAGAATAATTCCAGAACTGAGGAAACAAGTATAGTTTTCCTGCTTTCTTCCTGGTATAAATTCTGTCTTTCTTTATATAGCTGAATAATGTTAAAACTTGTTATATATACAGTAGTAAAAACTACACCATTCAGAAGAACTCCGTATTGAAATAAAAAGAAAACACTGTGATCTTGCAAGTTGACTGAGTTCAGCAGAGCACCTATTTTTGTGTCACGTTGAACATGGAGTATTCCTGAGTCACTGGGTGTGACGTCTGCCTGCCTCCGGTCGGCGCCTGTCAGCACACAGCACCACACGCGCGCAGGGGAAAACATAACCCAAGGCCCAGTAAAGCCGAGTGTGCTCATAGACATCTGGATCACCCTCAGGGACAGGCAGACATTCCCAAAGACATCAAGGCAGAAGCTGAATTCCAGAGCTACCTGGTTTGCTAAAATGCATCTACACCATGAACTTGTTTGCTCTGCCAAGAAGCAGGGAGCTGCCTGTTATTACTTAGTTTAAAACTAGAACACGTACTTTTACACACCACCACAGCACAAGGTCCAGTCCCACCCTAAGCTGACTCAAGAATGGCTGGAAGAAAGCTGACAGGATTCTCTCTTAACATTCTGGCCCCTTGACCAAGATCACTCCCTTTGCTTTTGTATATTTACTCTAAAGTATCATAATACAAAGTTATTTTTAAGGGATTTCATTTAGGAAGCTGACACAATAAATGAATAAAAAAGAAGTAGCATTCAGGAGGCCAGACTCTAGACTCTGTTGGGGGAGCTCAGTTTCTTTCACCCGCAGAGGAACATCTTCCACCCCCAAAACAAAAAGTGCACTCCCTGCTCCACCACCACGATTCTGTCTCTTTCCAGCTGTAATATAGTCAAGGCAACCAGCTTAACAAAGCCCAGCTGCCAAGACACAAGGAGTATGCACACAGTCCTTCAAGCCTGTTCTTTTCTGCCACGTCTACTGCAATAAATTCAACCCATTTGCACCAAAACATAAAAAGAATAGTATCACACACTGAGAAACAGAGGAATAGAGTTTAATCAACCTATCATCCAACAAACACACCTGTTTTATTTTGCTACTGAACACAACATTTTTGGTTTAACTCTACACATCGTTGTCAGCAGCCTCCGCCTTCAGAAGCCTGCAGATTTTCTAGATATTCGGTGACAGCCTCTATCTCTGCAAACTCCAGTAGTCTGTTGATTAGCTTATCCAGTGCTTCCTTCCCACACAGAATTTCCTATGGAAAAAAAAGCAGACAAAAGCATTACTGACTGTACTTCAGTACTATTCTGAAATGCTGACTACTCCAATGAGGAGCCCCTGAAATGCTCTTTTTCTGCAGCCTGTCCACTTGCTCACTCTTGCAGTTTCTGCCTGTGTGAAAGCAACACGTGGTGGACAGCAGTGGGACTTGGCTGGCTGCCTGTGAAAGGCACACTGATTCTGGTAGCAACAAAAGGAGCTACTGGTGCCTTCCCGCCATATTTTGATGTAACCCATGCGCTTACATGAAAATCCCCTATAAGAACAATCAAGGACTGAGGAACCTAATTCTAATGCTGTTGTCTGTGCCAAAAACTAGGCTGTTCTGCAAGCAAAGCGCAACTAACTTTTGTTAGGCAATTTATGGTTCCAGTTTCACTCAAAAAAGTAAGGAGTTCCCAGCACAAAGTAACTGACTAAGAAAAGTCACCTTTATGCAATCATGGAACTATTTCCTCCACCATGGTATTCTGCACTCCATTAAATCTAAACCATTTAGCATGCCCTGCAGTCTCTGGAATTACCCAGGACACATGTGGGTGCACTTTGAAAAGCGTTGCTCCTTATGCAATAGCACTTATGGCTAAGTGCTGTTAAGTGGATACCTAAGCCAAAATATCAAGGGATCACCCTAAACTTTGTTCTGACATTCAAAACATTTACATAAATGTAATACTCAAAAATCCATTATCAGGAGTCTTTTTCACTGTTAAAAAACTGCAATAAGTTGAATCATGGAACCATAGAATAGCCCGGGTTAGAAAGGACCTTAAAGATCATCTAGTTGCAACCCCCCTGCTGTGGCCAGGGACAACTTTCACTAGACCAAGTTGCTCAAAACCCCATCCAACCTGGCCTTGAACACTTACTGGGATGGGGCATCCACAACTTCTCTGGGCAACTTGTTTCAGTGCCTCACCACCCTCACAGTAAAGGATGTTTTCCTAATATCTGATCTAAACATACCCTCTTTGAGTTTGAACCCTTTCCTCCTTGTGCTGTCACTACATGCCCTTGTAAAAAGTCTCCACCTTTCTTGTAGGCTTCCTTTGGATACTGGAAGGATGCAATTAGGTCACCCTGGAGCCTTCTCTTTTTTCAGGCTGAACGATCAATAAGATTCAAGCCATATGTAGATATTTACTCAGAAATAAGATCTCAGATAATCTTAAAATGAAAACAATTCAGTTGCAGTTTCTTTTAAGTCTGGCCTCTGAGGCAAACATAAAAGTATTTTGTTTTTCACCTCAGCTTTAGGAGGAGAAAAGAATGGCTTAACAAAAATAAAAAGTCCCTCATGTCAGCTTTTTCTTTTGGATGTACTATGCTTCAAGAATCTCAAATGTCACCTGCCCAGTTTGGCCGAGAAATTCATGGAGCTCATTGAGGACTACATGCTTGATCATTTTCCACTCATACAGTAGAAGAAAAATACACAGAGAAGTAGGCCAGTGAGCTATAGCCTGTGTCAGTAATCTCTAACACTACAAGAAGGCAGGAAAGAAAGTTTAAGCTTTCTAAATCTACAATGTTCTGTCAGAGCACAACTGGCTACTTTCTTCATGTATATATATTAAATTGTTTTCACTAAATTATTTTTTCTTCTTATGGTACACCTAAGTATGTAACTTTAAATACTCCATAAGCAACCATTACCTTGATATTGCGGGCATCATATGAGATCCTGTGGTCAGTGACTCTGTCCTGGGTGAAGTTATAAGTACGAATTCTCTCTGACTGAGCTCTTGTTCCCAACTGTAGCAAAGCAGAAAAAAACAGATTCTGTTACGTTACGTTTTTAAAAAATCAAGTACTTCTCTAGAACAGCATATTTAGAATAAACTTTAATGGATGAGCCTGTTTCAACCACAAACCTAGCAATCACTGGCTTAGCATATGGGGTTTTTTTAAATATTGTGGCATTACTAAACTGTATTGTTTGTGATTCTGTATCACAGGCCAAGTTTTTATATCCTCCAGCACATTTCTATTCCAGCTCTGTAGCTGGAAGAACTACTTAACTCTCAAAAGTCATGTAAGGCAAGAGATACGTCTATATGAGTCCTTAGTTCCAAAATGTAAGTATTTTTCCTTTTTGGGGGGTTATAGCTCTCACAAAAAAATTATGAAAGTAGTCTCCATTAATAACGGAAGCAGCACAGTCAACGCGTGGCTATCAGAAATTAGCACCAAAAGAGTAAATTAGGAGTGAGAGGCTAAGTTACCCTCTAGTGGTAAAGTGCGAGAGTGCAAGCAGCACTCATCTGCACTCAACATGTGTAATTCAAAAGAAGGGATTTTTGGGATAAATTCTGAGATGTTAGGAAAGGTAAGTCACTTTTGCCTGATTTTCCACAGTATTTATATAAAGGTTCATCTAAGTCCTTTATGCAACTTTGAAGACTCTCAAGCTGAAATTAAAAACAAAAGATAAATGGCTCACTGCTTGCAACGATGGGGGAACACTCTGCAGGAACAATACATGTAAATACAAACCTGAAATTAGTGATTAAATAGCTAAGCTGGAAAATATGGAGTACTGAGTAATTTTCTAATTCTAAAGTTTTTCATCCCCATTGATCACTGTTAAATTTTGTACCACAGATGGGAAAATACTCAAAGAATGACAGGACATTTTGAGAGAAATGCACACTTTGCAGCCTAACTTGAGGTAACTCTTAGGGAGGCTGTTTCTTCCTTAAAAGGTTACCTAAACCATATCAAATAAACTGCTACCTACATGTCTAGTGGCAGGATAGTTTATCTACTTTTTTCTTTCAAAAGCTCTGTATGGCTATATCATATACTCTGGTTTAAAAACTTCTGAGAACTTCTGATCCTAGTTTTTCACACAAAATAAAACTTTTTACTGATGCTTTATTTGTGTAACTCTGGCCTTAACAGGGACATTAAATATATGATGTTGAGTTTTGCCTCTTGGATAATTCCAGTTAGTCTTTTGACTCTTTTGTTTCCAGCCACACGTCTCTTTTCATTGCCTGAGAAGTCTACAACAGTGTGGAACTGGGATAAGTAGAAACAGACTTACCATTTTAAAATACAAGATTTTCCCTTGTAAGCACACCTGGTTAGACACACACTCTTCCTTGCTCTGTCACAATCACTCAAAAAGATCAGAAACAAATCTACAACACAGCACCCCCTCTGAATCTCAGCCATCACACGTCCTCACCTGCAGTTTTCTGGCGCTCTGCTCTTGACTTAGTTGTTTTTCAATTATCTGCTGGTACAGCTTAGCTCTCAGTGTCTGCAGAGCTATTTCCTTGTTCAGCTGCTGTGACCGCTCCTGCTGGCACTCCACTGCCAGTCCTTTACAGAGGGATTCAAGAACTCAGACCAAAAGCCCATTATAACAAAGAACAAACAAGCTAAATTAATTCTAACACATTAGGCAAATGAAACCTACTGGAGTGCTGGTTTGTAGGGCCTTTCAGCTGTGGGATAAAAAGTCATTTTAACACACTGGCCAGAACCATTAGCATGTTTTTAAACTCGTCACAGCTGCACTGGAGGGCTTTGTTCAGTGCTACAAAAAATCAGGGATATTTTAAAATTTCATGAAGCAAACAAGTTTCTGACCTTGCCTCCAGAAAATGGGTTCACTCCAATTAGCTGTCATATGTTAAAAATGCAATTTGAACAGTCTACAGAAGCATGTTTAAAACAGTGTAACACAAGTTTTTAAAGTCTTAGTCCAGATAAGCTCTAAGAGACTGGAATTCATTATTCTGGCAGAAAAAGGTTCCTAATCAAAGCTGGTGAGTCTTGAACTATGAATAATGAAATAAAGCAAAATAATGCTCTTTAAAAGAAATGTAGTACTTATTTTTGCTTCTCATTTGATTTTTGAAAGAAAAAGGCATATAGGAAACAGCTGTTTTCAGGTCACTACTGGAATTTCCTGTGCTTAAAGGGATTCTGCATCTGGACAGATAGAAGCTCTCTGAATTTCAATAAAAACAAATCCTGCGAAAGACAGAGTGGTCTGGCCTACATGATACCTTCCCATCAGCATACATTTTCCCTCCTATTTGATGCATGATAGCATTATCTAGTACTGAATGAAAATCTTTAAGTCGTCTTTTTTATCAGTCATGTAACTACAAAGGTTTCAGCCAAGCAAAGCGTGCCCCGGATTGCCAGTGGCCATTATGCCTGAAGGTACAGAGCACACAGCACGAATCATTTACATCTTCCATCCCATCCCTGTCACCCTCCATTTGTTCTTTCATCCTTCAAAGACAGTGTATTCACTAAACACTCCCTCTGAAGACAAACTGGCGTAATTGTTGTGCCACTGGTACACAGCCCTTTTCTCACATGTTGCCTTACTACAAAACGGGCAGAAACCAGAAAGGGCTACTTCCTTTCTTTGGTATAGGGCCCAATCTGCAAGAGACAACTTGCAGGAATCAGCAGCTTTCTTTTCAGGATACAGATTTCGTGTGATTAGAAGCAGGGAATACAGCCAGACTTACCTGTGGGAAGGTGGACAATCCTCACAGCACTATCAGTTTTGTTAACGTGTTGCCCTCCTGCTCCTTTGGCCCTGAATGTATCTATACGCAAATCTTTGGGATCCACTTTAACATCAACCTAGAACCAAAGAAAATTACTACTTCCTCCTCACTGTAAAAATATTTGAATGTCAATGATACTCAGCATTAAAAAAAATCACTTCTCAAAAACTTGCTCCTCTACACCTGAGTAACAGCTATAATCATTATAACTTAAAAAATGCAGTGTCAAATATCTCTGAAAAGCAAGTGATGCTTTAAATATTTCACTTATTTTTTCAAACTCTTACTCCAGGTCCTTCACAAGACAAGGGAGGGCATGGGGGGTGTGAAAGAAAACAAAATCAACATTTTGTAAAACCACTTGCTTTGGAGGGAGACTAAGAAATAAGCAAATATTTAAAAACTACTACTAAACAGCAGTGCAAAGATCTTGTTCATGAGTTAAGCCTGAATGATTCTTGCAACAGTACTTAGACTCATCTAACCAAGAAAAAAATAGGTATATCCAGATCCATCCAAGTAAGGATTGCCACATTGGAAATATGAGTCCATGATGACCTGGACCATAGTTTGAGCTCAGTGGATGGGAAAGGAACATTCAGATCTGATCAATGTTGCAAGGAAAGTATTACAAAGAAGGAGGAGAAGGTTCAGGGAAAGCCTACAGGATCTGGGTTTGTTCATTTTATGTGTATATATCTGGTTTAAGTGAGAACTGTTGGTATCATTGAAATCTCAGAAAGACTAGCCAACACACTCATTCGAATTCGAAGGAGATTGTCCTTCATTTAACAGAGAAGGACACCAATAATTTAAATGAAAAAAAAAATCAAAAGGACCTGCAGAATCACATTAATATGCAACACTGAGTATTTTCTTGGATATATTCCCTGTATTAATACAAGATGTAATTTAAAATTGGCTTACTCATTACAGCGAGCCTTGCCAGTGTTGGGGTTGGAACACTTAATGAAATGATCATTCATTTACATGCCATTTCAGGCAACAGCAAATCTCTGCAAAGTTGGTTCTGATGATCCATTTACACATGTAAGGTACAGAGCCAAGGATTTCATCTTCCAGAGTCAGAGCACTTGTGGTTCCTTTGCTGGGACTTGCACAAAGCACTTGGGTATTGATGAAATCCCCAAAACAGTAACATGCTTTTAAATGCCAAAATGGGTGAGCGGGGACACACCGTCACCTTGCCACCCCGATTAACAGTTTACCTCCTCTGGCTGAGGGAGGACAATAACTGACATTGTCCCAGTGTGAATACGCTGCATTCTTGATGACATGCCTGTCTCAGGGATTCGCTGGACTCGATGAGTCCCTCCTTCATATTTCAGATGCCTGTAGACATCCTCTCCTGAAATATGAGCAGCAGCATGATGCAACCCTCCTAGAGAGACAAATAGTGTGTGACAAATATAGCAGAGAAACACCGCCTTTAGTTTCATTGTCTTGGTGGAATGTCTGAAGAACTACTGTACCTATCTCAGCTGGCGTATAGTTCACAATGTCAAAGGTCCAACGTTTGTAGTCTGCATAGTTCTGGTACATCTCAAACATTTCTTTAGTGAACTGCTGGCAGATGTCTCCTAAAAATATAAAGGCACTACAACATAAATAGCAGTTCACAAAATGGCAGTCACCAGTTTTTAGATTTCACTGCAACTCTTAACCCCACTCATTACACAGGTTAATGCTCATCTTTAGAAAGCATTACTTAATGCCAATAAAGTATAAAAAAGCATTAAGAATAACCCATAAGAGGTTTAATGAAGTTGGATAGAGGTTTGAAGCAATCTTCACTGTAGGGACTTTGCTGACCTCCGGTTGTTCTGCCAGCTGTCACTTCCAGTATGACAGGACTTCTATCGTATTTTTCCTTTGGCACTAGAAGCTGGAAAAGCTGAAAAGAAAAAAAAAAGAATGCTATTATCTCCTTCATGACTCTCTGTCTCCTCTTAATCAAATTTACAGCCGTCCTTTGCAACTGCCACAGCTTCAGCACACACAACCACTAATTTCTTTTGGCAAGCTAGTTAAGTAGGACTAAAAAGCTGTCCAATGGCCATTGCAACTCAGCATAGTCTGTGTGGAAATGGGATATGCTGGTGCATTCACACGAAAATTCAGTCCTGCAAAGTCAGGTGTCAGGTTACCCCCTGCCAGCCCCATCTACCTATGAACACAAAGTTATTAGCTAACCCAGCCAATCTTTGCATTAGTCTTATTTTTCTGAAAGTGCCATTTCATATTATTTCAGTTTGAACATAGAAATGAGCCCAAACACAGAAGTTCCCACTGAATTGTTTAGCTTCTCTGCTTATAATTAATTTCCCCACTCATGTGGTGCTTTCAGCTGAAGACAACATGAAAGGTTTCAATCAGAAATCTTTCAAGAATGCATGTTCTGCTGCCACAAACAGTTACTAGGGTGTCATGTTAGGTTTCAGTAGCACAGACTCACCATTTTTTTAATCCCCTTCAGCATTTCCAGACAGACAAGCAAGCAAGAAAAATTACTAAAATACTCAGCTTCTAAGACACAATTGTCACTAAGAATCTTACTAACAATTAATGTTGCCACTTCTTTTCATGGAGAATACAGAAGCTGGACTTCTGTTTCATCTACACAAGTGTCAGCCTATTGGTAAGATCACAAAGGAACATTTTTCTGACATCTTTATTTACAAAGCTGTAAAATTTTACCTCAGGCTCACCTTTCTGCACAACAGGCTCATTTTTCCATCCAGAGTTTCCTTCTCTTCTAAGGCAAGCTCTAGAAGTTGTTTCTCATCTCTCCTGTCTAGCTCTAAATTCCAATAACATGAATAGATGTTAGCCAATCTCATCCATCTTAGAGCAAATTATAATGCGGCCATTCAAAGACATGGACTGCAGCACATAAAAGCTTGCAGCATTTTACCAGCATGAAATATCAAATGAGAACTGCCCAAGCCGTGATGTCCATTGCTAACTAAATGATCGTATTTTCCAGGTGTGCTGGAAGGAGTAGCAGGTATCTTACCTGTGATTAGACTGCCCCTTCCCACATTTTAGAGCTTACTAACAAACTAGGAAACATTTTCAGGTAAAGCTTATAGAAGCTCCAAACCTTTTCTGCTACGAAGGCTCCAATTTACAGTAACCTAGTGCTGATCACTTAGCACTAGGTTATACACTAAGTAGAAACTTGGAAGACAGTTGGAGTCAAGTGGAAAACCCAACACTGCTGAAACAGGGATCATCCTCTCCTTTTTATCTTTCTTCCCACTGTTCTACCTGCTGAGGAGTGGCTCTGTCACTCATCAGAAAGTAAAACAATTCAACTCACCAGAAGATATAAAACAAGTCTGGTTAAATAAATACATGTTTTTACCATGCCAAGTTGAACTGGATTTAAATTACAACTGGACAATCACCAGCACAAATGAAGGAATGGGTGAAGACAGGTTTGAACAGCTGGGAGTGAGAGCAAGGGAAGAAAGCAACAAAGAGGAGGAGAAAGCCTTTTCCCTTTTGACCAGCATAGAAACTATAGGTCTGCCTCAGATGCAGCATAAATCTGGACACTCAATCACTGAATGCATCTCCTCACCTTGCAGGACCTGAGCTCTGGACTCTGCAGCAGGAATTGGGTATCCCAATGGCAGGCACAAGTACCGCAGGCTCCACATCGCTGGGCCTCTGGAGCCTGGCTCCCCTTTGCAGCAGCCAACACACACACACACACAAGGGCACACACACATTTACTGGTGGTCTCAGCAGCAACCCTCGAGAACTAAATGGGTTGGTATGTTGAATCAGCTTTGTATCCTGGGCAAGGACAGCAACAGCTGTTCCATATCACAGTTTTTAAAGTATGCTCTGTTTTTTTTTTCCTTAAATAAAATATGTCAGATCAAGACTTGAACCTGGCATCTCCTGTACATAAGGCAAGAATCACAGAATGGGTAAGGTTGGAAAGGACCACCAGTGGGGTCATCTAGTGCAGCCTCCCTGCTCAAGCAGGGTCATCCTAGAGCACATGGCACAGGATTGTGTTCTTGAGTATCTTCAGTGAGGGAGACTCCACAACCTCTCCAAGCAATCTGTTCCAGTGCATGGTCACCTGCACTGTAAAGAAGTTCTTTCTCATATTCAGGCGGAACTTCCTGTGCATCAGTTTCTGCCCATTGCCTCTTGTCCTACTTCTTAGCACCACCAAGAAGAGCCCAGCTCCATCCTCTTGGCACCCTCCCTTCAGATATTAGTACACATTGATAAGGTCCCTGCTCAGAACTGTAAAAATTTCCCTGCCAGTATTTCACAACTCCAGCCTAAAACTGTTACTGAATCAAAGCCTTCTAGCTGGTCCAAAAAGTATGATTATTGATCAATCAGATACACAATATCAAATTAACTACTGTCAGCAGAGGTGAGAGAATGGTTGGGTGGTGACCAGTAAGCTTACAGTTTGAAGGACTGGTATCCCATTCCTACCTCCCTTCAAAACAGAATTCATTTAATCTACCCCATGACTCTCATCTCCAGTGGCAAACTGGGAAATATTTTTCTGCTTCACTGAGTGTTGCAAATATAAAATCCTACATTAATAGTGAGGAATTCAGGTACTAGAGAGAAGACGGTCAGTTACGGAGCTAAATGGAAAACAAAGAGCAGTCAAATGAAAGGAACATCTGTGTTTTAACTG
Source organism: Manacus vitellinus (assembly GCF_001715985.3). Classification (NCBI taxonomy): domain Eukaryota; kingdom Metazoa; phylum Chordata; class Aves; order Passeriformes; family Pipridae; genus Manacus; species Manacus vitellinus. The sequence continues at coordinate 27,910,381 of NW_021940208.1, forward strand.
GGCCACATGATAAACAGTAAGATAAAATAATTTGGCTCCATTTAATTAATTTATTGGCTGCAATTTTCTACCACTCTTTTCCCTTCTTTCAAGTAGAATGCACTCTATTCATCTACATCATAATTTATGGAACTGGAAAAATTCTTCATTATATTTACTTGATCTAAAAATAGCCTTTTTAAGTTGCAGTATGAATTTCCCAAAGGTTTCTTAATACTTTTTTATTCTTCCAAAAATATTTCTTTTTCAGCATTAAATTTTTGTCCCTCGTCTCCTTCACTCTTTCTCCTTTTTTCGCCAGTGAAGAGAATTAGAGAGGTTTGAAGATTAAAACATTTTAAATAACCATTTTTTCCAAAAGCACAGTTATTTATTTCTAAAACTAAAGAATACAAATATTTTCTACCTTTCTAAATAAGTTACAATTTCACCAGCTTTATTTCAATATGGCTTACATTGTTTTGTCAACAACCCTTGGCTCTCTCTCTGAAGAGCACCATGAACTTTTGTCCTCCTCCATTTACACCACTGGGTACGGATTTCTCCCGTCCTTTGTTTTTCCCTTTCTTCACTGCTTTAATGTAAGCCCCATTCTCTCCAGGTCATTGTTTCCCTCTCCTGGTTTAATACTTACTGGTGTAGCAGAACTGCCATTTTTCCTTTCCTTTCCTATCATGTGTGCCTCCTCGCACTTCTAACAATGATGGGTTTTTTCTCCCAAATGTTGCATCATTACTTATTTTATAAATTCTTTTATTCCCCATGTACTTTCTTATTCCCACATGGTACAAAAACCAGCAACAATTTTTAATTCTTTTTTACCTCAACTTCTACTGTAGCAGAGTACTGAAAAGCAACAGCTTCTTAGACAACCATCAGATTTATTCCTTAAAGGACTCCCCAAATATTTTCAAAGAAATACTAGCTTTTGCTGCTTACATTGGAATTTGACAATTCAGAGCCTTATGAAAGTTCATGTAATTTGGTCAATAAATATCAATGAACTAGCCAGATGGACTCCCATTTTAAATAACACAGCTGAAGTCTGCATCTATCAAATGTTTTAGGCTCAGTAAATACTTTGCTTCAGTTCAAACTGCTCTCGGTTCTACCAAAAAAATAACCTTAATACAAACACTTCCCAGCCATTTCTGTTAGACAGGTGGCCGTAAGGTTCCAGACGATCCCTACTCTCCTAAATTGACTGTATTAAGACCTCAAACTAAAGTGAAGTGAGATGAAAAATGGAAGGATGTGGCTGGATGCAGAAAACCCAGGAGCAGGGAGGACCAGAGGGTGTTCCAGGGCTGGCTGAACTTATTCACAAGCTTTCCTCAAAGGCTGGCCAATGAAGTTTATCACAAACACAGCTAGTGTTTTGAAACTGTTCTCCTTACCTCTGCACATAGCTTCTAACTCCTGAACTTCTTTTTCAGCTTCTTTGATTTCTTGAAATGCAGCTGCAATGGGGGACAGATCGGCACATCTTCTCCTCAGGGTTCTTTGCTCAAAGTCATTTAATGCGTCTGCATTTAACAGATGACTAACCTGCTGGTATTCCTTGCTTAAAGTCTCCAGATACTTCTGCACAGCCTCATGCTTCCACAAAGCTTGAGAATCCTGATGGATTTCCCTATGCCAACTGTTAAAAGACAGAGTGAATCTAGCTGTGTCCAACAAAGACTTTGGCCTCCAAAATCCATGGTTGTGCAGTCCCACCACACACTCTATCTTCTTTGCAACGGGTGGGAAAAGACAGCTGGGAAATTGACTGTGACAGTAGCAATTGGCAAGCACGCTCTTGAACAGACAGATCCTTTGGAAAGGTTTCATTTTGTTACTTATTTTTCCACCACCTGAAATTAAAAGTAGACAGTGTTATTATCTAGAAAAAGAAAGCATTCTACTGAAAAAAAAAACACAACAACAAACAAATGCAAAATGCAAATGTAAAAATCAACAGAAGTGGATTCAGAGAAAATAAGAGCACGAACATCTTTGCAGCAGGATTTCCTTGGAACATACATTTCAGTTTCCTGACACAATTATGTTTTACTCATCAGTGACAAGACCTTCTAGGCATCTTCAGGCTTTTTATTAACAAATTACTGTGACACTCTAACTACTCAACTCACCCATTATTCTCGCCTGTTTACTTACATCCATTTGTCCACAAGGAAGAAAGAGCAATATACAGCAAAACCAGAAGTACTGCACCCTGCTTGCCTGGATGCCTGTTTTACTATCTACAGAAGGAGAGAAGGACCTTTATTCTACTTCTGCACTTTCCCAGACTCCCCAGCCAGCAGGTGCTATTGAATCCACAGCAGTAATTTCAGGACTGCTCTAATGTACAGAAAGCCAATTATACCTCTCATGGATTGCTCTAGTGACTAAAACCAGCTGTAGCAGAGATCCTGTTCCCTTTACCTTGAACACAGTAAAAGGCACAAATTGGGCTCATTATCTACAATCCTGGATTTAGTTGCTCAGGGGCATAAGTGGACTCAGTTCCAAAAGACCTAATGCTACTGATGATACTGGAATTGCTCCAGGTCAGCATGGACCATTTTTGTCTGGTCAAGTGCTAACCATCATTAACTCCATTTTACAATACTAATGTTATATCTTATTTTAATTAATTCATTAAACATATTAATTATAACCATCTAACTTATTTTTACTGGTGTAGTTAAGAAGCAGTGTACTCAAATAATAATAGTTGTGTAGTATTGCTTTGCCTGAGCTCCCAGAAATTAAAATTCTTTGCTTTAAATGCCTAAAAAAAAATGAGTAATGGTATGACACAGACCCTCAATGAAGTCAGAAATTTCAAAATAACTGCTATGCTAAATAAAACAGGTATTTTCTCAGACAGATGTTGCTGCATCACATTTGTGCAGAAATAAGCACATATAAAGCTTTTATAGAGCTATGAGCAGTAAACGACCTATTAAATGCATTCCAAAACAGATTTTAATAACTTTTTTACTTGACAAAATTATCTTGTGCACATCACAAATCAAAACCGGTAAGCAAAAGTGACAACTGCAATTGTATCATTAAAATAATAATTTATAAAATTGTAATTTCAAGACAGGAAAGAGTTGTCAATATCGTGAACGTTTTAAGAGGTTACGAAAACCATTTCTAGCAATCAAAGATGCAAGTAACTCCATGCAGCTGAACTGAGGCAGAGGAATACACAGGAGGATGTGTTTCAGTGCACAAAGACTGAACCAGGATCAGCTCGAGGCCGCGCCTCCGAGGCCTCCTTCCACACACCTCTGCCCCCCACCACGGCTACCCCGAGCTGAACCCCCGAACGCCCTGCACGAAGCCCCCCTGGCAGCCCTTCCCCGCTGCAGGTGTTACGGGCGGACGGGGCAGGCTGGAGCAGGGAGACGCGGGAAGAGCCAGGAGCCAGAGCCAGAGCAGGGAGCCCCGGAGGTGGCGGGGGGTCGGAGGCGGCAGCGCGGGGGGCTCCGCTCGTCGGACCCGCCCGGGACCTTCGGCACTCACCGTCCGCACACACGGGCGCCGCACAGACCCTGCCTCCACGCGCGAGGCCATGGCAGACGGGAAGTACAGCGGGCAAACTTCGAGTCCCAGCATGCCTTCGGAAAAGCAGAGTGTTCCCGGCGTGCTGCCGGCCGGCCGGCCAGCCCTCCGCAACACGGCGGGACCGGCATCTGCGGGCACTGCCTGAGCCCTGCCAGCAGGAGAGGCAGTCTCTGCTCCACTGTGTGAAACCCAAGCCCCGAAATAGAAAAAAATGGGGAATGTGACCTTAAAAATAGGTCTTTGTTTTCGGTACCTTCCTCAGAGCTGCACAGTAACACACTCTGACTTCAGCAACACCTTGGGAGGAACGGCAAGAGTCAGAACAAATTACACACGTCGTTCCATGTATTTTCCCAAAACATGGCCTGAAAATAAACATTGTTTCAAATCTGATTATTAAAGATTAATTTCACATAAGTCTGAATAAAATAATATTAATTTCCACTTTATGTCAAAGCTATTTAAAATGAATTATTACTATGTTACTAAAGACAAACACTGGTTACAAAATATTAATGAACTTAACCATTCCAATTATCACTATTTTAGTTGGCTGCAGTTTCCTAATAAGATATGTTTTAAAACACACATTTTAATAGATAGTATTAAACAGATTATACAACTACCTCCCTAATTAAAATTTTAAAAATACTTAAATAGCATTGGTTTTTTATCTTTATAATCACTTAAAAAAAGCTTTCTTCAGAGTTACTGACATTAAACAAGACTTTAAAAAAAAAAAGGCAAAACTTTGGGTTTTGGCATGTAAAACATCATCAGGGTTTGGTGTGGTAAATATTCCAAAAGACTGAAAATGAGACTGGTTGATGGGGAGGATTTGGATCAAACTTCAGAGCATGAATGACAACTAACTGCTCACTTAGACCTGAGGACAGTTTTTGGCTCTGCTCCACTCCCTGTGACAGAAGTCAAGGCAGACGGAGGTAAAGGCTGTTCCAGAGAACAGGATCCACCCTGGAACTGGTCCAATTTACAAAAGGGCCACAGCAAACAGCACCCTGAAACCTCTAAGTTGCTTCCCCAGGCCCGAGCCTGCAGCGATGTGCCATGAGAGATGCCATTGGTCAGACACCATCCCTGCTGTGCCTCACTCATCTTCCACTATGACTTTTGGGACTTAGTGAAATGAAATAATAAAATTACACTTGCATTGGTAAGTATCAAATATGCAGTTAGATACTTAAGAATATTGGAGAGGACAAACAAGAACCTAATAAGAACATGAAACTGCAAGTAGACCACCTGCTTCAAAATTGGTTTCAAAAGAGGAAAGTAGGCGAAGGAAAATCAAATCGGCTTCTACTCCAGCCAGTAATGGTTCTTGCATTAAATCCTCTGATTAAATGTGATCATGGTTCAATTTTTATTGTGCCTTGTGAGTGAATTCTTCAAATTACCTGTGAAAATAGAGACCATAAGAAACTCCCACATCCTCCCTCTCCCATCAGGCAGCAGATTACACAGGGGCCACACCACCGAGACAAAGGCTGGACATGTAAAATACACTCTTTCCCTAAGTTTACTGTACGCTTTTAGACTGCAATATAGGAACAGAGTATGAAGGACGGAAAATTGCATTGCTGTCTGTGCTTTCACACCTCTCACAGTTTGTTTTGATGCCTTAAAACCTGCATGGCTGATGCAGAAGCTGGTGATGGAGCTGGTGAGGACCAAGGGTTATGGAGCATGGGCTGCTTGAAGCAGGGTGCCACTGCCTTCCTCAACAACCATGGCAGCCTGCAGGGCCACTGGAGGCAGAAGGGAAGAGTGACAGCAGAAAGACAGATGGTCTTCAAGGATTTGGGACAGAGATGGCAGTCCTGTACTTTAAAACCTGGCAATCCCAACCTACCAATTGCTTTAGAAACTGGAAGCAAAGAAATGGCTCATCAGACAGAACAGGCTCTAGGCTTACAACACACTTGGCTTGAAGGCAACTCCGTGCCCACACGAAGGCCCCTTTTTGCTCAGGGGGCCCCAGTTCAGTTTAGCGATGTGCAAACATTGTGCCACAACTTCTACAGGGCACAGAATAAAGTGAGCTACAGGGCAAAAATCACAAGCTTGTTACAATGTATAGGTCACTTTAATAGTGCTTCCCCCTTTCAGCCCAAACAGATGCCAACAGACTTCTGAATTCCTTCTGTTTGAGGAAAAAACTGGTGACAGAATCATACGCTTCTTGAATACAGTGCTGTTTATTAACAAAGCCTGTAGCAAGAGCTTTGTTTTGCCCAGCACAGTGGGATTAAATGACAAGAAGTTTTCTTGACTGTGCTCGCAAACCTCACTTTCAACTGGAGCTCTGCCTCCCTGCAAGGCTCATTTCTTTGTTTATTCTTTCTCAGCTAGTCTACAAACGTTCCTTTTATTGCCTCCCCGCTTTTCTTTTCTTGCCACTTTTAACACAGACTTCTAATACGGACACATCTAAATGCAAATTGAACCCCTGCCTCTTATTTGCAATTTGCCTATTTTCAGGCAGTATTCTTTCCAGTGTTTGGACTAGTGGGAAACAGAGCCCTTTGACTGTCAAGAACAGCCTTATTGCTTCAGACCAAAGGTCTACCTAGCATAATATTTGCCTGACCCATCTAGGTGGTGCATCTGTTTATCACTCAACCCAACCAAGGCAAAAACATGCCTTTTGCTAAGACAGAAACTCGAGTTCATAAATTCAAGGCTTCAGCTAGTTATAAAAAATGCTGAAGACATGCCATGGTACAAACAGGTTCTCAAAATGATGCTGCAGGGCAAAGCCAAGTTGTCTGTCCCTGTCAACAATTCTCCTGCTTTGTAAAAATCAGACCCAGTACAACACTACTATATCATACAGCAGAAAGAAGAGTGAATTGGCTAGGCTTCGCGAATGAAGATTTGGGAAGGGCTCTACCCATGTTTGTCACAAGCGCGTTGGTGGCTAAAGAGGCCAATACGAGATAGGCACATCCAGTTGCAAAAGGCACAGCAGAAAGACTCCTTAGACGGTATATTCTGCAAGGCACGATTCTTTCTGCGTTGTCTTTTCTCCTCAAAAGTGATCCTGTGTGCTTTCTCAAAAGCATCAGCAGCGTTATAGATGGTGTGTCTCCAGGCCTCCCAATTGGAGGCCAGAGTAGACCAGTTATGGTGGTCAACATGGCCAAGGCTGAGATGTTGTTTCAGGGAGTCCTTGTATCTTTTCTTTGGGGCTCCTCTCTTGCAGCAGTCAGTGGCAAGGTCACCATAGAGCAAGATCTTAGGGAGGCAGTGGTCCTTCATCCTCAAGACGTGCCCTGCCCAACACAGCTGTGTTCTCAGCAACATGGCCTCAATACTTGTGACTGCTGCTTGTTCTAGAACAGACGTATTAGTCACATAATCTGACCAGTGGATGTTTAGGATTGTACGGAGACAGCGTTGATGGAAGTGTTCTAGGAGACGCAGGTGGTGGCGGTTGATGACCCATGATTTGGATCCATATAAGAGAGTAGACAGCACTATGGCTTTGTAAACACTGATCTTGGTACTTTTCTTCAAGTGTTTATTACGCCATACTCTTTTATAAAGCCTACTGAAAGCTCTATATGCCTTTGCTAACCTGTTGTCTACCTCTCCATCAATCTTACCATCCGAGGAGATGAGGCTACCTAGGTAATTAAACTGCTGACTGATTTGAGCTCTGATTCGCCAATGGTGATATGGGGATGATGGTATTGAGTGTGGAAAATACACTTATTGCTCTCAGTGACCCAGGTGACTGACATCATTTAAAAGCATGCCAGAACAAAAAAAGTGAGAAATAAATACAATAAAGATATTCCTCATTACAGACCATATATCTAGACAGATTAACAAAACACGATCAAAACCAACCATCATTCACAAAAAACAGTGGCCACAAGCTAATGTTCAGCTAAGAAGAACTGTAGGAAAGCATACCCTTTATATTCTCCATACCTTTGCTATTTTCATCTCTGGAAGTTTCCTAAACGTATCTTTTTTTTTTTTCCCTCCTAGTTAGTATTTCTTAAGTTAGGCTGACATCCAGGTTACTTGCTTTCAAGGAATTGTCTACTCTCTTGTTCTCTCCTTTAGCCTGAAAGGAAAGCAGCTATCATGGCATCAGCTTCAGCAAGGCTTGTGTCAAGTCAAGGACACACTGCTCAGGATCCTCAGTCACAGTCATCTACTTATTGTGAACCAAATTAGACATATTAAGTACATAGTTTTTCTAATTGGCTCTTGTGATATCCCGTTTTCCGCACCCTTGCTTTACTGCAGGTATCTGTCGGGTTCATCATCTGGGACTGTAGGAGGATAACCATATTATTACAGAATTAAATACCTTAAAAAATAGCAAAATACAATTAATATTTTTAAAGGGTAATTACATAAACAGAGATTTTAATTGAAGCCACCGGGGTTTTTTTCACTTGTAAGATGGTCTTTTTAATTAGCTGTAACCTTGACAATTTAACCAGTTTTCCTTCTAAATAATGCCCCAGGCCATGTGGTTTTAGTGTTCCTGGTTGTTGGTGTTAAAATTTGTGGGTTGTTTGCTTGTTTTTTGTTTTGTGGGCTTTTTGTTTTGTTTTTTAAGGACGAATTCTGAGAACAACAAGAAGAAAAACGTATTTTCAGAAGAGCCAAGCGATGAATAAACGCCGCTGTTCCATGCATGCCGGGAACTTTTACATAACCAACTGCTGAAAATGCATTAATGACGTCCCCGCTTGCTCAAAGTCTGACTGCTTAAGTTTGCTGTTGTTTCCTTAAATACCAGCCAGGGCAACACCAAGCCCGCAGAACCTCCCCGAGCTCCGCCGTTAGCAGAGGCTTCGCTCCCTCCCAACACCGCCTCACAGGCTTCCGGGCAGCCTGGCTCTCCGGGGCGGCCCTCCAAGCGCCGAGAGAGGAGCGCTCCAGCCGACACGCCGGCAATCACAGAGGGAATCCTCGCTCCCGGCCCCGGGGCCAGGCGGGCGGAGGGGGGTGTCCGTGAGGGGGAAGCGGCGGTGCGCCTGCGCGGAGGGCACCCCGGCGGCCATTTTGCAGCGTCAGGCGGGCGGCGAGGCCGCCCGGCAGCTGCGCAGAGGGGCTCGGGGGAGCCGGCGCGGAGGCGGGGCGCAGGGCTATGAGTTAAAGAGCCGCCGCCGCTCGGGCAGGAGCTGCCGCCGCCCTGCCGAGTTTGGGGTATTCCTTCCCTGCTTCCCCTGTCCTCCTGCCCCTCGTACCGCCAGCCGCCCGGCCGCCCCACCCCCGCCAGCCGTGCCTGCCCCGGGGCCGCCCGCGCCATGCCGTCCGTGCCGCTGCCGCCCAAGGAGAGCAACCTCTTTAAGCGGATCTTGGTGAGCCCCCGGCCTCGCTCCTCTCTCCTCCGTCGCCGCTTCTCCCTCCTCCTCCTCCCTGCCGCACTCCAGCCTCGCTCAGTGCCCTCCGGTCACTCCGCTCGCCGCCGCCGGAGTTGGCCCCGGCTGAGCGAACACGGATGCGGCGGCCGCGCTCGCCCCCGGGGGGGGGCCGGGCTGCCGTCGGCTCCTCGTCCCGGTTCGTCCCCGCTTCCTTCCTTCCTTTGTCTGAGGCCCGCGAGCAGGCCGGGCGAGCCCCCCTGCTCGTGTCGGGGCGGGAAGGGCTGGTGTGGCTCCCGACCGGGCGCGGGCGCGAAGGAGGAGGGGAGCCAGTACCTCCCCGGGGCCGCCGGGCGCCTCCCGCCCCGCCCGCCGCCGGAGTGCGGGGCGAGCCGGGGCTCCGCCGCCGCTCCCACCCGCGGAGCGGGGAAGAAGGAGACCTCGAAGCACGGGGCACGCGTAGCAGGGCTTTGCTGTTGCTGAGTCGATCTACATCGGTGGTTTATTTCCAGCAAGAGTGTCGGTTTCAGTGTAGGGGCCAGGTTAAAGCGATTTCGCTCAGTCAGCAATTTTGAGTGTAGTTGAAGACGTCTGGCGGATTGAAGTTTTCCTGGTTCTGTACGTCCTTTGGATGACTTAACTTTTATGTGCTGGGCAACTTGAGCTCTTTGAGACTTCAGGGTCTAGAGGACGTTGAGTATTTGTGAGAGAACTTTAAAGGAGGAGCTCACTTTATCTGCAAGTTTGTACTCAATCACTATATCCTTTAAAATGCTAACACTTTATGGAAAGAAAAAGCCCCTATTCCTCTCTCCCCAGAAGAAAACACAACCTCCACACAAGCAAACACACTCCCCTTTTCACGAACTTGTCAGTGTGATAGTAATGGAGTTCCAGCCTCAACAAAACTGAGGTGTTTTTTGTCAGTTTGCCAGTCTGCGGGAGGAGGACGTCTGTGCAGCACACTAAGTAATCTTGTTGGCAGGCACAAATTTCTTGAGTTATCTCTGAATTGGTTTGGCTGGTTTCAATAACTTTGTGATTGAGAGGTGAGCATTTTGGCTTCAGGAAGCTGAGCTCAAAACACTGTAAGGCTGTGTACTCAGTATGGAGCTGGTGCATTTCAGCAGGTGCTTCAGAGCTGTTTTCTTTTACCTGCTTTGGGTAGTGTGCAGATTTTAAAAAACTTAATGGTTCTTAATGGGGATTTGTTGCCTACTGCATGGTTATGGTATGCATCTTAGTAAGTCATTCTAGCACTCCTCTTTCTCTCTGCTAAAAATAAATGACTAATATTAGAACAGTTAAGTGATTATTCTCACTAGTAGCAAACAAGTTCACAGTAGCAGTCACTTCTAAAGTTTTTTCAACTGAAGAGCTTTTTGGGAGATCATATTTTAGATGGAGTTTTTTTTTTTTTTTTATTAAACAGTGGATAAAACTTGTGAGTTAGTGCTTAGGCAAGGACAAGAGGGATGCATAAAACTTCAGTGGATACAGAGATTTACTTTCTTTTCAAAGCTTTCAGAAGGCTTTAGGTGGTGCTGTGTAGTGTCAAATGACAGTTCCTAAAGTGTTAATCGCAAAACTGTTGGCTTGGCTCTTCTGCTGTTGCTTCTTGAAACTTAATTTCTTATTACTTTTTTTCTAGCTAGCTCTCTTTCATGACGCACTCTCTTTCTGGAATGTTAATGTCTACATAGTAAAAAGAGAACCCTTTGGCTACTTGACATGTCTCAGTATTTTAATGTAGTAGTATAGCTTGTGGTGCTAAAGGCTGTTTAACTGATCCAGCTCTTGCTTACTTTGGCACTGCCAGAATACTTAAAATGCCCATAGCATCCCTAGTAATTTCAAAAGTTGGGGGCATTTTGGGGGATTATGTGGGCGGCTGTATAATAAGACCTTACAAGCATGTAGTGATTTAATGAAATGGAACAGATGCAAGGAAACTGTACTCATGTATTAAGACTTAAGTATTTTTATGAATGCTCTGCAGAGAATTAGCAGTTGTGAAATGGGAAACTCATTTGGAGAGCATTAGAAATACTTCAGAGTGAGTGGCGTGGTGTGTGTATGTAACATATGAGACAGGTTATCAACGGTCTGAACAAGATGCCCACAACCAAGCTGACAGAGCTGCCCTGAGTGTTGTGGCCTCTTGGAGTTCAGAGGAAGCTGTGAAGTCTGCTCAAGAAGCTGAGTAAATAGTCTCTAAGCCACATCAGTTTGTGTGCATGCATGCTTGGCAGTGCTTGAAGAAGCTGACTTAAAACTAGCAGTTGGGTGATTAGGGAAGTAATAGCAATTGTAGCATAGGTAATAGTTCTGTTTACTCAGGAGTACTGTAAGGTAGTCCTAGAGCTCATTTCTTTTGCTGTCCTGACTTCCAAGTCTGTTTTGTTTCTTAGGCTTGGACTAAGACTCTTCTGCAGAGACTTTTTCTCAGATTAGTTGCTCTTGCCTTGGAAGATCTGCTGGTGCTTGCAGGTGTGATGTTGTTCAGGATGAAGGGGCTGAGCAGCTTCAAGCTTTTATCTTCCACTTCTCAGTCTCAGAGAAAGCATGGATGAAGTATTTGAAGTATTGCTCCCCTGTTGTGGAAAGAGAAAGGCATCATAAACAAGAATTAATACAGGAATGCTGGTGTGTTTCTTACCATCTAAAATCAGACTTCAGCTCAGGTGGTTTTCTTAGTTAATGGGGCAGATGCAATCTAAAACATATACTCATGGTAACTTAGAAATGTTTCTTGTTAAGGTTGAAGTTTGGTAATGTGTATTGGGTGTTTACTTCTAGTAAGCTTAGGCAGATCTTCTGGTTTTCGTATTTAAAATAGATTTGTGAGCTTGCCTTGAGAGTATGTTTCCATTTAAGCTGCTTTGATTTTTTTTTTTTTTTTCCCCCCTTCACCCTAGAATCCAGATTGTAAACTGTGTCTAATCTTAGAGTTAGTTTAAACATTGGCTTTATGGAATCAAATCAGCTCTGTCTGGATAGAGTACAGTTAGTAGTCTTTATAAGTGCTTTAGGGAAAAAGCCTTGGGTTTCTTGTAGTACTTTCTTGGCTTACTTGCCAAATTGTTTCTATTTTTAAGGAATGCTTAGTGTCTTCTAGTAACTATTGGTGTCCCCAGGTAACACACAGTATAAGGTCTTACCTGATGTTTGTTTCATGTCTAATAACTGAGGATAGTATCATGACTGTAAATAACTAATCCTTTGATTTCTTAGTGAATTCCGCTTATTGTTGTTGCATCAAATAAGGTTTGCTGTTTTAATTGCAGTTGACTTCAAGTAATAAAACACAAAAAGTTCACAAGTATATCCCTTTGCAGCAGTGACTTGTTGCTGCATAGTTCACTCAGTCACGTAATTTCCATTTTCTGGAGTGAGGAGATCTTAGCAGTTATTTAAAGTGCCCTATCTGAGGAGTTGTTTAACTTCTCTGTAGTGTCCTTTTTGTTCCGCAACTTCTTCAATAATCTTATGAAATTTATTCTTTGATAAAATATAAATATACAAGTGTTTGTAGAAGTTAATTAAATTAATTCTTATTTGTAGAATTCTAAGAGCTTTTTTAAGCTTTTATTTAATTAAGTAATAATGGATTATAAGCATGCAAATAATCAGTCTCCTAGTAATGATGTGGGGGAGTTATGGAACTATTAAACTCAATAATTGTGAAGGTATGTTGTTATGCTAATTAGTGCCTCCCAGATGAGATGAATAACATATCTGAGGTAGCCGTTGTAATCCACCACAGGAGTAGTGGGTGTTTGAAGTCATTAAAGATGCCTTCCTTTACAGAGAGGAGTGTGGAGCAGTCAGGTAAAGTCTTCTTGGTGTAGACTGATTAGTGGTGTGGTTGCTTCTTGTGCTGCTAAGGACGGGCAGCCTAGGAAGAGTGCAGGCCATTTCCTTGATATGGACTTTCAAGAGAGGTGGTGAGGATGCCTGACCAGCTGCATTCTTCTAATATGACAGAGTTGTGGAGGATAGATAACAGACTAATGATTATAGTTAGTAAGACTTTCATAAGGGAAGATGAGACTACACATTTGTCAGTAATTTGAGAGAGTCTGACTTGGGGAAGACTTTATCCTAAGTAAATATTCCTGTTTTAATTTTTCAAAAGGAGTTTGTGAAGGTCGTCATGAAAGGCTCATAAAGCAGGCTTCTATGGAATGATGCTGGTTGTTTCTTCACTCTGGACTTTCATACAGGAATTTTTCTTTAAAAAATGGTAATTTCTCAGAGTTAATTCCCCTTGTGCTGGATATTTTTCCTAATTGGTGGTGGTTATAGCACTGAATAGCAAAAAGAGTTCAGTTGTGCTGAACTATTCAATGCACAAAAAGTGAGGGCCACCTGCGAACATGCAGAAGTACTTCACATTTCTGGAGTAAGTTGAGTCATAACAAGTGAAATTGGTTGTAAATTTAGAAATCCTAACTTAATGCAGACCTACTGTGGGCTGTAAGATGGATTGCCTCTAAGATTTGCAGTTTTAGGGATATTTGAGGTTCTCTTAAAACAGTTTTCTTGTGCAGTAGTTGAAAACCACTGAATCCTGGGAAAAGAAAAACGCTGTTATGCCACTGCTCCAGTACGTTGCAAGTGTACATTTGCAGTGTTGCGTGCTTTGCTCTTTCCCTGGTCCTGCCCCCAAGCCTCCTGAGAAGAAGGAGGCAAGTATGAAATTACCAAACAGAAGAACAGAAGATGGAGAAGTTATGAGCAATCTGGAGAAGTGTGGTGGTTTGAGCCACCACAAAAATCCAAAATCCAATTTCCAGGCTTCCCCCACCCCTTCCCATAATTTTATCTCAACACTGAAGAGAAACTTTCAGGCAAGAGGCTTCTATAGGGGAAAGGGGAAGTATATATACATCTATTCTACACAATAAATACTGTACAAGCTAAAAGCAACTATATATATAATATTATACACTTCTATCAGTCCTTTTAAGCTTCTCCTTCAATTCAGTCCAGGAAAAAGCCCTTCAGGGCTGATAGGTACCCAGTCTCTCTCTCATGGGAGTGTTCAGGTTCCCCCACCAACCTCCAGCTGTTTGCTGAAGTCCTTTCTTCCTCACGAAGTCCAAGAAGATAGCTCTGAGTCCTTTCTCCTTAGTTCCGTGCCATCTCTGCTGTGTGATTCTCTCTCTCATACTTCGGTTCCGTGCTGCTGTAGTTCAGTCAGCTCATCATACATACCCATCCTGGAATCTTCATTCCTCCTCCGAGGTTTTGGTTACCCTCTGTTTAAATCACTGCAAGGACATCCTCTGGGCCTTTCTCTGGTCCATCTCCAATTTCACCTGGGGTTATCTCCCTGGCACCGGGCTGCATTCCGCCCGTCCACTTGGCTCTGCTCCAATGCTGAGCCTCTCTTCCACTTTACAGTGAGAGGAAAAAAAGAAGCCCCCTCTGCAGTCTAGCTGCAAAAGGTGTGGGGGGAAAGAGGGCTTGGCTGCAAGGCCTGCCTCTCTCTCTCCCACTTACCTTGTGTTGTGAGTCTCTTTCCTCACAACAAACACACGCACTGCAATGATGCCTCCAACCCTGGCTTAGGCAGAGTTGTGGGCTGCAGGGCCCCCCTTGCCCCCGGAGGGGAAAGAAAAGGGGCCCTGCCACCCCGACCTTCTCTCACACTCACACACACACACACAGCAGCAGACACAACAGCAGCCAGACAGACTGATTGCCAACAACCTCCGCTCGTTGTGTATATATGATTTTTCAGCAGGAGGGAACAAGATGAGCGGTGATTGGCCCTCCAGGGAAAACTACCCTGGCACCCAATCACCTCTAGGCCCCCCAGCTCCCAGGGGGGGCAATCTCAAACTATGACAAGAAGCTAAGGAGAGTCTTGCCTATGTTCAAGCTATCGTGCTTACTTTTTATTTTGGTAGAAATAGTGGCTGCAGGCTCTAACAAAAAGTTCTTAGCAAAAAGGTACTTATACTGTGGAACCCTTTACTGCATGATGTATTAGCTAAGAGGAGGTGTGGATGCCACAGGGGATGTGTGTGGGCAACTGCTTTTTTTGTGTGTGTAAAGGATGAAGGACCACCACCTCCCTAAGATCCTACTTTATGGTGAACTTGCCACCGGCTGCCGCAAGAGAGGAACCCTGAAGAGGACGTACAAGGACTCCCTGAACAACATCTCAGCCTTGGCCATATTGATCACCATAACTGGTCTACTCTGGCCTCCAATCGGGAGGTCTGGAGACACACCATCTATAACGCTGCTGATGCCTTTGAGAACGCACACAGGATCACCCTTGAGGAGAAAAGACAATGCAGAAAGAATCGTGCCTTGCAGAATATACCACCTAAGGAGTCTTTCTGCTGTGCCTTTTGCAACCGGACGTGCCTATCTCGTATTGACCTTTTTAACCACCAACACACTTGAAACAAACGTGGGTAGAGCCTTCCCCAAATCTTTGTTCGAGAAGCCCAGCCGTGACTGAAAGGTACACCCTTTGGCTCAAAGGGTTGGTGAGATACAAATAGCTGGAGGCTGAACATTCTGTAAGAACTGCAGCAATGCACCTCGTACTCATAAGGGTCTGTTTATGCATCCAACACTTGTATCTTAGCAGGTGGGTCTGATCTTTCTGGACAAATCTGTATAATTCATGCAACTTTTTGTCTGAATCACTGTGTAATTGAGTATGGGATGTTGAGATGAAATTGGAAGTTTACACTGGTAATTGTCTTGAACTTGCTTTAAGATGTCTAAATAAAAGCATAACTTTTAAAGCCCAATGTTTATTTTTGTGTGTATGTATCGAGTACCACAAAACAGTGCTGATGTTCATGGTTTAATTTACTTAACTGCTCACAGATGCAGTTCCACTAGCTTGTGGAGCCACCTGCTTGGTCTGAGTTCTTGCTAGGCAAATTGCAGTTCATCCCAGGAAATGTGGCAGATTGGTCTCTCCAGTACTTCTACACCAAGTGCAGATTGAAAACTAATGAAAAATATGTGACAGGGTCTAGTTTCTGGTGTTGCTGTTATGCTTTGCAGAGGCACGTGCATGTTCATGAACAGTAGAGAACTCTACTGCCTCAAGTAGTGACAAAGTTACAGATGCTAACTACTTCTCAGAGCTCTTTCTGCTCTATGTTCTCTTGTTTCTGCCCTTTTGAAGCAAAGGATATTCTAGGGATTCAAGTAGTATTGAGTGTGTGCACAGCAAGAAATTAGGCTAGGTCTTAATTTAGGGCAAGCTTATTGATCATAGCTTCCCCTTTTAAAAGAGGTATAGTTTATAGGGCTTCTAAAGATGTCTATGATAGTAAATATTGAAACAACATTCTCTTATCATACATGTTCTTTCAAATAATAAATACATCAGTTTTATTCTGCCGATAATGAAGAATACAGACAGCAGTGATTACAACTGTTATTGTACATAATGCAGGTGGTGGTGTTTTTGTGTTTTCTGTAGATTTGAACTTAAATAATTGGGAAAAGCTGGTTAAAGGAAACAATTCTGTTGTATACAGAGAATCATGATAATGAAAACTTAGATATTACTGTGACATCAGTACTTTGATGAAAATGTTACCACTGTATAATGCTGGCAGCTTATTCTGTTTGTACACCACTGTCTGTGATGTGACTCAGCACCGTTCTGCATTGCTAAGTCCCTGGGTCTGGGGAAGAACTATGTGGCCTGTCCATTTTGAGAATTGAAGTGAGAAAGGATGTATCTAAGTTACTTTCCTCTTTTTATTTCAGCTGATAAGGTTAACTGCTCTTATCAGCAGACGTGGGGGTGTCTGTGCATGTGTAATATACCTGTAGGGCATTGTCCTAGTTACAGAGGTTGGGACCAGTTTATCATTGTGTGACTATAACCAAAACTGTATATTCTGCACCCTCTATGTAATTTCTGATGGACTGTTAATAAATGGATGGATTGTAGCGGCTGCCCAGGGCACACCTGACACCTCAGGCTACAAGCTGAACCTGGGAGGCAGGAGAGTGTTTCTTTGTCTTCACACCACTGACTCAGCTGAGATAACTCTCCTCCAGGGAGGCATTGCACCTTCCCACCCAGCCTGAGGGGTCATCTCTGCTAATGGGCCGCACTGGACTGGCATTATAGGCAGCTGCAACGACCTAGACCATCAAAGATTCCAAAAATATCCCATGACTCACAGAGTTAAATCACCCATACTGAAACTCCCTGTCCTGGGCATTCCCACCTGAATTTGAGCATAAACTTTGGGGTTTGGGACTTCTGGTACCACTCGTCGGATCAAGACGAGGACCAAAACTCTGACAGGAATATGACTGCGACTCTCGACAGGACTGCAGTCATTACCTCAACAGAACTACAACCATCATCTGAACCAACAGGTTTTCCTTTCCTTTTACTCTGCACCCAGAGTTTTAAAACATTGGCAGTGGTTTGGATTTTGTGTTTGATAAGTTCTTGTCAGGAGACAGCAAAACCAATTTTTAATTTGTGGTATTGTTTTTAAAGGAATTGTACGTTGGTTTGGAATGGACTTCTCAAGGCCATCTAGTTCAACCCCTCTGCCATAAACAGTGACATGTTTAACTAAATCAGGTTGCTGAAAGTTCCTTGAATGTTTCTAGGGAGGAGACATATGTAACTCCTCTGGACAACCTGTTCCAGTGTTTCTCGATCCATATTGTAAAATATTTCTTTCTTACATCTTGTCTGAATTGACTGTCTTTTAGTGTAGAAACATCACCCCTTGTCCTGTCACAAGAGGCCCTGTTAAAAAGTTGTCCCTATCTTTCTTATAAGCTCCCTTTACACTTGCTCACCATGAGACAAGTCAGTGGAAAATTTGGATTGACCCTCTTCACTGCAGCTGTGTTAGTCACAGACCATCTTAAATAATTTAAAATTAGTAAAACGTTTAAGTTGATCAAGGAAGCCTGAGTGCTGTGTTTAACACTGCCATTTGGTTTGATGTCATAGCTGTCCTCATTTTTGAATGGGATACTACCTTTTATCCAGCCTTCACATGAAAATGATTTATGAAATGTCATTTTAGTACATTCAGGGGCAGTAGTACATTCAGGGCCATGAAGTGAGGAAGGGAGTTGGTTGCTGCAGTCTCTGAGTAGCTAGTTGAGATTTTTTTTTTTTGTTAGAGGACTTCTTAGAAGTGAGTGTTAATATCTGAGGACCATAATGAGATGTTCTTCAACCACAAAATTGCCAAACTGTGTTTTAAACTATGGCTTCAGTATGTGAAACATGTAGCTGTTCTCTAAATGCGAGGCCTTTTTCGAAGTAGCAAATGCTTTGTCTAGGGAGATGTAGTTCGTAAAAGAATCCCTTTATTAACCTGATGTTATAAACAGTTACACTTAATGTACATGTGAATAACGTGATTGAATAGTAATACGTGAAGTCCTGTTTTATAAGTAATGTTAGTGATTCAGATCCCTGATTCTGTTTATATTTAGTAGTGAAAGGGGGGTTTGTCTGTTTTAAGGGTGGAAGTGTTTATGTCCTCAAAAAAATTACATCGTGCAAAAAAATAAATTAGAATTTGTGAGTGGCAGTTCCCTAAGTAGAAGCAGCAAAGCACTGTAATACAGGAATAGTTTCTTCTTTAGTTTCTTCTGAAGTTTTTCTGTTTTATTCTTGTTACTATTACTTTTTACCTTTACAGTCATAGTTACTT
The DNA here is from genome assembly GCF_001715985.3 of Manacus vitellinus. Taxonomy (NCBI): domain Eukaryota; kingdom Metazoa; phylum Chordata; class Aves; order Passeriformes; family Pipridae; genus Manacus; species Manacus vitellinus. The sequence goes on from NW_021940208.1 coordinate 27,928,988, forward strand.
CTTAGATGCAATTCCTATTTGACATCTTTGTAGAGGTACTTGATACTCCCCTGAAAGTACAAACATTATATGTAGCTTAATTGTGTGGCAAAGTCTGCACATAGATGATATCTTTGAGTTGGTGTTGAAAAAGGAAATAAATAATTATGAGAATTTTGCCAGAGGAGGTAACATCCTTCCAGGAGCATCTGGTAGCAAGAGTTCTGGGTAACACTTTGGCCTTGCCAAAATCTCCCTTTGAGGTTTCAAGTGTGTAAACATTCATGATTTGGCTTTAGTTTTAGCAGGAAATGATTGCCATAAAAGGGTGATGGACAATATCACATAAAGCACAACAGGTAAGGTAGTGTAAAAAATACAAACAACAAAAAAAGCCAACCCAGCATATTAGCTTGAGCTTTTAGTAAACCAAAGACAGATACTAGTACATGCATTTTAGCTACATTTGCCCTGATTACTAAAAAGACTTGAGAACATGTATAGAGACATCAGGCTTCTCATCTATGAAATGCCCATCTGTACTACAAAACGAGATAGTATCATGTACCATCAAAGTCTGGTCTCCTGTAAACAAATTGCAGGTGGAGCATAGTGTGCTCATCTGTAGTTTTTTGACAGACAGAAGTTTGAAAGTAGTCCATTCATGAGGTTTGGATGCTTTAAAAGCTTGTCCATGTAACTGAATCTGTCAGCCTTTCAGTGTGACGCATGTGTGTAGGTATATATGAGGAGAGACAAATAATTTGTATTGCTGAGCAAAGCCCTTTTTAATTGGTATACTTTTAAGCTAATGTATTGTTATAAATACAGAACTTATTTCCAAATGCATGTGCATATATGTATTTGGAGGCACTGGGGCTATTAAGTCACCTTTTGATTAACCAGCAAGACTTGACCCATAAGCATGGAATGCACAAAGTTGTATTTCATACTCCTTATGTTTCTGTAGTCAGACTGTCTTTTGACAAGCAGGTGGTCAGGAAATGCTTTGTGTCTGGTTTTGGGCTAAACTGTTTATTGACAAGCACTATGAGTACAATGAGGCTGAGGAAACTAGGATTATTTAGCCTGGAGAAGAGGAGGCTTGGGGATAACCTTATGACTCTCTACAGCTACCTGAAAGGAGGCTGTAGCAAAGTGGAGATCAGCCTCTTCTCCGGGTGACAAGAGACAGGACAAGATAGATATGGCCTCAGATTGCACCAAGGGAGGTTGAGTGGATATGAGGAAAAATTTCTTCACTTGAATTGGTTCTCCAGCATTGGAAGAGGCTGCCCAGGGAAGCGATTGAGTCACCAACCCCGGAGGTATTTACAAGGCATGTTAGATGTGGCGTTTAGGGGTATAGTTTAGTGGTGAACTTGGCAATACTGGGTTAAAGGTTGGACTTGGTGATCTTAGAGGTCTTTTTTCAACCTAAACAAAGTATGCTGGTTGTCTTACCAGCAAGCCAAAAAAACTGAATATTGAACTTAGTCTTCCTCTCAATGTGGAGTGCATTAATTTCTCTCTCCCATTCATCTGTTGGGCTTTGGAAAATGTGATCTTGTCTGTTCTCCAAAAATCACATTTGTCTATAATTATCTTAAATTCAGTGCCTGAAACTGAATTCTATTGGATAAAAATGTCAGAACAAGGATAATGGATCTATTTTAAGTGCACACTTGACTCAAATAGCTTCTGGTTAAGCACTGCTGTATATTTGGAGTTTCACTCAACTTGCAAGAGTTGCAGAATTGTGGATCAGTGTTCACTATTCTGTTATTTTTGGGCTTACCTGTTTAGAAAGCATAGTTGGAGCATTCTTGGTATTTTCCTAGGATTCTTTAAAAAATTGTATTAAGCAGCTTATGTTAACAAAGCAAGTAGATGAATGGGAAAATTTGACCTTCTCCTAGAAGGGACTCCGAGTTTTGCCACAACCGGCATTATTTCAGATAAGGTGTGGAAGCTAGTTCTCAATTAAAAAAAATCTCAAAGCCTGTGGTCATCCTGCCATAAGTCAGTCAGGCTCTTTTTTTTTTTTTTTTTTTTTTTTTTTGAGAGGTGGTTTTGATGACCTCCAAGGGTTCCTGCTGACCTAAATTATTCTATGATTTGGTCTGCACTTGGTCATGATTAACAGCAGGTGTCTTGAGTTTCAGGCAGCAAGAACTTAAAAACTGTCTGCAGTTAAGCCCTTCCTCACAGATTGGAGGAGGACCCTTGCTTTGTCACCTTAGCTGATTACCCAAAAGTGAGCCCAGGCGTGTTTCTGTTGCTTGTGCCCAGAAAGCAATGTAATGATCTGTTCTGACTGCAAAGGCGTTACTACACTCTGTATTAATTTAACACAGATTTTACCTCTGTCCTGGAAGATTGATGGAGTGGGAATAATCTATGGGAGACTGTTAAAACACTCAAGCACATAACTGCAATGACATAGTTTCTCCTGAGAATAGCTGTCTAAATTACAGCAGGACAATACTCCTTATTAACTGAAAATGGTGTCAAGCTAAGCCTGGTTTGGTGGTTTTCCTGCAGTTAAAAATCTTAAGTGACCTTACATCGTTTTCATGTTTGCTGATACAAGCCTGCCTTTAACTGGTTTAAATAATTTGTTTTATTGATCTACTGTAATGATCAGTAATTGATTTAAATTACTAGAACCTTATTGACTTAAGTAATATCTTTCTAAAGAAGAAAAGGGACTTGGGTTCCCATGTTTTGTTTCTTCTGTATGTTTCCACAGTTGAACCACATTGTTTGCCAGTTTACCTAGTAATTAGGTAAATGGTATTCTAAGTAAATATAAAAGTAGCCCTTAGCTGTACTATTGCAGCTAGGTAGAAACTAGATATTTTATTTTTTTTAATAACCTGATAAATTCTCCCACCCTGATATCTATGTGGAGATTTCAGACGTTATGATTGGTCTGTCCTAGTTCAGTTTTCTCTCTTCTTTCCAAAAGTCTATATTGGCAACTAGGAAAGTCTTCTGTCTTGTTTCTTGCTCTGGGAGGTGACTAGGCCAGGGAAATTGGATGCTGAAAGGAGTGTTTAGACTCTTTAAGACTTAACTCTTCTCAAAAGTCCTGTTGAGTCAAGATTTCTAACTTGTGTCTCCGTTTTAAGAATTTCTAAATCGAAGTAGACATTGCTACTCCCCTTTATTTCTGTTGAAAAGGAATTACTGGTTTTTTAATAAAAAAGTGGACCGTGAGGTAGAATATTGGCTGCATATTCTGAGTGCTGAACAAAGGCAATGTGATATGAATGGCCATATTTGACTAGAGCTTGTTGGTGATCTGATCCCCATACCTTGCTGAATGAACGGCTGCATTTGTAATAGTGTGTTAAGGTACTCTGGCTTTAAACGCATTTCAGTGATTGTATTTCACCTCTTTTACAGAAATGTTACGAACAAAAACAGTACAAAAATGGACTCAAGTTCTGCAAGATGATCCTCTCTAACCCAAAATTTGCTGAACATGGAGGTAACTGCAGACTCAAGATTTGTTTTTTTTTTCTCCTATCATGAGCTTAAATGTGTAATCAGTCTGTTTCGTGCTAATAGGAAAGAAAGGAGCTTGTTGCAGGGTGTGATTCTGTCCTTATGACTGAATAATTACTCGGGATTTTCAGTCTTTGTGTATTCAGACCAAGTTTCCACTGTAGCTCAGTCAGAAACTCCTAGCAGTGGGATGTTGAAGATCAAAATATATGGTGGAAGCACACTTCAGTGGAGCTTCCAAGTAAGTTACCTTTCTAGGTTTCTGGGTCAGAATGCTAGTGTGGGTTTTTCTTATGTTCTTATTTAAGGCAAGCCCAGCCTTTTTTTGGATACTGCATGAAGATGTTCTGCCAATAAATTAAAAATCTGTTTTTTTTTCTCAAGTTCATACTCTTAAATTTCCTGTGCTGCATACCAAATTGCTACTTTTAAGGAGCAGAGTTAAGTGTAACACTGTTGGTCTTAAGATGTGAAGCTGAAGACAGAATCTGGAGATCCTGTTCTGATAAGTATTGTGGGAAATAGGGCAGCAAAATCTTACTTCTGTTTGCATCCTCAGTAAGCTTCTCTAGTCTTACTGTATTACAGGTTTCTGTTACGGGGTTCAGACAGTCTTTCCTTCTGATACAGGGAAATTTTCTTGGGTTTTTTATGTTGAAGCAACCAAACTGAGTGTATCTGTACTGTCTCAATAAAATTGTTTTCCTATTTGATGTTGTCAAATCTTGGCAAAATGTTTGACTAGTCCTTTTCATGCTTCCATCAATGTCTGCTGTTTCTTTGTCTTCATTAATTCCCTAGAGATAAAAATTTTGATGCCTCAAAGCTAGATTGCTTTGTCCCGCTCTGACCTGATGTGTTCGTCTCTACTAGCACTTGTGTTTTTGTAACATCTCTGTACACAGATCTGTCTTTCCTGCTCTTGCTGCCTCTTAAACTTTTCCAGGACAACTAGCTGCCTTGGCAATCCATGTACTACTTGGGCTCTGAGCCACTAATGGCTTTGAAGCTTGGGAGTAAAGCCTGGAATGAACAGCTGAAGCAGAACTAAGCCAGTGAAATGATCTGATGGAAAGCTGCACTGTTGTCACACTTAGCTTCAGAGACTAGGAATTTCAAAAGTTTAGTGAGAAGGTGGCAAACAGATGGATCGCTGTGGCTGGGCAGTTATCTCTTTGGTGTGGGAAGGCAGGAGTACCTTGGCCCTCTTCCCACAGTGGGGATATTCTTTTTTAAACTTCTTGATATTGTCTGGAAGATATCATTCTGTCTTTCTCTGTTCTTACAGGATGGAGGACAAAAAAGCCCCACGTGACTCATTTTGGGTCATCGTTCACTTTAGGTGCATTTTTACAGAAAAAGTGTTAAACAGGTCTATCAATAAAACCTCAAACTGCTGTTGTAGCTGACCTCGAATCATGGGCTGTTGCCATTAATACTGAGGAAAAGGTTGTAGTTGTAGGAAAACCAGAGTACTGTGATGAAAAGGTGACTAATCTTCTGGCAGGGGCCAAAACAAGTGATCTCTTATTTAACAAAAAAACTGAAATGTGAATCTTGAAAAACTGTCAGGCATAATTCATGCATTACATGCAACTTGCTTCCCACTGTGTGCCTTGAAGAATGGGGGAAGAGGGAGAGCAGTAGTCATATCAATGTATTGTTTGAAATCTTGTGCCTCTCAGAATGTTGATAAAAATGCTGTTACATTGAGAAGGTCTCTTAGATCCCAAATATGATAGCAGGAAATACTCTTCCCTTAACTAATGCTTTGTAAGCAGTCTGTAACAGTGGAGCTGACTGACAGATTTGTTCGTTACAGTACGACACAGCCTAATGAATTTTTTTTTCTTGGTCTGCCTATCTGGAACTTAAACGCACATTCAGAAGCTCTCTAAATTTGCTTCAGCTTATTGTTAACTCCCTTGAAGCCAATTAGATTTTTTTTAAAATTAATAAAAGTTTGTGTTGTCTGTGTTCATCACATCTGTATGGTGCTCTGCAGTGGTCTGTTTAAGACCCATTTCAAGAAAGGAAATTATTCCATCCAGCTGTCTTCAGCTGTGCTAGGCTGCTGTCCTGATCTAAATTTATATTTTAATGGGGAACTTCACTGTGTAACAACTTCAAAGGATATCTTCACTGTGAAGTTGACATATGGGGAGTAAGAAACATAAGTATATGTTACTTCTTACAGAGACGCTCGCAATGAAAGGACTGACCTTGAACTGCTTAGGGAAGAAGGAAGAAGCGTATGAATTTGTTCGTAAAGGACTTCGTAATGATGTAAAGAGTCATGTCTGTATCCTTTGCAGTACAAAACCTGATCTTTTTGCTATGACATACTGTTGATGGAAATCTGAGATGCTGAGATTGTGACAAAGACTTCTGATGCACAGAAATGCTGATTTCTCTTTGCCAATGAATAAAGTGGACCGTTCTAAAATCTGGAGTCTAATTGAGGTTATAGATAGGCAAGAGAGAAAAAGTAGAACTTGTGCACCAATTGTATTGCTAGAATGAAACACTTCTGTGAGTAAGAATTTGTACTGTAGTTGCACAAATAGCGTGTTTTAAACAATGAATCTCTAGCAATAACTCTTATGGTCTTGTGGAGTTTGGATAATTTAATTTGTATAACAATGCTCAGGGGTTTGTGAATGTGACTTAACAAATTATTTGGAAGCATTTAATATTAAAATGTGTCAGTTAAGTCTGGCTGCAGTAATCAAACTGCATTTATCAGGGTGCTGATTTTCAAGGAAGATATTAAGTTCTTTGGACTGTAACACAAATGCATGACAGTTACTTTGTGAACATTGTAAATGTATCTTCCTTAATGTGCATTAGGTTGGCACGTCTATGGTCTTTTGCAGCGTTCAGATAAGAAATATGATGAAGCCATCAAGTGTTATCGGAATGCACTCAAACTAGATAAAGATAATCTACAGATCTTGAGAGATCTTTCTCTGTTGCAGATTCAGATGAGGGATTTAGAAGGATATAGAGTAAGTATTCTCTTTGAATTATTATTTATTGCTGTTAGCCTTCCCTTGTTGTTCTCTTTCATTATGAAGTCTTTTATTGTTGCTCCTTTTTTTCTGTTTCAAAAGTGTTTTAAGCTATTGTTTAGGAAAGCATGAAAACATATTGCAGCAGAGCTCCAGATAATGTTGAGAACAGCAATAAAAATAGTTGTTCTGGGAATTTGATTTGTGGATCACCTTGTAAAACTAGCTCTCAACTAATTTTTCACTCAAAAAGAAAAAAAGGATGAGACTTAGATTAGCAAGTAGGAGAACTTACTGTACTAATGTGAAGTACTGCAAAGGGTGTTTGGGGTGCGTATGCTGAGGTGGGTTTTGTGAGAAATAGACTATCATGTTTCTTCTGAGTATGTGGCTAACTTGGCCCATGATGACTGATTTCTTGAATCCCAGTGCTGTTTATTATCAAAACTAAAATGTTAATATTTGTCTAAAAACAGAGTTAGTAATTTCAAAATAGCTGAACTGATTTGGCTGTTTCATGGGAAGTAGAAGACTGGACTCTGGGCTTGGCATTAGTTGGTCTCCCTACTGAGGATGTTGAATTTGCTAATGCAAAGGGAAAAGGGAATAGCTGAATTAAGGATATGATTTGACTCAGGAAGAGGTTCTAAGAACTGCTGCAGCAGTATGAGGACCATGTGCCTAGGCGTGAGGAGAGTGGGACTGTTCTTTCAGTGCCAGTGAGCTCATGCTTTTTAATGGAAACTGCTCTCTGAGATTTCAATGCTCTATTTCTGGAAATAATTTAGGCCCTTAAGAGTTGTTCTTGACAATGACACCTTTTGTGTCCCAACAAACAGAGTTTATGCTTTGTGCCATGACTCCTATATTTAGAATGTATCCCCCAGATTTATAAGACAGAAACTTGCTGCTTTTCCTCATGCTGTTAAAATTTTAAAAATTTCCTAGGGCTTTTAAAGGTTCTTTTAAAATACGAGCTGTACTGGTGGTAAACTATGCTGAATGTGTAGTAACTCTGTTTAGACATCTTGTTTTAAAATTGCTTTTCCTTTACTGAAGGAGACAAGATACCAGCTGCTTCAACTACGCCCCACACAACGGGCTTCCTGGATTGGATATGCCATTGCATACCACTTACTAAAAGATTATGATATGGCCTTAAAATTACTCGAAGAGTTTAGGAAAACCCAGCAGGTAAGAATTCCTGTTGTGGAAAGATCACTTTTTGTATAAGTGAATCAGTGTGTAATCAGACAGAATCTGAGGAATTATTTCTTCATAATTAGAAATCAGTTATGAATTAGGAAGCAGGTTTTTGTTTGTGGAGCTTTCTGCTTTGAGCAGAAAGGTTTCAGGAGCTTAGCAGCTGATATAAATTATACAGGAATACTGTTCTCCCCTTTCAATAGATTGTTAGGGTTGAAGATACAAGAGTAGTCTCACATGCAGTAACTGAGTAACTTAATGTTTGTGAGGCTTGTAGGTAAAGAAAACCTGTGATGATCCTGCCCCTTTACAATAGATGAAACTACAGAAAATATTGTTTAATATTGGATGTGCTCATTTACCCTTTCTCTTACCATAGTCTGGATGCTATTATAGCTCTGCAAAGAATATGAAAAACTTTCATTGGTTTTTATGCATCTGTATATAATACACTTTAAACCAGTGCTTGGTTTCAAAGCAACATGAAAGTATAGCTGAAAATACTTTGAACAGATTTGGTGTTACTGGAATGTGGAATAAATCAAATACTAAAATCACTGAGTGTAACCTTTTATAAGGGAGAGATTATTCCCTTGTTGTGTTACTGGTAATGCAGAGCTATAAAGTTTGAACTAGCAGAACAGAGTGAATGGGTTGATTATTCTGTAACATGGAAAGAAAAAAATGTGTTTATAGCTGCATTCAGCTGGGGAGGCATCCTGGAAGCATTTTATAAAAGTACTGAGGTATTACCTGATCTATAGATTGAGATTTTTGTTCTGAAAAACCCACATATCCTTTCTGAGTTGTTATATGTTGGATTAACTGTAAGAAAGAAAATAAATTGCTAGAGTAGGGTAGTGTTTGTCTTAATCATGTATCATAGTCAAACAAAGGATGTTGCAAGCCAGGTGTATATAGCTTGATATTTCAGAAGAGCTGTAACTTCAGTATTGAGTAAACACTGAAAGCAGTAAGTTTAAATCAAAACTGGATCATCTATTATGAGCAGTTGACAACCAAAAAGTCATGGTTCTCAAATGAGTCAGCAGAGCCCAATCTGAGTTTAGTGTCAAAATGACTGTTCGAATTAGGATATATAATAGATGGAAAAGCTGCAAATGTAGTATGAGAAATTGAGGTTCTTTCAAGGACTAAGAGGGCTTAATAGTGGTATTGGCCCCTTGGAGAAAATGGAAGTGATACTGTTAGTGTTGTTGTCTTTTCTCAAAGGTTGTGTGTAAATATGCTTGTTTGGGGGCAGTCATAATGCACTGTTCAATCTATTGACTAAGCCAGATTTAAATACCATCTACTATAGATGAACATTTTAAATCAGTTGAGTGTGCTGTGCAAGTTACCACAATCTCAAATCTCACCCTAAACCAAAGAAATCCTGAGAAGATCTCAAGCTGTCATGCAGCTTTCTGATGAAACTGGAGATATTTGGGAATTCCCATAAATAGGAAGATTGCTTATACATGAACAGTGAGCTGGTTTAATTGTTGACTAGCATCGTATCAGACATAGGCAAGTGGTGGAAAAGCTGCTTAAGCATTGAAGGACAGAAATATGCTACATGTGTTGGACAGCATAGTTTTATAGAAAATTAGTCCTGTCAAGCATTTCCTCTCTTTTTTAGATTGGTAGAGGCAGTTAAGTGATCAACTTAACTGTCTAAAACACTAAAAATACATATGAAAACATTAGTTTCATTTCTTTTGAAAATAATCTTGTGCTTTGCTGTGCCAGCTCCCTGATGAGTGCAGGCTCATGTAGAACCCCAAATAAGGGAAGAGAGAATCAATGTGTTGGGTCCAGAGCAGTCAGGAGAGGCCAAGCAAACCCACAGCTCAATTTTGCCACACTTTGGTTTTTCCATAATAGTCCCCTAATGTACTGTTTTTTCAGTGTCTGAATATTTCAGTTCTGCAGTTAAAATAATGAAGTCCAGGATACTCCACTGATCTTTCAGGAGTTATACTTCTTGCTTACTTTACTTCCCAAATCTGCCCTCTTGCTTTGTATGCACTCAACTCAATAGATGAAGTTGTGACTGACTTCATAGAATATTGTATGTAACTGTAATAAAAGGGTGGTGGTGTTCAAGGTTTAAAAGGATGGTTGAAAGACTGAAGGATAGCAAGTGGGAGTCTTCAGCAAACTGATGTTTTTGAGGAGTTTTATGGCATTCTGTATTAAGCCTGGTACTGTTTACCATTCATGTTAATGAATAGAGAAGGAAATGTAACATGCTGTATAAAATCCTGCTGTCATAGTAATTGGTAAATAATGGTGATGTACAGTGATCATATTTATTTACTTGAATTACTCAGACAGCTGTGTCCATTCATGTGTGAATTAAAACAGCCAAAGTGAAGCAGTAAAACTAAGAAAAAAAAATGAAGGAACTGTCATTTTAGTGATTGTGGGTGAATATCTGAAGATGCAGTATTACAAAATAATGAAGGTAATCTAGCTACAAGCTCTTGCCAAAACCAGCAATCTGACTTTTTCCCGTGTGCTTGCACTTCCTTGTGCAGCACTGGTTGACTTGTGGAGAGCTGGTTCAGGAAGTTAGTGACAGAAAAATAATCACCCTTTTGAAGGATTGATTGGCTGAACCAAACAACTATGAGGTGAGAGGGGAAAGAGGAAGGGGAATAATAGAGGGAAGTGAACCGCCTTTGTTGATCCAGGCTGCAGTTAGATTGACTTAGCTTATTGCAAAATTGTCTCTCAGGGCAAGCTTATGGGTGAAAGCAAAATATACCCTTATTTCTGAAAAGCAGGGATTTTCTCTAAAGCATGGATTACTGAGAGATAAAGACTTACTGATGAGCCTGTTGTCAAAAAAGTTAGAAAATTAAAAGAACAATACGGCAAGATAAGAGGACTAGAGAAAAAGCTGTCTGTGAAGGGCAGATATTCTCTTTGGTTACTGTAAGCAGAAAAAACCTAGGTGATTTTAGCACAGATTGGATGCTGGGTTTGGGAAGAAAGACAGGAAGCTTGAGTGACGGGGAAGATGGAGTAGTGTAAGGAAGTCAATTAACAAATTGAAGTGATAAATTGCTTTTTATCGTGGACAGTTTTGTTCTAGTGGCTGAGTTATCACTGGAAATGGTGAATTTTCTGTCTCTTAGTATCAATGTTGCCTGTCATCTGAAAGCTGTAAGTTGGCCAGATGCACAAAAAAGGGTTATGAGGTTGAAGACAGATATCACTGCAGGAAGTGTAACAGCTTGTGCTGTCCCAAGGTAAATTAAATTACTTAAGAGTCACTTCAGAATTTAAATTTTGGGAACCAAGGTGTAAAACAACTATGAAATTTGTTTTACTGTTGTATGTCCCATTTTTCCTTTCTTCTTTTCCAGAACAAAATTTTTATTCTTAATTTTTATTTTATTCCTAATTTCTGCATCAGGCCCACAAATACAGATATGGACAGAAAACCTCTGGAGTTTTGGGGGTCTGCTCTTAGGTATGTTTTGGCTGCATCTTGTCACATTCTTTCAGTGACAGCTATGTTAGGGCATCTACAGTTGTAAAGTTGATTCTTCTTTGGTCCAGGAGGAGAGGGAGAAATTTATTCTGAAATGGCAGAAGTTCAAGTTGGACATCTGTGCAAAAATCATAACTCTTCCAGGGGGATGGAGGAGTAAAGCTCTGTTGTGCAGCAATAACAATGACGTGGACAAAAGTCTTTATAGAATATCTTAATCTTTATAAGACAATCTGATTATTCAAAGTACTGGGGTTATTAGCTGCTTGCCTTCTGAATGAAGGCAATTCTGATGAATTACACATTTAAGCTGTCATTAACCTGATGAGATTTTAAAATTTCTTCAAAAACAGGCTTTTCTTAAAATTACTTTTAAAAATAGCTTTTTAAATGAAGCAACAGTAAGTGTAGTATCTTCCTGGTAGATTTGCTCTGTATGTAAGAAGGAGGTAATTTGATTTTTTTTTTATATATTTCATCTTTTTATTAATCCTGCTGAGCCAAAACAGCTATGAGGGAGGTCAATTTAAAACTGCTTCTTGTGTCTTGTATATATTTATGTTTTTTTGGACTATCTGTGTTTTGAAGGCCTAAAACCAATTCATGATATGCCAAAAAGCTGTGCTTCTTGTGGAATTCAGAACTTAGATATGTGTATTGTATTGGAGGAAATGATATTTTCAGGGGGGAAGTGAAGGCGAAAGAACTAAATTGGTGCTTTGAAGTTTTGTTCCGTGCCATTGCAGTAAGTGTAAGCAAGAAGACATGCTTAAATGCTTAATCCCTGTTCCATGTGCCAGTTCTGTGAAGCAGTTAAAAATGCTTTCACAGTAACAATGCTTTTTAGTGATTTCCATTGGGTAATATAGATAAAAATTGAGCAAAGGTGGAAACAAAAATGGAGCTGTAGATAGAGGAGATGCACTTTAAGAAGTAGGTAGAACTTCATGCTACCCACTCACTAGTATGTGCAAGGTATAGTCTTATTCCAATAGCTATCACTTGCTATACTGTATTAGCTTCTAAAAAGGAAGTACTTGAATTATGTTATTTTCAGCCTCCAAACCCATGTTCGTTGTCAGATGTAGACATCTTTACAATATTTTATTTAGTTATGTTGCCTTTCAGAACATTTGTATGTAAAAGCAAATATTTCTAAAAATGCCCAATACTGTAAAGTTGCCTCTCAAAATTTGAAAAGCATGTAATCAAAAATATTAAATCCTATAAAATGAATTTATGCTTAGGGAAGGGCTGGAAGTAATGGTTTAGGACACTATCCTTAATGAGAGTGTTCCTTTCAACCAGTTTAATGTTTTGGCTTTTTTTGTTTTGTTTTGGTTTTGCTTATTAAATTACTTGGCTCTGTAGAGACTGGGGAACAGAAAAGTAATAGTAAACTGTTCATGACCAATGTGACTTCAAAGTGTGCTGCTTGCTCAGGAAGAAACAAAGTATGTAGTATCATGGGAAAGAATATCATTAATGTTTGTCAGACTCAGCAACTTCTTACTTATTTTTTATGTAAAAAATCATGTTAGATTAAAACTGTCTCCTCCTGCAATTTCTATTGACACAGTACCATTCATACAGTAAGCTGTTGTATTGACCTGCTGGGCATTGTCTGGAGACCTCTGAAATTCTTGCAATTTACTTACTGTTGGAGTAGTTTCTGAGTATATTAGTGAAGAGCATTTAGTATGAAAAAAATATTATAACTCTGACAAGACTTTTCATTGCCTAAATACATTTTAAGGAGTTGATCCCTGAAACGAATGACTTTGTCACCCTGCTTCATTGTCTGTTGTATCACTGCAAGGTGAACGAGCCACTAGTTTAACTATAGAAAGTTAAACTAGGTATGTAGAAAGTCCTAGGTATGCAACCAAGAGTAGACATCAAAATAATTATCTGTTGCTTGAAAACACTCTGCATGCTCGTGCACTGTAGTTTCTGGGGGATTGAAGTGTAGTCCAGAGAACACTTGGTTAGAGAGCAATAGTGTAAATTTCTGATCTGAAAAATTCCCGTTGTCAAGCTGTGGACACTGTTTGGATGGTTCATTGCTTTCAGAAATAGTTCAATCTGGAATTTTGGTATGCTGAAAATAATACTGTGATATCCCTGCTGCGTGCTGTAGAACTTAAGTAAAAATTGTTGTGGAGTCCTTCAGAAAGAAAATACTATGAAGATCTTTGCTTTCTCTCATAAAATTCAATAAAATTTCTAAGATTTCAGTTTTTGATTAGCTTACCATAGTGGTAGAGAAAAGAGAAATAAAGGATTTCTTCTGAACTATTCTCTAACAGGGGATATCCTGAGTGAATCTGATTTGATTGTGAATAATGGGAGTTTTACATTTTGAATGTTTAGATGGGTATATAAGTAGACCTGATCCATTCCATAGCCTAAATTTTGTTCTGTGATATTGCATAGATTGTGAGTTACAGGTAAATGCTAACTAACATATGTTGTTTTTTTTCCCTTCAGGTTCCTCCTAATAAAATAGATTATGAATATAGTGAATTGATTTTATATCAAAATCAAGTGATGAGAGAGGCAGATCTTTTTCAGGAGTCTTTAGAACATATAGAGACATATGAAAAGCAAATATGTGATAAATTAATAGTAGAAGAAATAAAAGGTAAGTCATTATTCTTCCCTCAACCAATTTTGTTGTAAATTATTGCTAATGGCTTTCAGATATGATAAATCAGTAAAAGAAAAAAAACAAAAACATGTGAAATCTTTAATATATTTGGAACACTAACTGTAGAGAAAGTGGCACCAGGTCGTTTAACTTGGGATGACACAGGAGTAGAGGTAATCTCAGAGATTATTATATTGGTACATACTAGAATAGCTTTCCATAAATCAGGACTATTATAACCCAGTTTTAATCTTACAAAAAAGAATTTCATGAAGAATACTGTTTGAAGTACAAACACTGATTATTTTTCTTTCTTTTTTGACTGAAGTATCGAATTCTTGTTTCCTTTTTAAGCTTTTTTAATGCACTTATTTTTATTGCCCTATCTAAGTGAATACTGAAGCTGACTTTTTTTGGTTAAAAATAACTCACAGTTTTTTTGTGGATTTGAAGTACTACTAACTAGTTCTGAATATCTGCAAGTAGTGGCACATATTCTTCATCTACTCCTTGCTTGCACAGTTGTGGTGTGTTGACCCTGGCCAGTGGCTAAGCCCCATACAGCTGCTCATTCACTTTCCCCAGCCTGCCTTGTTGAGTCGGGAGAGGGAATAGGAAGAGCAAAGGCAAGAAAACTCGTGCATTGAAATCAAGATATGTTAAGTGATGGAAAGATGAAAGAAAAAAAATCAGCCTCAGACCCTCAACTGATGGAAAGGCAATTACTTAGACTGCTGAGCTAGTCTCCAAGCAATGGCCACCCACCCACTCTTTCCCCTCAGTTTTTAATACTATAAAGCATAAAATATCTTTTTGGCCAGTTTGGGGCAGCTGTCCAGGTTATGTACGCTCCCAGCTTATTGTCCATCCTGGCCTACTTGCTGAGTGGCAGAGTGGAGGTAAAAAGACAAAGCCTTGATGGTCTACAAGTACGGCTTAGCAATAGTGAAAACATTGGTGTGTTACCAACACCTAGTGACAAATATAAAAACACAGTGCAGTATGAGCTGCTGTAGAGAAAATTAATTTCATGGAAGCTAGATCTGATAGAACCATTTACTTATTAGCAAACCAGTGTGATTTAACTGGTTAAAAACTGGTTAGTTGGTGTGAAAAATACAGATGCACTTAAGTAAACAGCCTGGTAGAAACTGATATAGTAATGTTTTGGAGTCCTAGAAGGAAGAGTTTCTTATTCTTTTGATAATCCCAGTAACTATTTTAAATACTCAAATACACATCTTCAAGTAATATTTTTCACAGGTGGTGAATGTTCCAAGCTCTGAGCTCTGTGTGATAGCTTCAATTAACACTTGTAACATACAGTAAATACCTTTGGAAAAATAAAGCCTCTTTTTAAGTATCTGTGTATGATTAAGCCTAATTTTCTAGTATTTCTAGTATTCTATTCTTTACTTGCAAGTGTTTTCTCATGTTATTCATAGCTCTTTACTGTGTTGCTTTTAGGAGAGATGTTACTGAAGTTGGGAAGACTGAAAGAAGCTGGTGAAGTATACAAAGAGTTAATTGAGCGTAATGCAGAAAACTGGTATTATTATGAAGGCTTGGAAAAGGCCCTACAACCTAGTAAGTTTAGCTACACAGATACAATAAAAATACATTTGATATAGGATATACTCCTGTTTGATTATGTTACTGCTTTAGATTAGAAGGTTGTACTTGTGAGAAAATTATGTACCTTCTGATCTTGAATATCACACAGTGTGTTCATTTTTAAAATGTTCACTGAGAAACCTGTATGCGTGAAAATACCTCAGCAAGTATTTATCTTCTTGGAGTTAAGAGTGGCATTTGCTAAAGTGCTTGCATGAAGAGCCTTTCCTTGCCACACATGAACTTGGAAACCAAATGGCAATTAATTCCTGTCTAGTAGCTGATTGTCAGACTACTATCATATACACAACATAAAATTGCTATTTTGAGATGTGTTTAGGTGTTACTTCTTTCTGGGGGCATGTAGAGAAATATTCAAATACTTATTTCTAAATGGTCTTTTAAAGACAGACAATCTGAAAAAAAATTCCTTTGGGGGTAAAGGTGATAAATGTGTTAAAACCTTTTTTACTCCAATGCCAGTTCACATTATTGCTGTTGTGTCTTTCCAGGAAAACAGCTCATTTTAAAAAAATTACAGTGTTGCAACTATTTGTACCATACTAAGTGTTTTGCAGTGATAACTTTCTGAGTGTTTACCTTTACACAGGAATAGTTTCTTTGTATTTAATTTTTGACTAATTAGTGAAAATTTATTGGAGTTATTCTGATGACATCATAAATCATAAGCCCACAATTATATTATTTGTAGATATTTTAGCTGCATTAGATTCTCAACCAGCTTTCTTCTAGGAAGTTTAACAGTTGGGTCTCATGAAGTCTGGGAATATGACTGGTAATTGAGTAATGTAAAAGATTGTATTTGTTACACATATGCAGAGTGTAGTCTTGCCCTTTGAATGGTTTTCCTAGTATATCTGTAGAGTTGAATTCCATGATTAGTGTCTCAGAAAATAAATTACTCAGGAACTTGATTATTCTGTCTGATAGAATAAATGTGTTGATGAAAGAATGTAGTTTTTAACAAAGAACCAGTCCAGTAGTTTTTTACATATTACTGTCCTATGTAGACTAAAATGGTACTAATTCTATAAAACTAATAATGCAACTTTATTTTTTAGGTGGTCTTAGGACTATTTCCTCCCCCATGGTAAGTTCTGGAGCTCCAACTTGTGACTTCAATTAGGGCTTTTATATGCTTTAGTTCCAATCCAAACATTATTTTAGTGTAACTTTTATAATTCTACATCTCTTGGAGACACTGGGTAATAGATTCCCCCCTCTTCCCCAACATCTGAGCTCAGTGACAAGATAAATTGTTTTTCTTATGAAAGGAAAACAGGTATTTATTATATATGTATTGTAGTCTTAATCTATACATTCAGTTTTAAATTGCTTGATGAATTTAATATTTAAGCAAAACTGATCTTAATTACATTAAAGTGGCATTTTAAAGCAACAGATTAGTTTTATTTAAGTTCTAACCACATTGGAGCTCCAAAGCATATTATGGGGGAAAGGGGAGGAGTGGGAAGAAAATCTTTAAGTAGCTTTATTTTTGTTAAACATTAAGGTATAAAGAGTTCTGGTGCTCAGTACTTACACTGGCAATATTGTACCCTGGTTTTACTGTCACCAGAGGACCTATAACAGAGGCATGCTTGTATAGTACAGTATTTGTTTACCTAAGATTTAAAGTGCTGTGTATTTCTCTGAATGCTTTAAGTACGTCTGAAATGGCTGCCTAGTGAAAAAACATTAATTGAAGCTATGAATGTTGTACACTGTGTGAATGGGTCTGCACACCACGTAATTGAAAGAAACCAAACTCAGTACTGTGTGTTTGAATGTGCAAGGTAATGGTCCTGTTTGTAGTTTATCCGTAGAGTGATTTAATGCTGGTAGTTTTGTATTGTGTATACAGTGTGTTCTCAGTACAGTTTTATACAGTAATGTTTGTGATTAACTGGAAAAAAAATGTTTAAATTGTTTCAAACCCAAACCAAATATGGACTCTAGCTAAATTGATTCTCAACAGTTAAATTCTCAACACTTAAAGACATTTGAAAGAATAGGTTTTTATGTCTGTTACTTATATCTATTATATTTGCTGATAATAGGCACTTTAGAAGAGAGGCTTCAGATTTATGAAGAAGTTAGTAAAAGACATCCCAGAGCAGTTTCACCTAGAAGATTACCTTTAAACTTTGTTTCAGGTAACAAGTTGCATATCTGTTCTGTAATAGTTTTTTTCCTATTTTTTTCTGAAGTTTTCATCAGGCTGTTTAATGTGCATTTAATACCTTCTTGTGCATTTAATACTTGAACATGTACACAAATCAGATGTATGCATTTCTCTTGGAAAAGACTATTTCTTATGGTCTAGGCGTTGATAGAAAAATGTCATACACTCGAATATGATGATATGAGTTATGTAACTTTGTATTGATAAAACTACAGTACAGAATTGTATGTAGATTTTAGGAAATCTTGTACATAATTTTTCTGCATCATACAGGTTAAGACTCACAAGTTAAAAGGTAGAGGGTATAGTACACTTGAATTAAAGGTGTAAGTGTGCATATATACATACCCACTACTGTATCTTTAATACACATAGTTTTGGTGTTCAAATGTACACTTACTGTGCTCTCCTTTGCTGTAGAGCCGTTAGAACTTAATTCTACAATGAAAACTATCTGTGCTGATAATTTAATAAGAATAGGAAAAAAAAAGTGGATCTGCAGTATTATGCAGCACAAATTATTTAATTTTATAGTTAAGTTCTTTCAGTGACTCAGTCCTTTCAAAAGTTGCTTTGAAATACAGTGCACAAATATCCTTAGTTCTGGAAGGAAAATATATATATTCTTTTTAAAATGGAAAGCTATGATCTTCCGAAATAGAAGGAAGGAGGCAAAGTGAAATGGTCAACACCATAAAAATATACACTTAAGATATAGATGTCTAACTGCTGAAACTCCAGTAGAAGACTTTAGGAAAGAAATATAAAGTATATAAGCTAGATTTCAAATATCAAGAAATTTGTGTACAGCTACGAGTTCCCAACATACCTGCTCATGCTTTTGAGGTTAGTTTTTAATTTAGCTCATTTACTGAGCACTGCATTTGTTGGTACCTTTAAATGTTACAGAATACAGCTACTCTACTTCCCTGTTGTTACTCGTGAGTCTGAACATGCATACAGATTTCCTGTGTAAAACACAAGATTTTAACTGCTTCGTGAAAAGTTGCCACTTGTGCCTTTTATAATCCTATATACTTCAGTTTCTTTGAAGATACAAGGGCTGATTTTAAGACATTTCAGCTAGATTTGAAAAGCTAGGTGACAGTAATTGGTTTTCTCTTGTAATAGGATTGTTATGATAACACATAGCAAATAAGGAAATAGCCTGCAAAATGCTTTCTTATGTTTTTATTAATAGTGTGTTTTGCTGTTGACTTCATTTCACTGTTTTGCCCTAGGTTACCTTGTCTCTGACAGTGTAGTGTCACAGCTAATATTAATTTAAGTAGGAATATGTATAGTAGCAAGGATGAGTTACTCATGCTGTAGCAATAGGCTAAATGAAAGCAAAATTTATTACTAGATTGATCAAAAAAAATCTCTTGGCTACTTTCTGTAGCATTTCATAACAAATAAGAATTTTCCTAAGTTAAAACTTGTTTCTGTTAACTTACTGATTAGGCTTGTATCAGACATGAATGTATAACACTGGTTTTGATCCTGTAGAAATTAATCTATTTAGTAAATGATCTCCTGTATTTATAAGTACAGGAGATAAGAATTTCTGTAGGTGAAAGTTAATAGTGAGAATATGAAGGTGTAGAAATAAACTTGTTTGCAGAAAAATATTTGCAAATTTCAAGACAATAGAATTTCTAGCTAAATGTGGTTGCTGCTCCAGTGTGGTCACCAACCAGCTGCAGCCATCTCTGTTTGATTCAGATTTAATTTACGTTAAGGAATTAAAATACTCTAAAGTGCAGGCTTATATTAAAAGGTCAGTCCTTTTCCAGACCTTGCCATTGCCATCTTACTAACCTTGAATTTGATACAAATCTGCTCCTTGATCCTACTGGAAACCACCTTTATGCAGGAACGCTGTTACAATCAATTTTCAGACTGATCAAGTGTGCGTGTGGCCATGCAGTTTTAGATTTGTTTATGCTGCTGTGGATTTATGGCTGCTGTGGTCAGGTCTGTCCCTTAGAGACTAAATCGTGAGCTTGGCTTCTTGTTATAGGTGGGTGCCCAGCTCTGTGCTTTTTTTTTTTTTTTCAGATTTTGTTTTAAAGCTGTTCTGTTTTCTGTAAATAAATAGGTACTTAATGAAAGGTTGAATCTTGCTTTCCCAAATTCTGAATTGTAATTCTTCCAGCAAGAAAATAAATTAGAAGAATTCAACAGGAGAAACTGAGATTTTATTTTTTTTTTTTGTTACATAGGGGAGTTTCTGTAGTGTGAGAAGATATGTTTTAATTAATCTATCTGTAATAAAGCATGTGCTTACAGTCCAGTTATGGATCCCCATCCACAGGTAGTAAGAGTTTCTATATACAGCAGTTTATTTTAGTACAGCGAGGTGAAAACATGAGTTATTTTTATTAGTCTCAGTGTTTATCAGCAACAGTGCTGATAACAGTAAGTGTAGGACAATTAAGTAGTGGTGGAAGTACATAAGAATGTTACATACAAAGCAGTAGTGTCTGCATTTTCTGCATATCTATAAAACAATCTGTAAATCACATTTTATTGTGTTCTTAATGGATTGAAGTTTATTTCAACAGTTTTATATGTCAGTTTTATGTGTGTATGTTAGCATTATGTGAAGTGTACTGCTTCCTTGTGTAAAGAGTTAGAGAAGTTCACAACTGAATAGGCACTGAAGTGTAGCAACCTCATCCCAATGCAAAGCAAAGTCAATAAAAAGTACCAATTTAAAAAATGCCAAACAACAACAACAAACTTCCAAACGAAACAACCACAACTGAAAACAATCACTTTTCATCATAGGGATAAGAACATGAAATCCACCTATTTTCCTGGAGGGATGTCTTTTTTTTAAAGTCCTGCCTTTTTTTTTTTTTTTTAAGCAACATTTCTCAGAAAGATGGCACATACTGCAAGTATTGTAATTTTTATCTGAAAATATAATAAGATTGGATTTTTAGCTTTTTCTGGTATATTTGGATAGAGATGATTCTGACACTGAGCTTATGGTTCTGAAACAGTAAATCTTCTATTCTTTTCTGATTCCAGAAACAATCATATCACAAGTCATGTCCTACTCATAAAAAATAGAACCAGAAGGGAGGCAGAGCGTTAATTTCATCCATCCTTCTTCCTCAAATCAGGATAATTTATATCTGCACTGCTCCTAACACATTTGTCTAACTTAATCATAAAAAATTTCAATGATGGAATTTTACAAGCTTTTACAAGATCTCCGTTGTTATTCTTAACACTATAGTTTTTTCCAACGTTTGTTTAAGTAACCCTTGTTACATTCTTGGTAGCCAGCACTTAATATTTTCTCTTTTTAATAGACTTTAGAGGTTTGAGGACTCTTACCATGTCTGCCAGCACACTCCTAAACATCTAAACACTAGCAGTTAAAGCATTTTGCTCTGTTTTTTTTTTTTCTTTAAAGTCTGGAGTATATTTGTGTCTTATTAAAGAACAGGAAAGTTTAAAACCCTTAATTGCAGTTTCTCAGTTACTCTGTTATCCAGAGTTGCACAGCAGTTAGTGCGTATATTTATATAACACTTGCAATCACTGACATATAACCAAACACACTTTTGTTTCTAGGTGAAAAATTTAGAGAACTAACGGATAAGTTCCTGAGGGTTAACTTCAGTAAAGGCTGCCCACCCTTGTTTACCACTTTGAAATCTTTATATTACAATCCAGAAAAGGTAAAATTTATTTGGTTTTAATGAAGTATTCTATATTAAATTTCTAATAGACAAAGAGTTTTTGTGTAGCTTTTCCTGTAACTTACCAAATACAGTTGAACGTTTTTCTCCTTAATGTGCTATTTTGTCGTATGTGAGTGGTCACTTGATGTCAAAATGCTTGAAATTAAATTGGTGCAGAATGCACTGAATTTTCTTGAAAAATCAAAGATGATAATTAGCTTTGTGTACTTTAAGTGCAAGTATTACAGGATTCTTTCAACTTATGGTTTATGATGTCACCAGAAGTAATGATTTTAAAATATAACGCAGGTGGCTGTTGTTCTACGTACATTTCTAAATTGCACTAATACATTAGTATTTACCACAAAGGCTTGTTTCTTATTTCAGTCTTTAGCTGAAACGTCAATGTATAATCTCTGTACTTCTGAACTCTCACAGTTTTGGCAAAATTGTGTCACATTAGAACTATTGTTTAAAATGTAGTTCTTCCTTTTAAACTTGACGGTAAGGTATAGTGAAAATAAATTTTCAAACTAAAGCATGTTACTAAAATGTGTAGAAAATAAAATAGAGATCAGTGTCTTCAGATATTGCTATCTTTGCTGTAAACAATAAAAGTCTGGGTATTCTAAACCATTCATGACTAGGTGTGAAGAGTATTTTGTATCTGGAAAAACCCTTAATACATGATGCGGCTTTACAACAAGCAGTGCATGCTGCTTTATTTGGACTGATTATTCTTCTTTCTAACAGTTTCTTTATTCTTTCTAACAGTTTCTTTGCTAGTTGTCCTAACAGGAAATTTTCAGTTCACTTCTGTAATCTCTACTTTCTCTCCATGGTTGATGTAATTTTAGTAAATTCTGATATCATGTTCTTGTGGTTTAACCCCAGCTGGCAACTTAAGTACCATGCAGCCTTCTGCTCACTCCACCCCTGCCTGGTGGAGAACAGAATCAGAAACAAGTAAACCTGATGGGTTGAAATAGGAACAGGTTAATGTTGAATCAAACCAAACTATAATAATACCAATGATAATAATAATTGTAATTAAAAGGGGAGAGGGAAGAATAAAATTGAAGAGAAATAAGCGATGCACAATACAGTTGCTTTCCATTCATTGACCAATGCCCAGCCCATCCCTGAGCAGTGTTGGCAGCTCTCAGCCATCTCTCCCCAGTTTATATACTGGACAAGATGTTCTGTGGTATGGAATATCTTTTTGCCTAGTTCAGGTCACCTGTCCTGGCCATGCTCTGTTTTGGCTTCTTGTGCTCCTTCTGGCTCACAGAACACAGGAACCAGAACGATCCTTGGCTTGGAGTAAGCACAGCTTAGCAACAACTAAAACATCAGTGTACTGTCAATGTTATTCTCATTCGAAATCCAAAACACAGCACTGTACTGGCTACTAAGGAGAAAATTACCTCTATCCCAGCTGAATCCAGGACACACGGGTATTACAAGCTTTTCTGCAGTGCCTATTGCTAATACACACTTTTCAATGTAAACATTTGAAATAGAATTGATATTTTTTTTAATTGTGAGATGCTGAGACTATTGCACAGCATTGACTGTACTTCTATCTAAAGTTTTACTTCTACTATTTGAAATATGAAAAATCTAGAAATTGAAAAATACATATACATTCATTTGACATGTGACAAGCTTTTTAGCACTTATTTGGTTTTTGACATGATGGATTAAAAAGATGAGGGCTACCGTATTTTGGGGTAGACTTATACAGAAGGGTGCCTTTCTGCTAGTTATCTTCATTGTAACAAATCAGTGCTGTTCAAAACTGCCAGCTTCATCCTAAAAAGTAATTAAAATCAGGACCTTCACCATTTCCAAATATGCTTGGATTTGTTTGTGCTGCTAGCTTCTGCAAAAGCATTTTTATTATATTTTACATTCTTCTGTTACCAACACAGATTGTCTTTTACACTTCACTTGGTTGGGTTTGCAGATAATTATAATGTAACATAAGAACCTTTTGAAACTTAGAGAAACCTTACTTTTAGTCCCTGACAGTTGATTTTAGAACTGCTAAAATTTAGGGGTTGGTGGCAGAAAATTGTGACAAACTAACGTGTGCTACACCTTTCAGGAAAACGTTAACCTTCAGTATCTAATTTGTCTAAGTTGGAGCATAGTTTTAGCTTCTCACATAAATTACAGGTGTATTTTGACTGAAAATAAAGATGATTGTAGTCAGGATCATGTTGTGCCTACCAGAAAATACGTAGCAAATTTCTGAGTTCTATACCAGTTGGGAATAAACAGTTCGCCGTGTATGTCTTAGGAAGCAGGTGCAATTTGGTGTTGTCAACTGCAGTTGCATTTTGAAGTGGCATAGATATGAGTGAGGACTTTATGAAAGAGTTGATATTTAAGCCTAGAAAGTTCCTTTTTTTTTTTCTAGAAGTTCGTAGAGGTCCATGATCTTTCAGGAGGGCAAGGAAAAAAGGTTGGTTATATTGAAGGCAAATGTTGGTCAGATGTGTTCAGGAAAACCTTGTTTATTATCTAATTGCTGTAAGTTTGTACTTCATACTAAATGTTTAAAATAAAATTGCTGGCATACTTTCATTTAAAAACAGGTTGTAATCTACTAACATTAGTTTTGGGTGGAGTCTGGCTTCAGGTACACAGAGCTGCAAAGCTTTAGGACTTGCCCAGGTCAATATGAAGACTATTCAGGAAGGTTTTAGAAACTCTTCAGTACTTAACACTGCTTAGAAAGACTCCAAATATCAATGTTATAGATTGGAAGTTATGCTTTGTCTTCCAGTACAGACATTGTTGTAATAAACATCTAAACCAGATTTGCTGAAGTTGTGGAAGTAACATCAGAAAACAAGGTGGGAAAAATTCTGATTTTTTTTTTAATTTTTGTCTGTTAAAGGAGTTAAAATTTCAGTTGTGTTTTATGATGATCAGTCGTCAGTGTTTGTGTTCTAGTATGTTAGCATTGACTTGATCAAAGATCCTTTAAACAAATAAGGAGTTTGAAAGGTAAATTGCTCAACGAACAAGTAATCCACCAAGAATACACTGGACTAATTTTTAATTTACAAGTAGGCCAAACATCAACTTTTTTTTTTTTTGACTACACTCATTTTTCTTTTGAGAATTGTTTGACACAATCCTTCTCTGGTGCTATTTTTACATGTTTGTTAGATTAAGTTGTTTTAGGGAAACAAGAATTGCCGGGTATTTGTCTGAATTTCTTGTTTATTTTTTTGAAATCTTATCTGAGACTTCACTGAAGATCAGTAAGCTGTGTCTAAAGGGCCCTGAAGACAGGTAGTCTTTTTGTTGTTTGAACATTTCTAGGAAAAGAAAAAAACCTATAGGATATTATCTTTGCATAGTTTATCATAGAGTATGTTGTCCTTCTGTACGTCCCTGCCCTTGGGTAATAATTTTCAGTGTATTCGATTAAACCAAAAAAGTATAATCCTTGTACGTTAGGCGTAACTTTTGGCAAAGTGAAAAATTTAGCATGATTGTCATCCAATAAAAGAATGGCTGAAGTAGTTACCTTTATCTCTGTTTTATTGGTTCTGGTTTTTGGGGGAGTAGGTGAGTTATTTTAGGCAGGTGTGTTCATGTTTCAGAAACTTCGGTGATTTTTCTCCCAGATTCTCTGGAATATGTTTTAATAGTCAAGGAGTAACATTAAGTTCCAGATTCAGGCCTGGGAATTTAAGTCAGAGGCTGTAGAGTACTCTTCAGTTCACCACCATAGGTGGTTTCCTACTCAGTCTCAGTAGATGTTCCCAAGGCTCCTTTTAGCTATGCGAGGTAGGACTGATAGATGTGTTTTAATTGTAGAGGGAGCACAGGCACCTGTAATGTGGTTATACACATACAGATGCCTGAACCTGTAGGTGCCTGCTGTGTGTTCCATGTTTCACTAGGGTATGTTTGGAACTGCTTATACTTCTTCACGAAGTATCCATTTTAAGAGTATTTCATACCTATGAAACTAATATTGAGGAAGCTTTCCCAGTTCTTTCTAGAAAGAAGTACTGAATGCCCCACCAAAAAGTCAAATCACTGCAGTGCTAACTGGGTGGAAGGGATGTTACTTTTTCAGCTACTGAACTGGAATTTTTTTACATACTTGTACCAATATTGGTGTGGTGAAGGATGTGGAGTACAACTTATTTTTCATCTCTTCATTGAAGAATATGCCTTACTTTGGTTAAGGAGGAAAGGTTTTTTTAATCTTTCTTTACAGTTTAAGTAGAACTGTTTAAGATCACTTGGGTGAAGTCATGGAAGGGTGCCATAAATGGGAAATGTAAAGTTGTTTGTTTCATGGAAAAAAGTAATCTTAAGGTTTTTGCTGGAAGAAACTTTCTTTGAGCAGACAAAGGCATGAGGATCTGAAATCTGTTCAATCAAGATTACATATAGTTTTGTTGCTTTTTGGCATTCTCTAAGACTTGTTTTGAGGTACAACATTCCTTAATAATAACTATAATGAGTTAAATAAAATATACCTCATATTGCATTATGCAGTGTATGTGTAATTCTGGAGCAGAAAAAAAATATACATGTTGGCCTTGTGTTCAGTTTGTGATGCACAGAGGTTTATATTTGACTGCACAACTAGGTTGAAAAGGAATCAAGATCTGGTAACTGCGTGAAACTTGGATGCTTGAGAAAGTAACAGATGCTACTGTGAAAACTGGGAAAAGCAGGTTAGCTGGATGTTTCATCATTCTCAGCAGTACTGTTACCTTCTAAGAGGAAGTTCTTAATCCACTGATAATTGTGTTAAAGGAGACTTTAAAAGAACTGGAAGCTGATGGGGAGAAAGTGTTAAACTTGCTTTACTGTAAATTGCTGCACATGCTTCTGCAACAAGATCCAGTTTGAGACTTTCTGGTCCATTACTGCTTGCAAATCAATGATATGGCTAATGTTTTTCTCCCTAGTTTTAGAAGGGATCTAACCAATACATGGTTTAATCCTTCAAAGTTCTTCAAAGGAGCTTGTGATTCGTCAGGTTTTGCACTGTTATGCTAATGTGATAAGTAGCATGTGAACTAGTTTGGTTTTTAATTCTTTTCCTCTTTGTCAAGCCATTTAGACTGGAGGAGACATAAGTAGTTTAGACTGAAGAAGTGGAGCTACCAGTTGTCTTTTGCCTAGAAACTGTACTGCCATTTTACCTTACTCAGTGTATTGTGCTGTGGATAGAGCTTTTGATTGTAAAAATACTGTATCATTTAAAAAAATCATGCCAGCTGTTCAGTATCCTGGTTGCACATCTATACCATTCTGTAGCATAAAATTAATATTGAAATAAGAAGTGAGAGGCATCAGGTTGCAGGATGAAATGTCGGACAAAGGATGACATGAGGTGATGTCTGTTTACGTTTTTTATAGTATTGGTAACTGCTTTTCTACAGGTTATATGGGTGAGTAAGGATAAGTTATGTAAAGAGTTCAAGTTATTTCTCAAGTGATAATTGTTAGTGTGCTGCCTTTTTCCAGATACCAAAGGCATGCACTAATCACTTCCTAACTTGCTGCCTTGGTACACAGCCAGATTCTATGTCTTCCCAATTGAAGACAAGGTCAATTGGAGGGTGATAGAGGATTGGAGGGTGTCAGACTGAGTCTTACAGTGTTTTTTCAGTGTCTCATTCAAAGCAAGTTTATAATATCATGTAGACTGTGTTCAGTGGCACATCACTGATAGTCATAGATCACTTTTTATCTACAAAACATTAGAGAAATCATTTGATGAAACACTGTCTTAATGACTTTGTTTTTATTTTCAAAAAATGCTTGATGGTGAAGAATAATGTTCATCATTCTATGTTTGTTTCATATATCTCTTGAAGTAACCACTGCATGTTGTGAAGAAATTGGTTATGCTTTCCTTCTATTCCTTATATGGCAGTCTGAGGCTTTTTAAATGTGAAAACTCTTGGTCATAATGAAGTAGGGTAAAGGGAGTGTGGTTACATAAAAGGCAAAGCTCACAAATGTAAAAAGCACTGTACAAGGTTCTACTTACCTGTTGGGTTTGGAGAAAGGAAGGGAAATGGGTGATCTGGACAAGAGCTGAGACCTTTCCCTACAGGTTACTAGTGTTAAGGAACTTCAGTTCTGAGCTTGATATTAATTTTTCTCAACTGATCTTTGTAGTGTCTTGTAAGGACAGTGTGTTTCACTTTGTGTGTCAGTCAGCTGACTTCAGGGTTGTTCTAACAGCTTGCAGACTCTTAAATGTCACTTATATGAACTCTTCTCATATGGAACAAATGCAGCAAAATAGCCTTTGCAAAACAATCACAAACAAAAGGCAAAAACAGATATCTCTTCAAAATCAAGTTCACACACTTTCCTGCATAAGTTGGCACTGTAGCTGTGCGTGTTGGATTGAGTTGAAAATTTTATTAGTATATTATGAAGCATGATTTTACTAAATTACACATAATAGAGAGGAATATTCTTAATTTTTTTTGGTGTTTTTTAAGTGGTTGCTACCTGTTATTCAGAAACAATTTGCTGTTTTCTGTCAAAAATAGAAAATTCAGTCCTCATAAGAACATGCTTTAATTAATCTGTTAATCAAATTTTAATTAGTCACCTGCATTAGTGTATGGCTTCTAAACTGAAGGAAGAAATTAAGTAGGGAAAATATGAGTATAGACTCAAAGTGTTTTTATAATTTATTGCATGTTGTTGCATGTATTAAAACAGACACCAGCCACTTGGGTTCTATTCCTCAAGCATATCTGATTTTAAAATAGCTTTAGAATACAGAATTATTACAGAGATTCCACAGTAAACATGTGTACCTTGGCTATGAATTCGGTCACCTTTTCAAGTACCAGCCTTTGCCTGTTTGTACAATTCCTCTTGAAATGCATTCTTGCTTTTGGCTATTGTTTAAGATATCCTGA
The DNA here is from genome assembly GCF_001715985.3 of Manacus vitellinus. Lineage (NCBI taxonomy): Eukaryota > Metazoa > Chordata > Aves > Passeriformes > Pipridae > Manacus > Manacus vitellinus. The sequence continues at coordinate 27,957,308 of NW_021940208.1, forward strand.
AGCAACTCTGAATGTCCTACTACTCTGCAAAACTATAAGTTCATTCCCTGTTTGTGTGGGAATTTTTGTCCAGATGTGTTAACTAGAATGTGCTAACCAGATCTTACCTTGATCAGACCCGGAACTAGCACCTTCCTGTTGCAAATTCTTCCCTTCTATACTTATCTTAAGTTCCTGCTGTGGTGGCTTGTCTTATAGCAGGTTCCTTCTGTGGCCTTGACAGTGTTTGAGACAGGCAGCTGTGCTCTTTTAAATCCTTACACCTGAGAGGAAGACATGTCCCAAGCAGGTACTTAGGTTTCTTGTGCTTTCTCAACCTGCATCTTCTCACATCTGCTAGCGCCAAGGCAAACATTGGATATGGTGATATTTTGTTTTGATCTTCTGGGTATGGTTTGCTTCTCTGATAGGGCACTTCTTAGAACAGGAGAGTCAAGTACGCCATCTGCACGTATTTTGTATTAGACTATGTGCAACAAAATGGCGGTGGATGGTTAACTGATGCCTGGTTGTTGCCCTTAGCCCTGTCTTGATGATACTTGTGTTTATTCTTATACATACCTAAGAGTGGATTCCTGTACGTGTCAAGGAAAAGCAGAAGATACTAGTTGCCAATGACTTCATGGACAACTTTTGCTGTTATGCTAAACAAAAAAAACAAACCAAAACACAACTACAGACTTGTTCATGGGGCAGAATCCAGAGAAATGCAAAGCACCTTTTGTGATAATTCTTTTTGTCATCTTTCCTAATGAGATTCTCATTTCAAGCTCAACACTTGTGGTAACTCTTCTTCAGGTCTTCTAGGAGCTGCTGATCAAGTAGCAAGTTGAGTATATCAAGGCAATAGAGAATGTACACCACTTCTGTGATTTTTGAGGGTATGTGGGTGTCACTTCCATTGCTTTCTTAAATGCATACAATCTCAGCAGTGAATGATCAGGTTATAGAACTGCTAAACAGATTGGGTGTGCACATGCTTATTGGACCTGAATGGGGTGCATCTCCAACTGCTGCTGGAGCTGGACAGTGTCATTGCAGTCAGTCTTTGAAATTTTATTATGATGGATGAGGTTTCTTCAGGACTGGAGGAAAGCAAACATTACTCTTATTTTCAAGAAGTACAAAAAGGAGGATCTGAGAAGCTATGGGTCAGTCAGCTTCATCTCAATCCTTGTGAAGCTGATGAAGCAAGTAATTGTGGAAACCCGGAAAGTGTGGCTGGGAGTAGGCACGATGTATTTGTGAAGGGGAATTCATGCCTGACGAACTTTGTAGCCTTGTATGACAAAATTACTATCTCAGCACTTGTATGTTGGTTGGAGAGCAGTTGATATTGTGTATGTTGACTTCAGCAAGGCTTTTAACACTGTCTGTGGTAACACAGACAACCTGTTGGAAGTACATAATTTTGACAGTGTCAAAAGCCTTACTACTTCAGGGTAGGCACTTGCCAAAAGAGCAGGTTGGTTGTTCAGGAGTGAAACAGGGTTAGGCTGAGGTTGTGATCTACAGATATGAAGGGATCTAGTAATTGTTTCTGTACAGTCCTTCATCTGTCAGTCTTGATTTTGGAGCTCTCAAAGTGGCACATATGGCATCTGTCTTTATTTCTGCTAAGTTTCACAGTGCAAATTCTAATAGACAATGTTGTGCATTTGGTGTTTTGTCAGTGATCATCTGCTCGTAGTCTCAATTAAAGAGAAAGAGCTGCTTAAAGCTTCCAACTTAGAAATCAGCAATCATTTGGCCTGGCTGTTGATGTAGATGCTCACTGAAGTAGAGTTTGCCCTCTTGTAGTTGGTGAAGGAAGAGTGGAGGACTGATAAAATTCTAGTAAAGTTGTAATACCATCCAGATTATTTCTTGAGTCAGATAGCTCATGTTCACCTTGCGTTCACCTTGCCTGCTGATGAAGACGGTTTGTTCTAGCAAATCTGGTGGCGTTTGTAACATTATACAGCAGGAACTACTGGTGTGACACTGTGGTGGGGTCAGTGTGCTGTGCTGTGTAAATGCAGAGCTGTTGAGAGGTGCTCAGTGGTGCAGTTTTCTGATGCTTGACAGATGCCATATGCCAGGATACAAGTGAGGTGCTGTGTTTTGGAAATCAGTACTTCAATTTTTAATGACTGTTACTTATATTCACTATTCCTGGTACCTGTTGTCTTACTGTAATCTACAGTGACAACTGCAATGGCATATGTTTAAAGAGAAGATGGCCTTCTACCCAAAAATAGCTTGCATTATGGAGGTGACAACACAAGTCCCATGATCCCATCCTCGTCTTGAAGTCTTAATATATAGAAATTCCATGCTGGAAGAGTTCTTGATCTTTATATACTGTGTGTGTTGAAGGTGAGGATAACAGGCACCGAATTTGTAGGACTCCAACAGATGATGTTACTCATGGAACTGATTTGTGAGTCTGTCATGCAACTCAGAATGGATTATCCAAGAGCCTTGAATTGTGGACAGAGTACTTCATGTTCCCAGTTGTCCATTCCACCCTGTCTTTCAGTTGCCATTTTTGCTGAAAGAACAGTGCTACAGGGGTTTGAGCACCAGTTTCTGAATCTGTACAGCTATAAATATGTGCTCAACTTTTTTCTTAATATGTTGTACTATTTAGTTAAAAGTGGAGCTGCTCAACCAACCATTTCTGCAATGACAAGCTTGAAAAGATGGTTGGATTGAACATGGGAAAGTAAAAATATGGGCTGTCCTCATTTGGAAAATCCACAGACATGATTCAAAAAAACCTCACATGCTACAGGAAGTGCTTGTTTGTAGTGAGGCCAATGATGATAATGTGTTTTGAAGAACTGTAGTTATTTCTGAAAAAAATAGTTTCTTTCACTTAACATTTAAAACACATTGTTCTTGTATTGCCTTTGGATATTTATTCACTTGGTATTCCTGATCTTGCCATAAAATACTAAAGTTTTGCATCATCAATTCATAAGCATACTTGGAGGTAACTTGCATTTTAAAGTGAATTTGTTGTCTTTGTGACTTTAAACCAAAGACTAAGTAGTAAGAATTGTAGGTGAGTAACTAAAATGAATTAATTCTAAGCAAATGAGATATACGGGAGGATAGCAGGAGAGGTTATAATAAAAAAATTCATCCTACATAAGGAAACTTGTGGTTGTGGTTTGAGGTTTTTATTAACCTGCTCTCCTCTACAACTTCAAAATGTTATCTAAACAAAACACGGTTTTGAAAAACAGAAATGTAGTGGATTTTTTTACTTAGGGTTGATACTTTTGAAATAGTATGAACAGTTTCATTTTCATGATTTGTGGAGACTTTTGGAATAACCACTTCAAGTACTATTATGTTAATGAAAAGTTTTGAAATGTGACTTATATATGGTTTTATTTACCTGCCAAGAAACACGGAGCATTTACAAGGAAAATGTCTCAACACAATGTAGTCTGTGTGTACATGGAGTACTGTGATATGGGTGTCTTAGTCTATACAGGGAAAAGGACTTACTATTGAGCTGCTGGGCTCTTCTTTTGTGCTACAAGTGGTTTCATAGTTTTATACTTTGCTTAGTACTTTATCTGAAGTAGGTTGGTAAAATATGGGTATCAGCAAAGTATAGCCATTCTCCTTGAATTTTCTGTTATGCCACACCTTTAATTTAAAAAGCCTAATATAAGATGGAGGCTTATTAAATCTTTTTATCAGACTTCTTTCAGTTTCTAAATAGCAAGTGTACTTGGCTATTTAAGTTACATTTTTTCTATTGATATCTTTCTGCTTCAATGAAATTCACACAGTTGGTATAACACTCATTATGTCAGGACGAAGCTGTAGGCTTTTTTGCATATTTGGGAAGCAACAGCTAGTGTTTAGAAGTGCCATTGCATTATTATGAGTTTTGTTGTTTATACAAAGTCTTTGTTCAGAGTGAATGTAACTGTGTCACATAGCAGAATGTTTGTTCTGGAAGCTAATAACCAAGTATAAGCAATTACATGGGATATAGTAATTTTCACATTCTATAAGCTACTGTCCAGGTGTATTAGAAATAACTGTGAACAGCCTTATGTGCTAATGTTCCTCACAAGAGGAGGATCTTGGAATTCTACCCCCACCTCCTCCCCAGAAAACTCTTTTTGTAGTTGAACAGTGTTCAAAAATACTCTTTGGTTCCTTCTGTGTGCTGGTGTCTCTATCCATGAGATAAAAAGTCCAAAGAGTGAAGATCTTCAATTAGTAAACATCAAGGTTTACGTCGATTGTGTTGCAGGTGCATTGGTTGATTCCATTGAAGCTCGACATTAGTGCACATGTGCCCTTTTTCTGAGTATCTAAAATTGTGGAGACTGTGAGGAAGTACTGGATGAGAGAAAATGTCTGGCTGGAAGAAACATCAGAAACAACAGTCTCAAAAAAAGGTGTAGGACTGTCCACACAGGAAGGTAGGCTGTCTTCAGTGAAGATATTTCTTTAACCCTTTCTGGAAAGAAGGCATATTTCTTCCTTGATGTGGAAAGCTAAAGGAATATAAAGCAAATTGCCACTGTTTTTTCAAGTTAGATGTCCTCTGCAAATTATTGGTGGATTACATAAGGAAGTGAAAAACATTAGTTCTGCTAAAAATCTTCTGGCATTTTAACGAGAAATAGCTCTGTAAGAGTAACCAAGGACAGCCTTTTGTTCATACTGACTCCCTCAGTGCAAGTGCTAGAAAGTTGTGTCTTTGAGTTAAAATTCTGGTAGGGGAAATCTGGGAAGTGGACTTTCTCAGGATCTGGTTAACAACTGGTGTGTTCATAGCAAAAGATAGCATTTCTACTATACAAGTGGATCATAAGGAGGAGTAAGGAAGTTTTAAAATAAGTGAAGGAAGGAGAAGGATGAGAACTTTTGTTGTAGGTACGGCAAGGATAGGATCCTTCCACTCTGCAGTGAGAATGGGTAGTGTAAAACATATTGATGGCTGACAGTTTGGGTCTGTGAGGTAACTTGTAAGCCAAGAGCTGACAGATGTAGCCAGCTGACTTACAAACTACTTTATCAAGACAACTTTTTTAGTCTGCATAGTCAATGTTGAGATTAACTGCTCTAAGTAACAGTTAGATTGAAGACCCAGAAGAAATGCTCTCAATATCTCTGCTCATAGTTGCTCCTACTGATGTTCTGCTCATGTGGAATGATTTGCTTTTTTTAGTGCAGTCCCCAAACTTCTCCAAAAACTCTCAGAAAAAAAATCATTAAATTAGTTGTGTGATGACCACAGTGACAGAGTATTGGTTTGCTCTGAATTTGTTTTCTTATGAGTCTTAAAACTTTCAGCACAAACTCGTTTTACTATTGCTATCTTAATTCATTTTGTCAACAGTTTTATGACTGGATCATTAGTAATAACAAAACTAACTGGAAAGTCAGATGCTCTAAAATTAACAGTATTTTTCTGAATGTTTACATACTGTGATATAATGCAAATTTTTTGTTTGGCAGTTTTCTCATATGCTGTGGCTTATGACACATTTCACAAGTTACTAGTCTTGACACAATACGATAAAAAGGGGATGTGTTGTCCATTTGACACATTTGAAACAACCAGTAAGATGTCAAGGCTGAATTCTCCAAACACTGATCATATAGCCTAGGATTTATAGTTTCAGGAATGTTTATCTTCAGAAACATTCACTGACTTCAGCTGATACCAAATGCTCAGCATATTAGAAAATCTGGTCCTACATATTTTAAGGCAAATGAAAATGAAAAAATCTTTATTGGTGTTCAGTGCTTCCATAGAACAGTATACCATTTCTTTCCTATTTCATTCACTCTTGGGTGTATGTTAAATGGGACAAGTGCTCTTCAGGAAAAAATGTATAACAATGCTTTATATTGTGTTGCTTGGTGTCTGTAATTGCTTGAGAATGGCTCCTTCATTTGTACCTTACAACCTCTTGGCTTTGGTGTAACTCAGACACAGGACTGCTGTTGAAACACTAAGTCTGAGCTAGCTAGTTATCTCTAAATTTTAGTATTGTTTTTCTTCTGTACTACACTCATATCAAGAAAGTGTCAGTTTTTATAATTTACCAGATATTTGCAGTTCATTATTAAGTGCAGGTTCATCTGGAGTGGGGTGCAGTGCATTAAAAAAAATGGGTAAACATCAGATCCTCAGTCTTCCATATGAAGTGCTTTCCTAGCACAACTTTGCAATTTATGACTGCCTGTGGGAGTCTGTTTCATAAGGCTCCATCATGTCTCTAACAGTATTTCTGGGGAAATACAATATCCCAGTTATAGTCTGTTTATCCTTTTGGACTAGTTCCTAGATGAAAGATGTCTAATACATTTAAGCAATGCGCTTTTTTTTTGAGCTCTTTGTGTAGTTGGAAATAGCGCATAAATGAGTAGGCTTCTCTAAAGTACATACTGGCTTCAGTTGTAGACTGACATGTTAAATTTCTATAGCTTAATTTGAAAATGCAGTAAAAGATGAGTGTTTCCAAGTGTAAAATCAGAAAAGAAATTTAAATAACCAACTTTTAATAGTCTTTCATGCAGTCCCTAGGCTTGTGTTTTAACTTTGTGTTGTACATTTTACAGCTTGACCACTATTGGGAGAGTTTTCCTGGGACAGTAAGTCTGTTCTGACTGTGGTGTTGCTGGTACTACTGAACTCTAGAGGCCTGCACAGGCATTTTCTAAATTGTGTAACTTCTCATTGCCAGTTTTGTAAACTGCTAATCTGTGTTAACTTTCTCTTAAAAAAAAAAAGGCCTGTGTAGAAATGACATATGATCCTCATAGTCACATTACTTAATATGATACAGCTGAACACTCATGTTCCTACTTTGTTCTGTAGCTTTACTATTGCTGCACCTATAGCCAATATACATTTTCATTGAAGTTTCCATAAGTTTTTGAGGGAAGTTAAACTATTATATTGATAACAGCTAGATGTGTAGTTGAATTTGAAAAATTATTTAACTACTTTAGTCATACTTTTGTTATTTTCTGAATGGAAAGATGCTACCTTTCATGAAAAAGATTAGAGGAATTCGAAGTTCCTAACAAAGAGAAGACCCCATTTTCAAGTCTGGCTGAATCAATCCTATGTTTTTCCATCCCAAGTAGATGTCGTAACAGTTTGTTGATAAAGATATTTGGAGTATTGATTTTACAATATCTTTTAAGAATTCGTTTTAATATTCAAATTGTTGCATTTGAAGCACTTAAAATTCATGTCTGGCTCTTGTATTTATAATCATTGTACTTAGTTTGTTGTGCTTAACATGAGATCTTCTAATACTGTTGCTGGGCTCCAGATGAGGTTGTGCAGTTGTACTTTCAATGTATAAACATAACCATACTAGACCTCTTCATAGCGGCAGTAAGTTCTGTAATGAACAATGTTCTTGTGACTCGTTTGCCATTCTGGTTGAGTGCTCTGCTGTCTACACAGCCGGTGTGCCAAGCAGCTTTCCCCTAGCTGAGAGTTCTCTTCTCTAAGAATAACTTGGAAGTGCAAAGCCTGTTACATATGGGACAAAAATATGTTTCCAGTGTATAAGCTGGAAACAAAAACTGGTTAATGCAGTCACATATGACTAGAAATGTTGCATGGTTTAGTCAAAATTACAAAACAATTGCAATGTTTATCAAATACTACTGCTACTATAAACTTTCTGATTGGTTATGCTGGTACATAGCATTATTTTTAAGGGAGTGCTGCTTTAGCAGAGCAAGTGTACAGAATACTGTATTACAAGTTACTTTTCAAATGACAAATAACAAATTAGACTAATATAAATGGAGGAAGCTTTTTCTTCTGGAGTTTAGTATTTCAAATAGCCTGTGTGTTCACTTGTGCTGTTGATACTAGAAAAAGTATCACTTGTTTTATTTCAGGATTAGCTATTGTTAGTGCTGGCAGCAAGGGACAGTAACAGTTTTAAAGATGGTGCTGCAGAGTTAGTGCTTTGTGGCTGGCCAGTCCTTATAAGCTGGTAGCTCTCTGGTGAAATTCCTGAGGATAAATGTCTTCTTAGCTACCACACACTGAGAAATGCTGAAGTTGGTGACTAACCATGATGCTTTATAGAAGAATAATAACATTTTTCTCCTATCTGGGTTAAGATGGCCAGTTACAAGCTGACTAGAAAGGTGTTTCTACAGGTACTTGAACCTGACTGTAGAATACCTAGGTTTTCACCAAAACAGGGTGCAAGATTCTGAGCAGCTGCTTAACAAGCTCAATTGAGGAACAGATCTGAATGAAAACTCACTGATTTCACTTTTTTTGGGCCGTTGACTCTGTTTTAGATGAATTTAACATGGCTGTGAAACTTACCTTTAGATGTGTGTTTTAGTGCAGGTAAAGATTTTTGTTTCCCTGTGTATGTATGAGCATATGCACACATTTAACAATGGTTTTCTTAGGGAAGCAGGAGTGAGGATTAATGGCTCAGTTCAGTAAATTTAAAAACAGAGGTGCACCTACGTCTGAATTGCTGATAGTTCTAAAGCAACACTTTCATTGGGGGTTACACAAAATAGTAAAGCTGTGTACTGGACATATGTCAAAAGGTGGATAAGAAATTTAATGTGATTTGTGTTTAGTAAAAGGCTGCTTTTTATAGTTTTCCGTTTTTATTTTCATGGCGTGAGGTGGTAAAATTGACTGTGATTTTTATTGCATTCAAATGTTAGCCATATACTAAAGTGTAAGCCATGGAAGTTCTCTGTAAGCGGCTGAATAGGCTTTCAAAATTGGAGTACTTTATTTGAACATTCTGTAAGCTTGTTCTGTGGTTCATACCTCATTGGGTGAGGGCAATCTGTATCAGCTATATAAAAGGTTGTGGAGCAGAAACTTTTCAAGTGAAACTAAAAAGTTGTTCCAAGTAAGTGACATGACTAAAAATAGAAGTATTCAGTCACTTGCGTACCCTACAGCTTTTCCTTTTTATACTGATAAATCTGAAGTTTCAAAGTGGGTAGATGGGACATATTTTAAATAGTGGAGGAATGTTGCTTTAAAACAGTCAAAATCAACCAGTGTGAGCCTTGCTGCAGAAATTTTTTGGTTCTTCTCTGAACTGTGTAAGCTCATAGATGTTGTGAACTTACATACTGAAATGCAACTTTCTAGGTGGCTGCCCATAAACACCTTCCTGTGTGGATACATTGGAAGAGCCTGAACTTGGACCTTTTGTGCAGTGCAACTGTGCCAGCTGGCTCGTGTGTTTGGCGTGCTTTGTTCTTTGCCTGAATAAAAAGCACATCTCAATTCATGCCAATCACCTCTTGGCTGTAGATGAAGTTGCGTCTTGTCTTCATTAGGCCGTAGTAAAATACTTCTAATGTGTAGCTGCTCTTTTGCCCCTGCCCTTTTTCCTGCCATGTGGTTAATTGAATTTATGAGCTTTTTTCTTTTTGAGTCTGTTGGCAGTTTCTTTATTTGAAACTTCCTTCCCATCAGTATTTCCATCCAGAAAGGTATGGTTAATATGCCCTGGATTGAAATACTGTTAATCATGTGATGGGTCCATGGTGGATATAGTGGATTATCAGAAGTTTACTTCTGCTACCATTTCTAAATATTTTTGCAGGCCTGAAATTTCACACCTAAGTGCCTGCATTTGTAGAGATGGGGACTTCAGGTTGCAAATTTACCATGTGGGCAGAGCTTAATGGGGTCTGAACCCATGATCCTCCACCACAGTCTCTCTAGACACCCTTTTCAAAAAGAGACTGCAAGTTCCTTGCCAAGCTGTATGTCTGTCTCATTCATCACAAGTAATCGAGTGACAACAGGGAGGCTGTGAAGGTATCTCTGTGAGCAAAGGGAGATGTTCTTATTTGTGCTGTTGTTGCATCAGAGCTTTTTCTAGTGCTAAGCTGTTGCTGGGGAAGCTTTTGTTTAAAATAGTGTGGACAGCATAGAATCAAAAGAAAAACAAGGAACCAACTTTTTCTAGTGGGCCTCTTCATTGTTTTGTGGGTTCAACTTTCAGCTCTGTTGGCTGGCTTTGTGTGCATGTGTGAATTGATTACCACTGTCTTGGAAGTGGACTGACAATGGAAACAACTCAAGAAAAGCTCGTTTTGGTGTTATTAACTGTGTACCACAGACCAGCTGCAAACCCTGTTCAAAATTGTCACCAAAGACCTTCTGCAGAACTCTGATCTAGCAACTGTGTTGTTTTTCAGTCTCAATTTACTTGAAACTAAGTTCATAAGTATTTTTTTCAGGGTCCAGTGATACTGCTTCTACACGTTATGAGCACCTTCTTATCACTCTTTTAGATAACATCTCATTGTAGCAAAGGCTCCAAGTATTCACATAGTACTCTTATGAAATGCTTTTATTGTTGCTTCTGTATTCCCATGAGACATTTAGAGTATTGCTTCAGGGTGTGTACTGGATATTTCTTTGTCTTTGAAAGACACTCCTGATTTGGTTGTTAATGTCAACATGGTTTTCTGGCACGAGGAAAGTATTTTGCCAATGGTGCAACTGAAAGGCTTAATTTGTCATTAAGTCTTTAGGTATCCCATTTTTTCTAGATGATGACTCTTTTGAAGCTACAGAACAGCAGTTCCCTGTGGGTACTCTGCAGCAAGACCATTTGAAAAGGGTTTCTAGATACTCTGAAAAGCACAGCTATTTCTCAATTTCTGGGACAGACATAAGGGTGCTTAACAAGTCTAGTGGATGCTTCTTCTGCTGTGCTGGAAGAGTGGTGTCACAAACTCAACTAAATCCCATTTTCTTGAATAAAGAATACTGTTCTTGCTTGGGAAGCCAGAAAGCTTTGTTCAGCACCACTACTTTCAGAGGCAGTGAAGGGAAATACTGTCAAAATTCAATTTATTTTGAGATGAAAACCAAGGGATTGATTTATTCAGCTTTGAGACATATTTGTCTGGTATTAAACTGGAAGTTTTGCATCTTTAGGAGTTGATTTTTCAGTTAAGTACTCATTTGATTCAGAGATGTTTGATTTACTGATGACAAAATGTGTGGTGCTTTGGGATCAGTTTTTAAGTCCCTTATGCGTTTTAAGTATATATACATAGATCATATTTCTTTCTTTAGTATTGTTCTTATGAGGCTGGTTGGTTACTTGCTGCATATGGCAGGCATGTTTAGAATGTAGCTACAAAACAGGTTGAGCATTTCATAAAATATTTAGAAGTACTAAGTGGCATTTTGAGCAATGGACCTGGTATTGGAATAGTTAATTGTCATGAAATGCAGAGGTACTAACATTTGTATTTACTGTAAATGTCAGACTTGTATAGTGTGAGCTCAAAAATGAATGGGTGGATTTTGAGAAACCATATTGTTGGCAAGGTCTGATTTCAGAAAGCATTAGCCTTAAATCAATCAGTATATAGATTTTTATGTCAAAAGATGCAGTCCATGTTCTAGGCAACAATACCTTTCAAACAAAACAAAAATCGTTAATAGTACACATCAACCTGCCAGAAAACCACAGAAGTCTCTGCTGGTTTTTTGCTGCCGTGGGAAGTTCATGCAATCTTTTTCAAATCAGCTTTCTTTAACTGGGTGAGTTTCAATGCTTCAAAATTAATAGCATAAATTAAGTTGTACTTAGGAATTTTTGTTCAAGAGGATACTAACCAAATGTACTTGATTCTTTTCTGGCTTAAACTGCCTAAGATTAACCTGTTTTCCTGCCACATCACCGTTAAAACGAATGATCAAAGATAGCTTGTAAAAAGTGAAGTAAACTATGTAAAGACACATCCATTTTTTATCAAATTAAGTAGGGTTTTTTATATAGTTCCTCTAATTTGCTGAAGTATTCTTTTCAATGTGTTAGTTTCTGTTAAAATGATAGTAAAGCATAACTTAAGCACATATTTTTTTATATGTAGGTTTCTACAATCCAGGAGCTTGTTACTGGTTATGAAGCCTCTTTGAAAACTTGCGACCTTTTTAGTACATGTGGTAAGTTTCTATGGTCTTATATTAATTACCCTGTAATTACTAATACTTTTCATGGAAACTATGAAGAACTGTTCAGGTGCTGATACTTTTTGCAAAAAAAAAAAGTAGTTATATGTTTTAGTAAATTAATTCATTACAGGAAATATTTGCTGAATTTGCCAAGCTTTGTTTTTTGTGTTTGTTTTTCAAATAGCAGTCTTCAGCCTTACCAGTTATTGTAACCTTTTTGGTTTTGTTGCAGAAAATGGAGAGAAAGAGCCCCCAACAACATTGCTTTGGGTTCGGTATTTCCTGGCACAGCACTTTGACAAACTTGGCCAGTGTTCTTTGGCCTTGGATTACATTAATGCTGCAATTGCAAGCACTCCAACGTTAATAGAACTATTCTATTTAAAAGCAAAAATTTACAAGGTAAAAAGAGAATTTGGACATGTGGAGTACTTTGTTTATGAAAAAAAAAATCAACCCATCAAACTGGTGTGAATGCGTGGATTGTGTTTCAGTTAGCAGTGGTTATGGGCATCAGTTTTCATGTGGGTTTGTTTTTTGGCACTGTTCTGTCAAGAAGAGAATGAAAACCCTTTTGTTTGGGTTTTGCAAAGCCAGTCACAACTTACAAAAACTTATCATTCTGAAAAAAATTCTGGGAGTGGGGGGAGTGAACAATAATACTGGCTTTTGTTACTTCTGACAGAGAAATCCCAGTAGCTATAGATTTCAGGAGTTGGTCAATAGTAGGTTTATACTGAAAGTTAACTATTTAATTTCTCCCTAACAGCATGTAGGTAATATAAAAGAAGCTGCCAAATGGATGGATGAAGCACAGTCTTTGGATACTGCAGACAGATTTATCAATTCTAAATGTGCTAAATACATGCTGCGAGCAAATATGGTGAAGGATGCAGAGGAGATGTGCTCTAAATTCACGAGGGCAAGTATATTGCTTTAATTAAGAGAGGTTTTGCTCTCTGCTGGTTTATTTTTCACTCATAACTTTTTGACCCAGATAAAAAAATTCTTTTATTAATGTCCATTTTTAATATAATGTTCTTACATTTAGTGGTGAGGAACTATATAGAATCATAGAATGGTTTGTATTGAAAAAGGCCTTTTAAAGTCCAACCCCACTGCCACGAGTATGGACATCTTTGACTAAATCAGGTTACTCAAAGCTGCATCCAGCCCAGTCTTGAACACTTCCAGAGACAGGGCATCCCCAACTTCCCTTGTCCTGTCACTACTGACCCTGGTGAAAAGTCTCTTCCTGTCTGTCTTATGAACCTCTTTTATATATTGGCAGGCTCCTGTAAGGTCTCCCTGGAACCTGCTCTTCTCCAGGGCAAACCCCAACTCCCTTAGCTTTTTGTCACAGGACAGGTGTTCCAGCCTTCTGATTTTTCATGGCCTTTCTCTGAATCTGCTGTAATAGACCCATGTTCCTCTTATGCTGGGGGCCCCAGAGATGGATGCAATACTTGAGCTGTATAGACCTAGTAAATATGGAAAAAATGGTTGTTCAAAGGTAGTTGTCCAGAAGTACCTTTTATTGCCATACTTCTAAGTACATCCCTGGAAATGCATCTGATGGATACCTTGTTTGCAAAACCTACTGTTTCCTGTTAGTACTATCTCATCTGAACTAACTGCACAGGATGATTTAGCATTAACATAAATTAGTTTAGACTTGAACATTTAATTCCTTTAAGCTAGTATTACTGACCAAAACTTTGTTAAAACAAGGTCTGTCCTTAAAAGATGGGATTAACTGTATTTTTGACATTGAACAAAATTTGGATTCCTGAAGACCAGATTTCTATATCACTTATGTAACTAAATATGAAGACAACTCATCGTGTATGCTTGTCAGAAGTGTTAGAAACACAGAACTTTATCATAGGTATCTGGAAAGATAGGATAAATCTCATCCTAAGTAATTAAATGTTGTGAGTTGAACTGGGTCTTCTTTCTGCTATAAAGACTGTTCTGTAAACTTGGTGGCTAGTATTCATGATATGTGGAATGTTTTTTCAGTTTACTTATTCTCATCTAGAGCATTGAAACTATGAAGTCTCAATCTGAGGATTTTTTCTTGTCAAAATATCAAGTATAAATCTAACTTCATTTATTTAGACTAACAAATTCCAAGAAACTCATTCTACATGATAAAGCAGTAAATATATTGGTAGGTTTTTAGACTGGTGGATGCCACTTGCCTGACAGGGAAAAAACCAGCTAAAATTGTTTGCTGAACTTCAGGAATTTTTTAAATAGTCTTCTTTCTGCCATCACATTGTAAAAGTAAGACTGTGTATACAAGCATGAGGTAATCTTAAAAATCCATTGAGACACTAATCTTCAGATAATTGGGGTTTTTTAATAATTTCAATCTATTCCTTTCTATCTTGGGGAGCATAGAATATCACAAGTATTATTCTCAGCCACTGAGTGTTTGTCTGTTTTCTGTTGTATTCCAAGTAGTTGAAGGATTGATTGTTTGCTACTCATGGCCTGAAACTAGCCATAGTAGAAAGAAGCAGCTGGTAAATTATAGGAGCAAAAAGTGACAATGACACTTCTTTCAGGAAGGAACTTCTGCTATGGAAAACCTTAATGAGATGCAGTGTATGTGGTTCCAGACTGAATGTGCTGCAGCTTATCAAAGGCTAGGGAAGTATGGTGATGCCTTGAAAAAATGTCATGAAGTAGAAAGGGTAAGTAGGTGCAAACACCATCAATTGCTCCCTCAGTATTTCTCATAAACTAGTGAAGACATTTGTTGATGTAATCAACATGATTTTATATGCTATAGAAGCGTACAAAGCTTCTAGTATATTGACTTCTAAAAACAACTTGATACTTGATGATTTATTGTAACAGATGTCATCTCTAGCCATTATATGAAAGACTATTATTTGAAGTGAAAAGGTTTCAATATAATACCATGTCTCCTAACTATACAACTATTCATACATTAACTTTATGCTGTCTTCTAACAATTGTGTTTTCAATCAGAAGTCACATTTCACTTGGCTCTTAGAGTACCTAAGTCTGAACAATCATATTATAGTTTTTGTTAACAAACTGAGATTTTCCTCTCCTGATAGGTTCTTTTGGACAGAAGTTTCTATGTCTGTTAAATATTGCCTGTAAATAATATCAGTTGTAACTTTATTCACCTCTATCTAATAAAAAAAATATATTAAGCAAGGGATGAGTATATGAGTGTCTTTTTTTTTTTTCCTTGAAGCATTTTTTTGAGATAACAGATGATCAATTTGACTTCCACACATACTGCATGAGAAAGATGACTCTTCGTGCCTATGTAGACCTCTTGAGACTAGAAGATGTGCTCAGGAGACATGCCTTCTACTTCAAAGCTGCTCGATCAGCAATTGAAATCTACTTGAAGCTCCATGATAATCCTCTTACCAATGAAAGCAAAGAACAAGAAGTGAATTCAGGTATCTAAACTGTAATGGAGGCTCACACGTATACTTAGCTTAATAAGCTTTTACTTGCAATAATTTATGTGTTACAGAGTAAATAGAATGCAAGATTTTCCTCTTTTCTGTCACAATAACTGAAAAGAGATTGTAGATAACATGCTGCAGCTTTCTTCTCTCTGTTCTCTACTCATCACTTTATAAAACTAGTACATGCATTAACTCAGCTGTAGTTGGAATACTTGAGAAGGTTATTAAGAGGAAAAATCAGATTCAGTTCAGCCACTAGATAAATGTTATAAACCAATGAGTTATGAAACAATGAATAGATTTTGTGGGAAAGAAATCTAAATTGTAAGAATTTAATTGTGATTAAATGTATTTAATTTATTACATGGTAATTCTAGTTAACACTGCATTAACTTTTATCATTTTTCACATAACTTCAGGGCCAAAGAATACATGGATAAGTGTATTAGCAATATTAGTGCATTTAGAAAATTATTTAAAACTAGCATTAAATGGAAAGCAGACTTTCTTAGGAAGCCAGTAGGGTTGGTTTGGAAACTTAAGGATTCGATGACAAATTAGTTGGATGTTTTTTTACTTTAAGATAAATATTGCTTTTCCTATAGTGGAATTGCAGCTACTGTCAGCACTGCAGTGGCTGTTGACTAAAACAGTGAAATTAATGTTTAGCTCTTTGTAAAGGGGAGAATATTTGATACAGGAAAAAGTGAAGCTAAACCAAAAATTCCACTTAATACTGCAAATGCAATCTTACCTTTAATTCAGAGGTGAATGACAAGTTTTTCCATACCCGATTATGTATAATGAAGTAAATATAAGAAGAAGCACTTTTGAAAAGTTGAACTTGCCTCTTTTTTCTCTCCAACTTTAATTTATTTCTGTATGTAATGTAAGATTAGGGTGTGACAGAGGATCTTGACAGCAATATATCATAGAAACAAGGGTGGGTAATGTCTAAGAAGTCATGTTAGTTCATTTACCTGTTGTGCACTGGGATTCAGGTGGCTTGTCTGTGGGGAAAGACGGCACTGTGTGGATGGGGTAAAAAGAACACTTGCTTCCCTGTCTCTGCATGGTGGCTGACCCCAGCAGGGAGGTCAGGGTGCTATAGCCATAAAAACAATGTGTTAGTCCCTCAGGAGCCGATTTTTCTGTGCCTTCCTACATTGTTAGCACAAATTCTATTCTTGGTGAAACACCACAGTAAACAGAGTGGAAACTACAGTATTATTCTGGCTAAACCTATCATTCCCATTTAGCTATCGCATGGCATTTGCAGAAAATAATGCAATTATCATGTCTCTGTATTGTTCAGACACTTTAATGAAAAATAACAAGCATGTTTTAAGATGGAATGTAAATCCATCTGGATGTTTCTAGATGGCATTGGAAGTAAGGTGAGTTACAGTCAATATTGGAGCTTAGTATTACCCTTGAAAACCATTGCCCATTTCCTAAATTAAAACCTGTCACAGATGTAACAGTTATACATAGCTGACCTTTCAAATCATTGATGCTTCTATAACAGCTATGTAACAGAAAATATGCAAGATCAAGTGGTATGTTGGGTTGTAAATAGTAATCCAGCAGTAATGTTGATCTAATGTGGTGGTGATACTCTGGGAAGTGCTAGTATTTGTGGAAATCACTGTGAAAGTTTGCCATTTTGAGATGGGGAGAAGCATAATGGTATGTCTGAGTTGTTTGAGGGGAAAAAAGATTTTTAATTAAATACTGTTAACATAAATTACATTACCTTAATCTGTAGAAAATCTCTCAGCCAAAGAATTGAAGAAAATGCTTAGTAAGCAAAGAAGAGCACAGAAGAAAGCAAAACTTGAAGAAGAGAGAAAGCATGCAGAAAGAGAACGACAGCAAAAAAATCAAAAGAAAAAGCGAGATGAAGAGGAGGAGGAAACTAGTGGACCCAGGGAAGAGCTAGTTCCTGAAAAACTGGAAAGGGTTAGCATGGTCTTTCATGTTAAATTCATGTGATTATCATAAAAAACCTATGATACAGGTTTACTATCAGGTTCTCCTAAAAGAATCTATGTGTTTTAATAAAATCATTTTTTATGCAAAGATACCTTTTTGTAGTCTACCTCTATTTACTAAAGAAAAGTAGTATTTTTCCTCAATAAATTCGAGGTCTATGTTAATAATATTATTACTTTCCTTAAATTTCAGGGATTTTTTGAAACAATAGGCCATCCTTCATTAAAATAGATACTGAACAGAAAAGTGGGTTTTGCCTGAAGAAATCTGATTTTCAGACAGTGAATAAAGTAAAAAGTAACAGAAATTATTGCAGATTACAAAATTTGAAAAGACGAGCTAATATTTCTTTAAACACAAAACTACTTTCTTTATAACTTCAAACTTGTTGTCTAAGGTAGTTGTATTTAATTTTCTGAATGTAAATTACAACACTGATTAAATTACACAAGCAGTGCCAGAGTTAGCAACGATGCTGTCTTTGTTAACATGAAATCATGAGTAAACACTTTAAAATCTTGCTGTTTAAATAAAAATGTTGTGGTTCAGTTTAATTCAGAAAGCTAGCTTCGGTTCACCTTTGGCCTGTAATTATTTAAATGGTCTGAATAACAGAAACTATCAATGGTGGGTTTTATTTGACATTTATTTTAAGCTTTAAATTTCACTGTGTTTTTATTAAAACAGGTAGAAAATCCATTAGAAGAAGCCATTAAGTTCCTTATACCACTTAAGAATCTTATTGGAGATGAAATAGAAACACATTTATTAGCATTTGAAATATACTTTAGAAAAGGTAAAGTACTGCTTAATTTTATTTTTGCTTTGCAAAATTTTAATCCTTCAGTGCAGCCTGAGTGCAGCCTAAAATGATCTGGAATAAATACTTAACTGACTAAAGCTGAGGTTTGCATCATATCCAGTAATAATAGGGGAAATAGGATTTTTATTTAGCCACCCTTAAACAAAAAAAAACTAAGAGCAAAATAAGTTGCAGTATATAGTAATAAATACTGTAGAAAGATATTTACAGTGTGATGTTTAATTATCCAGAGGAAAACAAAGCCAAATGGACAGTAACAGTGTTGCCAGAGTTCAAGCAACAGGCACTTCTGTTTTATTAAGTGATTTGAATGGGGAAAAATAAATTTCCTTTCTAATTCTGCTCAGACCTTGAGGTTTCTAATATTTGTACTAGATTTACTGAAGAAAACAGTAGTTGATATAAAGAAAAAAAGTTCTGTATTCTTAATATTGGTTTCTTAATGTTTTGTTTTTTCTCCTTCCCACAGGAAAGTTTCTGTTAATGTTACAGTCTGTCAAAAGAGCTTTTGCTATCAACAGTAATAACCCATGGCTACATGAGTGCTTGATTAAATTCTCTAAAGCTGGTATGTATGTAGGAAGTATATATGTAATTATACAGGAAGTTACATTCTACAAGGACATAATTATGTATTGTTTGTAATGTATACTCTGTACACAAACTGATAAGAAGAAAAATAAAAACAAATTGGGTTTTTTCCACGATAACACCAAAGAAAACACAGGTTATGCTACCTAGGGTACTGTGTATGTATTATATTATACTCCTTCCTCCCTTAATCCACCAGGTGGACCTAACAACTCATTTTGGTTAGATTTCACGGAGGAGTAAGTGTTCCAAAGATCCTGGAAGCTCTTTAAGTTTTAAGGAATAAGTGGCAGATACAGGAGAGAGATTTTGACCAAAACAAAGTGTGTTATGAACTTGTAAGAGAAAGCTTAAGTGACAGAGCACCCTTTATGAATGTTTTATTTATTAATGTATTAGCAATGCTCATGTTGACATATTTTTATCTGAGATTTGTGTTTCTGTGCAGATTTTAAAACGAGGTATTTTAGCAGTGATGTCTGTGGTTTCACAGTTTTCTACAGCTAAGTGACTTTTTTTTTTTACTTCTCTCCCTCTTACCTTGCCCCTTCTAGTATCTGACCAGAGTAACCTCCCAGAAATTGTGAGTAAGGTTCTAACTCAAGAAATGCAGAAAATCTTTGTTAATAAAAACTTGGAGAGTTTTAATGAAGAATTTCTCAAACACAATGCTACCTCCATTCAGCACCAGCTGTCAGGTTTGTTTAACTTTTTTATGCTCTTGAAAAGGAGATGATTTAAGTGATACAAATCCAGAATCTTTATCTGCAGTCCCTTAAGGCAAGGTTATTTAGAAAATGCATTTCTAACAGTTACGAAACTGTAAGTGTAGTTTTATCAGGCACCTAAAGTAGTGCTGAATTCACCTGGCTTCTAAAAGTTACCCAGGGTCTGTTCAGAATCACTGGAAAAACTTAGCTTCAGAGGATTGTTAGTCTCTCTTAAAGGAAGGTTAGGTAACTTACTACAGACTTTCATTGGCCTCTATAAGGTCCATGTTTCAGGACGGCATTTTGAGAGAAATACTTGCACTGCTTTCCTGCAAGCAGACTCCAGATTTGGGAAGCCAAATACAGATACCTGAGCAGTCAATTGCTCCTGATTCTTACAGATGTATTCTTCCACTCTTGTAATTGTTGAGCATCTAACTGGATGCTTTCCAGGTCCTATTTTCTGGTCCTCTATTGTTATGGAAAACAGTACAGTCCCTAGATAGGTCCTTGGTAGCTTTAGGTCTTCACCTGTGTATCAGTCTTTTGTTTATGCTGAAACAGATTTGAGGCAATTGACTTACCTACTGTACAATTTTTAAGTTTCTTAAAGAGTTGTCTTTAAAGTTTGAAAATGTGAAAGTCTGAAAGACCTAAACCGTAAGTCTGAGAGCACAAAGACTGTTTCCTTAGCTTAAAATTAATTACTAGAGAAGAAACCATAAGCAGGATTCTAATCTTTCCAATTTCTGTACCATAGCCTCCCTCACTGTAAGCAAATGTTACTAGGTTAAGATAACTGTTTTGAGCAATGATGGCTCTATATTCAGTCTAGCAATTTTTGAAACCTACAAAAAGCAGTAAGAACTAGGAAACTTTCTTTAATTGGGAAAACTAGTAATTGGGGAAATAAGTTGAGCAAGAAGAAACAAAAGACCCAGAATGTTGGGTTTAAACCTTTCCAGTAAAATGATTTCTTCAACTTTTTATTTTTTGCAGTAGATTATGTAGTGCGGTGAGTCTGGATTTTGTATTTGGGCAAAGGAAAAATACGTGAAATGCCTGCACATTGACTTAGATGAGATTTTAAATTAAGGCAGCTATGATATGAGGAGCAGAATTTTGCAGAGATGCCTAGACCACTTTTAATAAACTGCTTATGGTCCAAGAAGCTGCATAGTAACATAATGCACTGTTTTACTTTTCACTGATGTAGCCCAGTCCAGGTGAAGCACCAAACTTGCATTACACCTTCCTTGTACCTAAGCTACTTCACTTAGCTCTGGGTTAGTAGCCTCCCTTGGCCTTACTTTCTGCCATATGGACATATACTGGTCTGAATCTTTTCTGGACCATGTTCCACAATTGTTTAGTAACTGTGTTGTTCACTTACTCTCAGTACTTTTGAAAAGAATTCAGAGTGTCTCTGAGAGAACATCTTTTACTTGCTTCTACATTTGTGGGATGGATTTCATTTAGCCTGCTGATTTGAAGGGTTTCATCATCAATGTACTCTGTGATACATTTCTTTACTAAAGACCTGTCAGTCAAATGAGGCATTTCACTTCTGCAGGAGCAGATCTCCTGTGTTACTCAATCTTTATGCTTCTAATAAATTTCAGAATGGCTTTAGGTTTATTAGTTTTCAGTTACAAATAAGGGAGGAAGGTATGGTTTATTAAAACTTGTAAGAAGTGTAATTCACATTTATTTACAAGTTTTCAGGTTCTGTGTGTCTGTATATGCAGTATGGCATTTAGGAAAGCTAAACATTGTGGTTTTTTTCTTGTGATAAGGTGCAAAGATGATGTATTTCCTGGACAAATCAAGACAAGAAAAAGCAATTGCTGTTGCTACTAGATTGGATAAAAACATGAGAGACAAAAATGTGAAGGTAAAAGATATAAAGTATATAAAGCCCCCCAAAGTGTGGGTTCTTAAATAGTATATACTTTAATACAGGATAATGTACATGATAAATTAATATTTGAAAGAACAAGGTTTCAGATTTTTCCTGTAACTGTAAGATATGTGAATACCAACAGAGAAACAGAAATGTTCTTTTAGGAATAGGAAAATCATAAGTCACATTTATTAACTGTTACTTTTGTTTCTTTAGACATTAACAAAGGTTTTCGAGGCACTGCTTGATGGCAGTTTTGGAAGCTGCCATGCTCAATGTGAAGAATATCAAGCAGCATGTCATAAACTGTTTCCTTTTACATCTGCCTTCATGCCTGCCACAAATGAGGACAACAGC
This sequence comes from Manacus vitellinus, assembly GCF_001715985.3. Taxonomy (NCBI): domain Eukaryota; kingdom Metazoa; phylum Chordata; class Aves; order Passeriformes; family Pipridae; genus Manacus; species Manacus vitellinus. The sequence continues at coordinate 27,979,125 of NW_021940208.1, forward strand.
AGCATTGCATCTATGAATCATACAGCCATTAACCATGATTTGCTGTCTAATGAAATTTGAAGTAGTGTGTGCAAGCCCGTGTGTGTGTATACCTACATGCACACATGTATACAAAGCTCTGACTCTCATTACATGCTGGCTGGATAAAGATCAGGGTTACTTTTCCAGGTTGTATTTTAATATCTTTAACAGGTATAAAACAAAATATTTGGATAGTTAAATGGAGTATGCTATTAGGGTTTTTTCCTCCCAATGAGAACTGCCAATATTTATGTAAACATTATCTTTAATCAGCATTTTTCATGTTTATACTTGTACAGGTTTAAGTCTTTTAATAATTCATCAGCCCTCCCTCACAAAAAATATGGATGTTGAAGAATGCTTTCACTTAAGTGTTGTTACCTATACAGATAAATGTGATCATATCTTGTTAATAAATTATCATTTGAGCGTTTTTAGCAGATAAGGACTGAAGTGCTGCTTGAATTGCCCTCTTTGTCTTTACTGTTCTTTAGGGTTTTTTCTGGGTTGTTTTGGTTGGATTTCTTTTTTAATCTTTGGTCAGTTTGGTTTCTTTTGAAGCACAGTAACAATTAAAGCATTGGGGGGTTGCATGTTTTTGTCAGGTGTGCGTCTTATATGGAACCAGTGTTGACAGATATGAAGATTAAGTTTGTGTAAAAAACAAAACAACTAATAACTAAGGCTTTTTGAAAACTATTCCATCTACCTTGTGTTCCTTAGCTATTGTTTGCTTAAGTTTATGATCATTTAACATTTTAAAGTTTTAATATTCTGAAGCAATTCCCTGAGAAAACATAATGAATTTGATACTGTTGTTTGTCCTTTGTTCCATTTCCCTCTTTTTCCTGTTCCTTCTGGTTTCTGCCCATCTGTTGACACTTAGGTTGGAAAAGCTGCTCCGGTTATGAGCAAATGCAGAAGGTACAGTAATGGGAAATATGGTTCTTTTCTATGTCATAAAAACTCACTGGTAGTTGTGCTGTATTACCTCCATTAAAAGTCTTAGTTGTCTACTCACGGCCAATACTCTAGTACTTCTCATGCCTAAATACTATTGCTGTAGGTGCTGCAAGGCAAAATATTATCTGAGAAGTATGTTTTACATTTTAAAACTGTTTAAGGGAGCACAAAGAGGCTGACTACAAATCATAATGAACTTTTTTTCTTACTTTGTATTTTGGTGCATTAACTATTATACAACACATCAAAATGGAAGTTTAAATCTAATATACCTATTTAAAGCATAGCATTGCTAGACAAAATGGCTACATATCACATGACAGCTTTACATTCTGTAAGAACTGCTATCAAAACATAACTATACTGTGGCTTGTACAGAAAATCTGTTTTCTGGAAACTGTAATGGAATCATTCAATCTCGGTTTGTTTTTATTTCACTACAGTGTAAATAATTTCAGTAATATTAACTAGCCCCTCAAAGGCAAATACCAATTCATGAAGAGGGGATTTTATTAAGACAAATAAACTGTTCTAATTAAAATTCTCCTTTGTGTGTCATCTGTTTAGATTAAAAAATTGTTGAATGGAAAATTCACTGTAAAATATTGCCAACATATGTTATGCTGTAATAAATTATTTTGTACACACTTGCCTTTGGTCTGGAATTTTTGCATATTTATGGACACCAAACTTTGGCCCTTCACAGTCATTAGGGTTTTTTTCTGTTGAGTTGCAGCATTCACTGGTTTAATGTTAACCCTGTAAGTAGTTAAGAAAAAAATGTTCAGCACTCTTTAGTGCATTGAGACATGTATCAATAAATAGTAGTGGCTTCAAAGGGAAAGAGAGCAGGTTTAGATCAGATATCAAGAAGAAATTCTTTACTATGAGGGTGGTGAGGCACTGGAGCAGGTTGCCCTAATAAATTGTGGATGCCCCATCCCTGAAAGTATTCAAGGCCAAATTGGATGGGGCCCTCAGCAATCTGGTCTAGTGGGAGGTGTTCCTGTCTGTGGCAGGGGGTTGGAACTGGATGATCTCTAAGGTCCTTTCCAACCCAAACCATTCTGTGATGGTAACATACTACCCTGAGAAATGGTGGTGTGTTTTTATCTTACGGGTTCACCACTTGCCATATGCTGTGGGACAACTTGCTCAAAGACGTCTCAAGCAGGGAGAGGTAGTTGACCACAACCAAGATTGTTTTGGCTCAGTAGCACCCTAGAAGTGCTTTACGAGCCGCATACAGAAGAAGACATCAAAGTGGTACAGTGTCTTCTGTCTTTTTCTAGTGATAACATCTCCACTGTTAGATATTTAATCCAGGCCTTCAAAAGAAGGCTGTGGCACTTTTACATAGGACTGCTCCTCAGCCCTCCACTATCTGTTTAGTTTGACACTTTAAATGAGACGAGCAAAAACACCTGGGATGTCTTTTCAGCAGTTAATTCCTTGAGAATGTAGATGAACAGTTTTGGTTTCTAGACTAAGAATTGTAGGAACCTTTTTGAGAATTCAGAAAATTGAGTCTCCTGTCACCCAGTGTGTGATTTGGTTTTCTCTTAGAACTGCTGGAGGCATAAGCTGCTGAGTTTTCCTCAGGGCTGTCATTGCAAATGTGATCTTCTCGGAATAATAGTTGCTTGGCAATCCCATAGACCATTGCAAAGAGCAAGTAGGGGAAGGATTACAAAATAAAGGAGAAGAACAGATGTCAGGGAAAGGTATTTCTTAAAACTATTCTGTAAAGATTTGGTGCCTGAGTAGTTTGGTTAGTTTTGGGTTTTTGTTTGGGTTGGGTTTGGTTTTTGTTGGTTTGGGGGTTTTTGTTTTTGGTTTTGGTTTTGTTTTTTCTATTTCAAAAGGATAGAAGATTCTGGGTAATCAAGGAGATCTTACTAGTTTGCTGAGAGGTAAATCTGGCTTATATGGAAATTTTAAATAGATCAATAAGAAATATTTTTAATCAATATGTCCCTAAAATTTGTGCCTGTTTTTGTCAATACCATATTCAAATGCTTTACAGTCTTGTGATGCATTCTCACAACTTCCTCCAAACTTTGTCTGTGTTGCAGATGAGCATGGTGTGCTGTGTGCCCTAATAACCTGCTGGTACCTCAGGGTGTCCAGGCAGAAGGAAAATATGCAAATGCAGCGCAAGGCTGCTGGCAGAGTGCAGGACCTTGTTTATCTCAACATGTGTGGCAGCATTAGATCGTTCAGAGTAAAAAGCTAAATCAACTTGCTGAACTGACAGAAATGTTTATCTTTTGACTGGTCTAATTTCTATTTGTTAATGAATTCATCAGGCCAGAAGTAGCGCAGGAGAAGCAGTGGCAGGAGCGATCCGAGGCAGCCCAACTCCTCTTCCATTGCAGTGCAAGCGTGGGGTTGGGTAGTGTATGTGCTGCTGCCTGGGACTCTGTGCCTGCAGATGGAACCAGGAGCTGTCGTGCTTGTGACTTATCCACACTCATTAGCAGGGTGTCAAAAATGCTGCACCTCTGGTGCAAGAAGCACCTGTATGGCTCAGCATTTCAGTCAGGGTCCTCTGTGGCTGTGCTGGTCCTCAAGGTCTGTGAAACCATGTTAGAAGGAGCTGAAAAAGACAGTAGTAGCAGTGCTTCCTAAGTAACTAATGCCACTGGGATGTGTATAGAACAACAAGGCAGGGGCACAGTTTTGACTTGATCTTGGGTTTGCTGACATCCCCATTCTACAACCTTTGCACTCATATAGCACCTATGTGATTGTGTTAGGTATTCTGCTATATTCTCCCTCTATATAGGTTAAATAGGCTACATTTGTTCTTTACCAGTCTTAGCAACATCTTCAAAATGCCTTACATAGTCTGGATATGAAACTATAGATGCATTAATTTGGATCGCTATTAGCTACAGTAGATTTATTTACTTACCTATCTCATTTTGTGGATATTTGAAAACCAGTTGTTTTGGGCTGGTTTGTTATGGATTTTTTAAAATCCCTATCACTAATCCCTGCACAAACCAAATAATTGTGTTAACGGCATAAACTTCAAGGGAACCCATTGACCCATCATCTAGTCTTACATAAGGTCCTGCAGTGCTACTGCCATCTCACACCAATCTCCCATCTCTCCTTCTCTTGTTCCTACAACCTGACAGGCAGGTGTACCCCAGGGCTGACAAACTTCTCATCATAGGGAATAAGCTTGTTCCAAAACCAAGGCCTTAATGAAAAAACCTGACCTGATACAAGTATGATAATAAAAGTTTAGTCCAGAATTAGCAATTAAGGCGAAAGGGGCAGCTTCTCACATCTCTTCAGCTCTAGTATCTAGAGAGAGGTCAAGTGTTAAATGTGACTCAAAATATTCAAGTATAATCGTGCTGTTGTGTGAATGCACTCGCCACTTACTGTTTTAACAGCAACATTATACATGCTTTTGGCATCTGGTTTTCCACAGCTTAACTGCAGCTGTTAATGAAAAGTTCGTGGATTTTCCACTAGAGGGAAGCCTGCATCAAGAATATTTTCACAGTAACAGAAGGCTGAAGATTTGTATATTTTCAGATGTTTTCTCATTTTGCTGTAAGAGCATAGGAAAATGCTTGTCTTCATTTTTCCTTTTCAGGCAGTGCAGAGAGGTCACTGGTGTTTTGTATGAGCTTAAATGTCTGAATTAGACCTGTATTTGTATAACCCAGCTGTCTGTAGGCATTGACGTGAGGATCTCAAGTTGAAAGCACTGTTGGTTGGGCTTATACCATCTGAGAGCAGAGACACTGGGAAAAGATATCTGAGCCCACAGATGATCAGATTGGCCTTTTGGGAGATGCCATGTCCTATGCAAAAAGTGTCATTAAACCCAGTTCCTACCTTCAGGCTGTTAAGAGAGGCAGAATGTTATCAGCCCTGAAGATTAGCCTTCGCTCCAGTGAATTTATCATGAACTCAATATGTAGTTCTGTTCCCCACTTGGACTTTGCTGCTTAAACATATTTCAAGTCTAGACAAAGTATTTGAGAATGTGCTGGCAACACTTAAGAGGAGGTTCAGGTTTTAAGAGGTTCCTAAATGTATTTTAGGTATGAAGTAAGGTGGGAAAAGGAAATATGGTTATTTCTAGGACTAATTTCATATGATAAATGGTCAAATTTAAAGCAAACCAGGAAGCTAGGATCAGAGCAGGAGCTGTCTTCCTGTTCCCCATACAGTGCTTAGCACAGAGCACTCCTAGTTTGAGACAAGGATTTATTCCACAAGTAATAAAACTGTCATAAAGGCTTTCTGTAAATGTGAGCAAACTCTACATGTGTGAGGCCTGGCTCTGTAAATAGTAGTGCAAAAGATATCCAGGAATCCTCAATAGGCATCAGCCACCAAAGGGGTCTGTTAACTGTCACTGGAGATGTTCGATCAATTTTAGGTGATCCGTGCATTTGATTGTATTTAAAATGAGCTCTGAGAGTTCCTGAAGTTGGGGGAACTTTTATTTCTATTAATAACATGTTCCCTGCATCTCTAAATGTCTGTCCAGGGGAATTCAAACCAGTGGGCTGAAGCAGTTAGATTTGTCATATATAGATTTACTTGGGATCCATAAGAGAGACCATGATTCATTTGCTCAGGGGTTAGGGCACTAATCCAGGTGGTGAGCCATGTATTGGTGGTTAACTCGTGCACTGCAGAGCATCCATGTGTGAAGTAGTATGTAAATGTCAGCAGATGCCTTGCTGTCCCTGCACTGCTCGGGACCAGGGCACTCAGCTGTTATTTGTGAACACTGAAGTATCCAGAAGGTGATTCTCCAGGGGACATAGACAATGGAAAACAAACAGCTCTGTAATTACATCAATACATGTCAATCTTCTCTTTGGGAGCTGTAACCTTCACCGAAGACTTTCTGTTTTAGCAAGCAAGGAATTCTTAAAAATCAGAAGGCTGGACAGCTCTGCTGTCAGGGAACCTCTATATACAATGCAAAGCTGTGGCCACCTCAGGGTGCCAGACATCTAAAAATAGTTATTGCAGTGCCAAGACCTCCAAGGCTGATTTTCTTTTTGCTTCTAATGTGTCACCTAGACTATAGCACATTGTGCTGAAAGATGTATATCCATATGATTTCCTGAGTGATCTGACAATGTGTTGCTAAAACCTTTTGTCTTCTCCCCACTATACTTCTCCAGGCTCTGGCACTTGCTGCTTGCTTGTGTGAACAGATTCAACTCAACAGCTTAGCATGAACCTAACATGGCAAATTTAGGTTGGTTGTCTACCAAGTAGAGATAGATAGACAATGAAAAGGCAGCACTGTCTGATCAAATATTTGTGGAACAGTCCATACATAGGTGTATCAGTCTATGAATATTTTGTTCATAGCCTTCTATTTAAGGAAGGTACAAATTCCTCTGAGTTACCTCCCAGCATAGGAAGTATGTTTTTTCTAGAAGAAATTTTGATCCTTCTGGGTTTGCTATGACCATGCCTGGCTCTTCCTAACATGTTTCACAGACAATCTCACAATATTGGCCCTCTCTGAGGAGCTGGGATGTGGGGGTGTGGGAACTAACAGCAACAAAAAACTGAAGAAAGTTGCCTCTGCATTTGCTCTATTATGATACTCTCATGAGCTTTGACCATCTTGACAGAAGCTCTGGCCTTCCTGAGGAGCGAGAACCAGTGGCTAGTGGTCATGCTGGTCTGCCCAGGTACGTGGCCTACCATGACATAAATTGGCTGAAGAGGTTCTACAGAAAATATACTATTTCTTTCTCTGGTGATCATCTCTTTTCCTCTGTTGTCTCCTCCTGCTTGCCGAGGGCTTGTAATCTTGCTTTAATAACATGAAACATCTGGGTCAAGCACCAAGCCTGGAACCATGCTGTGTAAGCGTTGAGTAGGTGTGTGCTCCTTGAAGTGTGCTTTCAAGAAGACTCATGGCCTAAGTAACCCTGGGTACAGTGGCAAAATGCCCGTGTTTTTCAATGCCATGGCAGGATAAACCTCAATGTGCAGAGCTGTGTTTTTAAGTCTCTACTGTGGCAAAACCTGCCGTCCTCTTGTGTAAATGCTCTGACTCTGGTTTTGTATGCAAATCCTCTGTTGTAGACATACAATTAGTAAATCAGTGCTGGGCAGTATGGAGTGGACAATTCTGAAAGCCTATTATTTATGAAAGAGGAGTTGGAAATAGAAAATGAGCATGTGGAAGAAGTTGCTGTCACAGATCCTCCCTCTGGCTGGGAGAATTAGATCATGGTTTACTTTACTTCCATTTGTGATGAAGACAGGATGCTGCTATGACTTGTCACAAAAATTATTTGAGGCTGAGAAAAATGGAAAAAAAACACAGGGCTTTTAAAAATTATTCCTAAATTGAAATGCAGTTTCCTGAGTCAGAGGAAAGAACTGAATGCTGCATGTGGTCACTGGCTGTAACACTGGTTCTTTTCTTCCCATCTACACAACCCCCGTGCACCCATAATAGGAGAGGCTCCAGTGGATTAAAGCATAGTTATTTCCCGACCATAAATATGCAAATCCCCATCCCTTAAAGGAGGGTGATTTACTGGCTAACCAAAGCTCAAGGATTTTTGCTTTGTTCCACATTTGTGTGGTGGCTGACTCAATGGGGTCCTGGTCCATGACTGGCACTGCTGCAACACAAATAATTGAAGAGCTCCACTTCTGTTCTAATGTATACAACTGCATGCCTTCAGCAAACAAGTGATCTTGGCTTCTCCCTTGCCTCCTACTACCTTAAAGCCAACAGAGCATGGGAGGGAGAGTACAGCTTGATTTTTTTTCAGCCTGCTTTTGCAGCTTGCTTCAGTGGGATGGATAGGAACAACATCCTACACCCTCTGCCATTCCTGACATCCCCTGTTCTTGTGGCTGTACTGGTCTGAGTTTCCTTGAGATTGGTGCAAAACAAGAGAAAGATGCTTCTGGACCATGGAAAAACCAAAACATTGGTTTAGTCACACAAGGGCAAGTAAAACAGACAAAATGAAAACCCATGTACATTTTTAAAAACAAACAAAAAACCTACCACAAAACCCAGAGGATATTCAATTTTCCCAAGAAAATCTAATTAGAATTCTTCTTGGCCAAGGAATGTTTTTCTTTCTTTAGATATAGTTAGTATCTTTTTGGCCAGGTATTTTGGTCATGAGTGTATTTTATTATCATTGTAGTTATTAATTATATCTATTTAGAATCTATACTTCCTGGCCAGATTTAAGGCTTTGGAAACACACAATCCCCCAACAGTGTTGGATATGAAGTACAAGATGACTCAGCCAAACAGGCTCTGTGTCTGTGAGTGTGTGAAATATGATAATAGAAACAGTACAAAATGTGTAATTTTTAACCACAGCAAATAGCATTAATGTGAAATACATCTGCTGGAAAATGTCACTGCCTGTTATTTTACTTATGAAGAAGATGAATTAGGAGAGATGTCTCATTATTTTAATACATAAGAGCTCCCTTATATGTTTCACTTGACAAGGCTTTAAATTTGTTTCCCATGTGGTTTTTGTGTCATATTTTTCATGAAATACAAGCCTCTCAAGTCTTAGATTCCCATTTTTTTTCTTGTAGGTAAGCACCCATTGTTCAGTCAACATTCCTTCTCCTCTGGACAAAATTACCTTCTTCTTTTTTTTTTTTTTTTTTGAAGTAGCACCGTATCCAGCTATCTTCATTTATCAACAATTCAGAGCCAAAGTAGGTGGAAAACAACAACTGTTTTCATTTTCATTTGAAATAGTACAAATTTCTTGATGCAGTTGTAGTTGTTAAATGTTTTGAAGCAAAACTGGTTGAAAAGTAAAGAAGTCAACTTCTCCAGTTCATGATCCAGCTAATTAATACATATCACCCCTGTTATGGTGACAGCAGCATCAGGTAGAGGTAGAAACAGTGGTTTGCCCTCAGCTATAGCCCACAGCCTAACACAGAAAATAAAGTTCTTACATTGTATTCATATGAATACTTTCTTTTTTTTTTTAAAGTTGTGTCATATTATCCTTTAAAACTGATATTTACTGCTACTGGACTCTTTTGGATGACTGCTGCTGAGGGAGGACTTAATAGAAGAACAAACTCTTTCCTTCATTCAGTCTTGTGCAGAGTCCCATGTGCCTATACAAGGGATACAGGCACAGCCTTGTTTTACTGGAAACAGAGTCAAAATAGAGGCAATTTCTTCATCTCCAGTTGCCACACAGCATTCCAAATGCCAGGCCCTCTCCCCCACCTGGCTTACTGTCATGGTCCCTTTGCTTACATTTCTCTTGCTGTCTTTTTGTCTTTTTTACCACTTCTCTCTGCTTGTTCTCTGGTTGCTCCTTTGCACTGCAGGGGAAAAAGTGCCAGGCAACATCCATCTCCTTGCATTAAGATCCAGAAACACTAGTAGAGCTTTCAAGCAGTGTTTTGGTTGGTTTCTCCTACCTCTGAAGTGATCTCACACTGAAAAGGAGCTTCTTAGCCTCTTTCCATTGCCACTGTTGTGTTATCTACTGCCTATATACTTTGCAGTCAGTGCATGTTTTATGCAGTTGGATTTTGAGGATTTTCTGAGGGACATGAACTTTTGCTGTGATTTTTAGTGAACTCAAGATGGAAGGTTCCCCCAAACCTGGCTGTAATATATGTTACAGCCCAGTAACTCATGTGTTAATTCTATAACACACTCCATTCAATTTGCTTTGCTTCTACAAATTCTGTTTTCATGATGTAGCCAATGTTTTGCAGTAGCTAAACAAACATAGACATCATTGGAAAAACCTGGTGAGCAGTGAGGAAAAGAGGAAAAGGCCTTGTCATGCAGCTTGATATCAAAAATGTTTCTGCAAATGTGACCAGGATTTAGGTTGTCAGCAGTTGTCTCTTTTGACCCAAACAACTAAAATGTAACTCTAATTCACACTAGTGTGAAGAAAAAATTAAGCTGATACGAAGAACTTTCCTAAGTACATAAGAAAAACAATTCATGTTTTCAGTTCCTAGCCTTTGACTGGGACCTGCATGTCTCCTGTAGAGTTAGGATGCATTTGGGATGCTCTTCCATTTCAGTTTCATTTCCAGTCTTCAGTTTCCGCTGAATGAGAAGTCAGCTCATGCACAAGAAAAATGCTTAGAAATTGAAAACAACAGAAGTCAGCTGGAAGCAATACCAGACCTGCATCAAAATTACTATGGACGGAAGTTGAATTGGTAGTATGAATGTATTTTTCATTAAGTGACACTATTCCTTTCATCTTCTCTGAAAAGGCACCAAACAGTTATTTTGAAACTTCTTTATCTCCTATTTACTCACAACCATCCCTCTCCTTACCTGAACTTCTCTCCCTTTCCCATTTAATGCTCAGCCAAAGTCCCTTGACTCAGAACTTTCAAATTCTTGAGTAGTTTTTCGTATCTTTTTGCTGTGGACAGAAGCTCATACTCAACTCACCATTCCAGAAATGTCAATATAGGTTATGATTACACTTTATCAGTTTCAGGGACTTTTAATCTAGCTGCAACAATAGTAATTGAAACTAAACTGCCATAAACATGTTTCAGAGTCAATAACTTATTTAAACACATCCATTCAAAAATCCAAGAGCTTCTGCCTCTAGTTACTGAAAGACAGAGGAAGAGAAAACTGTATGGGCTACACTGTGTTCACACTTAGGAGGTTAATTTGAGAAGCAGAAAATTTAGAAGAGTAGTGAATTCAGGTTTTGGCAGAATTCAGCAGGAATATGTATGTTTTGCTCACAAAGCTACAGCTGTGAGTGGCAGTGAGCGGGTCCATGAGTTTGCATTAGAGGGAGAGAGAAAACCAAAAGGAATTGCATCAGTTTGTAGTAACTTCAGGTTTCAGTTTAAGGTCTACGGAACAGGTTGGGAGAAGAGGAAGGAAAATCCTATGAAAGATCTCTGGCAAAAGTTTTTGGTTTTTTATTTTGGCAGTTTTTCAAGAGTGATTATATTGCTGTGAGTCACTCACTCTTCCCACTGGTGTTGTGGATTGAGCTACAGGACAGCTGGGCTAAATACAAGGCTGTAGCTAATACATAGCTAGCTACAGGCTTATATTTAGCCCAGCTGTCAGCAAATGAAGCAGAACACCTTGGATGGTAGTTAGGTAGCCTACGTAAAATGCATGGCTCATCTCAGCCAAGTTTTAATTAGACAGCTCTCCTCATTACAGAACGAGTTTAGCAATTCACTCATAGGCAATTCCACTTGCAGCGTGAAGGATAAAATAGGCTGGAGTGTTAACCACTGTCTCCCTTCAAACAAGCATCCCGAGGGCAGGGTTCTGATGTGCTGAACAGGAAGACAAGTTATACTGATGATGTTTGGTCTATTCCTGCTCTGTGGCCCAAGGAGTTGGGTTTCTCTGTGTGTCAGTCTGGTTGACACCTGTGCTTTTTCATCCTCTGGCAGTTTTCATTTTTCTCTTTCACAAATGTCTAAATTTTTGGTTCCCTTGCTTTCCTTCAGCTAAAAGTTTGGTGATGATGGGCTGTTTGTCATTCCCAGGTTTTAGATTTCGTATCTACCCTAACAACTTGGTATTGATACTTTTGTAAAGAATTATTATTTTCACAGACTAGTAAATACTAAAAGACTTGTGGAAATTATATATTCAAAACTCCAAGCTGCTTCCATGGGCAGAGATCTAGCTCTCTGGCTTTTATCTATTATCAATACCAGTGAGAAGAGAAGTTTGGGTTCCACAAAACATCTTTTACCTGTGGGAACATGGTGCTTACTCAACAGGAGTGATATTTTGGGGTATTCTTGCTCTTTGAAGTGGTGAAAATAAATGATTCATTAGACAAAAACTTTTCAGCCATTTTGGACTTGCAGATTCCCCCTTCTGTAGTTCCAGTTTTTGTGTAAGTGCATATGGTGCTGCATATATACTGTGAATTTTAACCTGCTTCCAGTAAATTTCTCTTCCTGTTTTTATTTCCTGTCTTACGTGAATGCCTCAGAAGTTGTTCATGGATCTGTAAGCATCTCTGGGTCGTGGTTTGAAAACCACTAGATTAGTCAATCTGCAGCACCAATGCCTCTGTAAACCACCTGTTTGGTGTCCCAATTTACTCCATGTTTCATTTAGAAAACTAGTACCTTGTGAGCCTTGCAATTTGGTTATATGAGAGCGTCTGTTTTAAAAGTCTTTCCCTGAAGCATACTTACAGGCAGGATTTGTTGATTTAAACAGCTGTGTGGCTTACAAGTTTGTGAGGTTAAAAATGCAGTAGGAAACCACTGTAAACATTGTGTCACCAGCTGGGGAGGATCTGGAGACACTGCGTTGAATGGTCAAGAAGAAATTCACTTTAGATACAGCTTGGACAGCGTCCTAGAAAATGGGAGGGATTCAGTAGCTGAGGTTTACATTATAAGTTGTGTTGGATGTTTCTCCCAGTAAACATGAGCAGCCAGGCGTGTCAGCCTGCAGTGTTTCAGGGCACTGCACTCAAAAGTGACTTCTTCGTTTTGCCAGACATGGGCTCCTCCTGTTGGCATTAGGGACAAAAATGCAGCTATTTCAGCAGGAGCATGTTGGGGCCTTTCAAGAATATTTATGGATGTGCATGGCTACATGGTCTATGGCATAGAACTGATAAGCATAAAAGTCAATCTTTGCTTCCTCCTGTAAAGGCTAATGGTTTATGTGGAAAATTAAAGTTCACCAGCTGAGTCTCGGTTGCATTCAGCAGAATCAAGGCTACTTAGGAGAAAACACAAGTATTTACTGAAAGAAATATTAAAAGACTCGACTATGGAGGAGTAAGCATGACCAAGGATTTTTAAGCCCAGGTTGTCTTTAAGGAAAGAAGGTTTCCCAAACATATGACTGTAAAGAATGGAAGTTTATGACATAATTTCTACATCGTGCCTGAAAATTACTCTGAAAATGTCAATTTGAATGCAAAATAATAATTTGAAGAGAATACTGGGGATAAATTCTTATACTACAAGGAAGCAATTATTTTTTCCCCCTACCCATCCACTCTCTCCTTTTATTAGCTCCCTGCGCTGAGCCCGCTCAACTCAGTTCAACTGAAAATTACTCACTTTCTTGCGGATTAGTTTTCTGCTGTTCTAACATGTTGAATTGGCTCAGCAGAAGATGAGACAAACCTGCTCAAAGCACATGCTTTGGTTTAGGCCAGGAGTACAAGAAGGGAGAAACAGGGCAGGTCATTTCCCTTTTTGTGGCAGCAAGGCCCCAAGCAACTCAAGCCCTGTTGTACAGCATCATCCCCCTTTGTGCTCTTTCTTTATGACGTGATCTCAGACCCCATTCCAAAAAGCTGTGAGATTGTTTGACCATCTTTGTGAGAAATAACAGGAAGGGCACAGGAGGACTTCTATCCTTTGGTTATTTTGCCTGTATTCCTCAAACATATTTTGCCCTTAAGTCACATCTTTAGACCAAGCACAGGACCAGCGCTTGGCTGGGATGTGCGTGGACAGGTAGGGCCGATCACACATTTAGATGCTTGAGCAAAAAAGAACTGACATCAGCTGCAGGGCCAGGTCCTTGTCTTTTTGGGCTGTGAGTTCTACCTAGTTACATACTCAACAGTTCTCCTTTCTGCCTTATGTCTATTGTCTTTCGTCCTGCTCGTGCTATTGACGTCATGCTCTTGTATCTCTTTGTTCCTCACTTTTTAACCTCGCTTTCCATCTGTGACACTGTGGTCTTTAAAAAGGATTGTTTGTAGCCACTTTCATTAGCAGAAAGAAAAACAGAGGAAGACCAGGGAGGAGGAAGCCACAGAATAAATAACAGTTGAACTTCACCATGAGAACTTCTTTTGATTCACTGCAAAAATAAATAAATGCCTCTATATCAGACAGTAAGGAGAGGTGAACAAATCTGTTTTATTGTCTAGAATATTGTTTTTCTCATATTGTATCTTGCAGGAGCAATGACAGCATGTCTGAAAATGTCAAAAAGTTTTGGAGATACGTTTTTCCTTCCTTCTCCCTGTCCCAGACACTTCTATTCTAACTCTAAATATTCTCATCAACACACAAACATAATTATAGCTCCTGATGCATTCTCGTGGAATAGCACCTGGTGTCTGTTTTCAGTATTTCTGGATGTAACTAAATATGACAGTCTTCCCCAGTGAGTATTTAACAGAACTGGTATTTTAGCTGCTCAGACAGCTTTCATTTAAAACGAGTGAGACACAGCACAAGAGCAATACTCAGTAGCTATGGCATGTACAAACATCAGGTTAACCTGACTTCAGGACAAGTGCTAGTATCTTTCTCCTAAGAATAAGGAAAGCACTCCACCGGAGAACGCCCTGGCTGAGGCACCTGGGGCCATGGCTCCCTGTGCCTAAGCATTCCTTACATTTCCACTGCCACCTGCTCCTCTCCTCGGGTCACCCTTGGAATAAAGTGGCTCGGCTGTCCCCACGGCCGTGTCCACTGCTCACTAACGTATGGAGCAGGGCAATAACCATGTACAGATGCCAGCACAATGCGGTGGGGATGGGGATGGAAGGGACTCTCAGGGTGGCCGAGCAGCAGTTGCATGCAAAGCCACTGGCTCACTCCGAGTAAGCTGCTGCCACCTCGTCCTGCTGTGTGCCCTCGGTCGGGAGCAGCCACGGGGCTGGGTGAGGATGATCCAGCCTTGTGTTCCCGTGAGAGTCCCTCCTTGCAGCTGGCTCTGACGCTCGCTGTATCCTCCCTCCGCCAGCAGCCCGGCACACACCCGGTCCCGAAGTTAGCGCACCGGCATCACCCCGGAGGAGCCCCCATCCCGCTGCCGGGGCGTCGGGCGCAGGACAAGAAGCGACCCTCCGTCGCCGGTGACTGCGTTGCTAGCCCGGGCTCCAGCAGCCCAGTACAGCCCGGCCGAGCTCCCGGGCGTGCCGCGTGCCGCCGGCCGACCGCACTGGCCACATCCTTGCCACCGCCTGCGCGGGCACTACCGCCCGCCGCTTCCGGTCCACGGCCGGTCCCGGCCGGGTATAAGAGGAGGCGCCTGGCGGAGAAAGCAGGCGGCTCATGCTGGCGGGGAGGCGGCAGCGGGCCGTGGCATCTCCGCCCGCCGCCGCCATGAAGTCCGCTGCAGCCCCATGCGGCGGCGGGCAAGGTGGGAGCAGCGGGAGCGAGGGGCGGGCGGGTACCCGCTTCATCCCTCCTTTCCTCCTTGTCCTTTCCTCCTGCTCGGGGTGGCGCGGGGGGGTCTGCGTGTGGGGCAGCGCCCTGTCCCTGGTCTGACGGCGCTGCTGCGCCCCCGGCAGGGCCGGGGGCGGTACGGCGGCGGGGGCCTGGCGGAGCGTCTGGGCGAGGTTCGACGGTCGGTGGCTGGCCGAG
Organism: Manacus vitellinus; assembly: GCF_001715985.3. Classification (NCBI taxonomy): domain Eukaryota; kingdom Metazoa; phylum Chordata; class Aves; order Passeriformes; family Pipridae; genus Manacus; species Manacus vitellinus. The sequence goes on from NW_021940208.1 coordinate 27,994,461, forward strand.
TTCCATCGCCCCGCGCGGCCGGCGCTCCGCTTCCTTACTTACGGCGACCACCTGGAGCTGCGGCATGAAGCGGCGGAGCAGCGCCAGCGTCAGCGACGGCAGCGGCCTCAGCGACTCCGAGAGTGAGTGTCCGTCGGTCCGTCCGTGCCGGCTATGCCTGTCCCGGGGTTGGGGGGTGCTCGGGAAGCGACGCTCCAAAGCAAGTGTTAAACCAACACGTCGCCCTCCTTGAGAGGGGCAGGGATCTGGGAGCGAGAAACCCGTCTATTTCTTTAAAAACAATGCCTTTCGTTAACGTTTTGGGTAAGAAGTCGCAGGGATGAGAAGTCTGGCCCTGTTGGTTTTACTCTGCGGTGTTGAATGGAGGGTAGAGTGGCTGGAGGGGAGCCACATCAGGGCTGGCTGCAGGGCAGGTGAGCGAATAAAGTAAGTCACTCCACGGGAGAAGGTCGTGCTGCCAGCCGGCTGCGGGACACTGGGGTGTCCCGGCGTCTGGAGTAAAAGATACCTCTTAGGTTCGCAGGGACCGTGTATTGTTTCTCGGTAGCCAGAAGTATCTGTTGAAAGAGAGTGAACTAAAGTGTGCTTTTTACAACAGGTGGAAACACATCCAGATTTCTCGTTAGTTGGATCTATCCATCCAATTGGATGGAATAGCGTTATCACTGTTTCAGAGGTGCTAATTTTAAGCTACATTGTGCCCAAGTACAGTAGATGTATATCTGAATGGTGTGTGCAGAAAATGGAACAGGGCGGGTGTAGAGCTGCTTTGAGCGAGAAAATATAGAATTGGAACTAAATTGTTTCTAGTTAAATTGGAAAAACGTTCAACCCTTATTACTGTTTTTAATAATCAGGGAGAGAAAACATCTCTTCTGTTCCAGACAGTGAGTCTGGATGGAAGCTGCTGTTCTCTTTGGGAACAGTAGGTTACTTTGTCAGAAATAAGTTCTGCTAACAGTGAACAATAGCCAGGTTTTTTAGTTCCTAGGAAGCTTTATGAAACTTATCTATTTTGCAGCTATTTATAATAAACCTGCTCCTCTAATTTCTATTCTACCTCTATCAGTTCAGGGACTTAGAGTGCAGTTCTGTTGACTTAGTGCTAAAACACTAATCCTATCTTCCTAGTACTTAAGCTGTGAAAGCATAGCTTCTCCAGATTATCGGAGCCCTTTATTTCATCATCATGGATATGATTTATTTCACTGATGGGTAATGTTTTACTTGCCCTGAACATGGATGCCTTGCCTAGCAGTGCCTTTGGGTTTTTTCTGTAGTACAGGGATCAAGGTGCTGTTCTGCTTTTCATGCTGTAGTGGACGAATCACTCCTTGTTAGTATTTCTTTCCCTCCAAGGAAGATTTGGAAACGTGTGCCCAATTTATTCTGAACACTTGTGTCTTGGATGGCTGGGGGTATGTACGGTGAGATCTGAACTGAAGTTATGTGAGCTGTGTTCTAAGTCTGTTAATAACTTCAGCAGTACAGCCTCAGTGTTACTATTTCTTGTGCAGTCTTCCGTGTTGTTATATATTAACCTCTCGCATACACTTATTGTATCTCACAATTTAGACACTTAGAGTGAAATACTCCACTGTTTAGAACCACAAAAAAACCTTCAACCCAATATCAAGAACTTATTGCATGGATAAAACTATCTGCAGTTACTTAGCGTGTCTGCTATGGTTCAGAAAACTTCAACCTCAAAAAACTGTTTAAAATTGCTCTGTTAGAATTGACAAGAAAGATCTCTGGAGGAAAATGACGGTGTTCTCTGTCTGGGCAGAAAGCCTGGTGAGAAAACAGCATGCTTGTGTAAGTGGGCAGACGAGATCTTCAGGAAGTTCTGAAAAATAAAAGTCTGTGTCACAAATCTGCACTGATTTAGGCTGAAAAGATTAATGGGTTAGTAGGATAGACAGGATGTAATGGCTCTGTACAAAGTCCTCAAAGATCTTGTATGAGGAACTTGTCAAGTTTCTGAATTCCATCCTGTGTTTTAGTTCCTCCCTTGGTGATGCATCATGTAAAAGGTGGCTCTGGAGAAATCAAAATGACTGTCTTCTGGACACTGGCATATATGGGACCATGAGGGTACACCAGGAGCATATGAGGATATGTTTAAGGGAAGGGAAACAAAAAAACAACCAGCTCTCCCCATTCCTAAAGGCATCATTCAGTGCAAACAACTTCTGTTTTGAAGTTAGAGTAGTATTGGAGAGGAATTGCAGGTTTATGAAAAGTGCCTTTTATAAATTAGAGTCCAGTGTCTGATGTAATCCAGCTACACCTATTTTAAGAATAGATGCAGAGAGTTTCCTACTTACCCCGGCTTTTTCTGTTTTTCTGAATTCATGACCTTGCTCTTCCCGTGGTCATGCTTAGGTTAAACACCGCTGCAGGATCAAGGAGAAACTGAGCCAAAAGAGCAAGTTCTGATAGTATGAATATGTAGCAATGCAGAAGAAATTCTAACCATATTATCTGCAGATAGTTTGAATGATCTTTTTGTTTATGAAGACTTTTTGTCTTTGCAAAATCTTATCCAGTGCCAAGACTATTGCAAGTACACTTTGTCATGTGCGTATAGAACAGTTCAGACTATTGTGTTTTAGTACTCTCTGTTGTTTGTTGTTTAATCTAATCCTCCTAACTGATGTGGTGTGGCTGAAGGTTAGGTGTATGTATCTTTTGGCCACTCCTGCAGTGCTATCTTTTCAGTCAGGGATGGTACTGTAAGGGGAGGAAACACTTTAAACTGTTGCAACTGTTTGTTTCAGTGCCCCTGAATCAGCCTTAAATTCAACTTTATGAGAAGCTAGTAATAGATGTCAAGTGGTTGAACAATACTGCCCAGTAGGGTAAGGAAAACCTTCTCTCTCCTGGGGTTTCTGTCCCGAGGATGAGCCCATTTAATTTAACAGAAAAATTTACAAAAGATCTCTATCAATGTAGTTAATCCTTCAAATATTGCTTTTATCCTTAAAATCTCTTGAGAAGGTAGCTCCAAAAATACTAATTTAAATTCTTACATTACATATTTCAGGCTCTTAAGAAAAAGTATGATTTTGAAGACACTACTGTGGAAAATGGGTGTGATAGTACTTTGTTCTCCCGCATCTTGTCCTGTTATTTGACTAAATGATCTTTGGATGAGGTCTGGCTTGGCTGTGGTTAAATATTGTACGCACCAGAATGGACTCAAGACCTTACAGTATCAGAAAGGCTTGTGTGTGCAGATGTCCGTGATGATCTTGGCCTACAAGTATTACATTAACCACAACAGCTGATTGGGTCAGTGCTGGAAATCTTGATGCAACTGAGGAGTTACTCCAGCATTCTTGAGTTGCTGGACTGTGAGTACTGGCTATGTTTCAACTTGATGTATTCAAATGAATGGAAGTATAGCAGCTTTGTACTTTAGGTTATTAATCATGCTGGAACTTCTAAGTTGAGGAATACTTTATAACTCTTTGTTCTTTACAGCCTATGTTGATTGTGATAAAATGGGATTTGTGCTAGAGCGTGCTGTTCTGGCAAAAACCACTAGCATAGATGCAACTATATTGATGCACTCTTACAGATAGCATTTTCTTCTTATGTCAGAATAAGCTTGCGAAGAAGAGTGCTGGCTCGCCTGTCTAAATTGCATGTCAGTCAGTGCATTGTGCTAGCACAGTATGTGGCAATGTCAGGACAGTTTTCCAAATTTAGGCTTAGGATAATGAATGGAAAGTTGGACTTTATGAGAGGTTGAGAAGGGAAACACTTCGGTATTTCTTGTGCCAAAGTTACAATAACACTGAAAAGCTAAATCAGTCTGTTTTTGTGCTCTCAGAAATGTTTCACACTTGTAGCTCCGTGTTTTCTTGAGAAAGGTTCATCTTCCAGCCTCTCTGTTAAAAGCATTGAAAAATAAATGCATCAATTCAATTTTTGCACTCATACAGCCTGCAGTGTTCTTCATAGTTACTTTTAGAACTATGTAAATGTTTTCTAAGCCATACTCCCTGGCTTTTGAACACAACAAAGAAGTCCCGAGTGCATCTAGAGCTCTTAATTTTATAATTTAAAAATCAAGTAGGTGCAAGTTTATTAAGGGGTTGAACAGGATCTGTTAACACCCAGTGCCTGGTGTAGTGCAAGGATTTGTGATTACATGCCATGGATGTCTCCATCTGCTTGTACTAATGCCTATGCTATCTAGAGCTGAAGCACTCACCCTGAAAAGCCTGTTTACGTTGGCAATCTTGTAATATGTGGCTGTAAAGAAGGTTAAAAAAAAAAAGGCAACACAAATTAATGAAGACATAAAATAGTTTTCGAATGATTAAATAGACTGGGACACTCAGGCTAAAGAAGAGATGTCTTGGGTGGGGACAAACTAGTCTTCTGGAAAATCCTAAGTGACTGCTACCTCACCAGTACGAGGAAATCAAATTAAATTAACATGTTTCAAAAAAAAAAAAAAGGGTGTTATTTCTTTCATGGTGAACAGTTAAACTGTAAAATGTATTGCCTTAAGGTATGGATATTAAAAGTTCACATAATCAAAAATAACTAGATAGAATCACAGCAGGAGGGATGGGGCCATTGTGGTCTGCTTAGGCTGATGCTACTGCTGTCTCAGAAAAGATACTAATATGTGCTTTACAAGAATTTGGTAGAGCTTGTCTTGAAACTATCAGCATGTGACTGCACCACTCTTAAGCTCTTCTATAGGCATCTTATATGAGTTGCTGTGAAAGACAGTATGTAGAAGTAGATGGGGCTTTGGTCTTTGTAGCACATCCCAGTATAATGAAGAAGGAACCTTATGAGAAGGTAGATTGTGTCTGTGAACTTCCAATGGCCTGTCTCAAAAAAGAAGGCAGTATTTATAATGAAAAAAAATGAAGTGAGACTCCTATGGAGAAATAACGTTTTATTAAATGATCTGAGAAATTATTAAATTAAGAAACTATTGAATTACTGATATGTCCAAGGGAAAGAAAAATCAGAAGTTTCAGATGCATAGCCTTCTCTCCAGGTATTTCAGTATACTGAGAAATGTGCTTTCTTTTCTTACCACTCCAGCATATCTGTTGCTCTTACTCATTAGAAAGGAAGATTAGTAATGGGGAAGGTTGGAGTTGGAAACACGGCCTTGTAGATTGTAAGCGTGGTGGGGGATTGGAAAGGTAAGCTTTGTATATAATGAGAAAACATGTTTTGTGTATATCATGATCTGAATTTCTGGCTTCCTAGATCACTTTCTTGTAAGTATGTGATTTGAAATCTTTTAAGTAATGAAGCTTAGATGTGTCAATAGTGAAAAGGTGTTTTTATCAGTCTGGGACCAGATGTTCATTAGCTAGGCAAAAACCCCACAAAAAAATAAACAATGCAACCAGCTGTAACTGTGATTAGATAAAAACAAACACTATCCTTGAGGGCTGCAATGTATGTGTTGTAGAACAAGTTCTTTGTATCACGAATATTTCTTACTTCTACTGGTGGCATTACAGTTTCCTGATTTTCTCTTATTTTATTAGCCAGTAGGTTATGTTCTGACTAGGAATTAGTTTTGCAGTCTATTCATTAAATTCTGAACTATTGTTTTATAATAAATTCCTAGTTTGTAGACACTTGAGTGGAATTTTAAAGCTCCTCTCTGAAAGCTTTAGGGTCGTGCTTTATTTTTTGCCTCTAAAACTTTCCCACTGAAAGCTGCAGTAAAAGTTTTACTTCCAATGCTCTTTAAAATTATCTTGAACTATGGTACTAGAAAGAGCATAATATTAAAGAAGTTAGACAACTGAACTTTTCCAATGGAAATGAAAAGTTTGATGTTTTCCTCCTTCAGTTAATTACTGCCCAGAACCAATCAATTGCTCATTTCATGAGGACATTCTATATTTACATGGTGTTGCCCTGTTTGTTTTTCTTTTTTTGTGGTTTAACCGTATATTGGAACAGGAAAGGTCAATACTAACTACAGAGTACTCTGCTGAAGTAAAATACAGCCATATTTATTCCTACCCCCTAATTTTGTAGCTATTGGCTTAGTATGACTGATGTAAATGAACTCAGTAACTTAAGTCTCAGATTTTAAGGCCTTTAAAAAAAGAGACAATTTGAGTGTTTTTTAAAACAGTGGAAGGGGCATAGTTTATATATATGCACAGGGACTAGAATCAAAGTACAAAGTGAAAAATAAGTAGTGAATGATAAATTTGCAGTGGGAGAGAAGGAGCTGGATGAGGAAAGACAGCAGCAATGAGACCCTTGGCATTAGCCTCTGTTTACTGGGTTGCAGAGGATGCTGTATTTGTGTAGCAGTGGAACCCTTCCAAGGGCCATTATTGAAGGTGAATGAGCAAATCTTGGCCATGGCAGCTGGTAGAGGGCAAGGACTGAAGTGTCCTTTTCCCAGAGCTTTCAGCTTTTCAGCCACACTTTACCAAACCAGATATTTTTCTGCGATGGATATCCCAAGTATTTTTTTTAACAGTACATTGTTTTCAGCAGTTATAGTGACCTTGATGGTGGAGTCCATGCATTCCTCTTTGCACCACCAGAATTTTGGGTGCTTGGTCCTGTGTGTAAGCCACAGCCAGTAGCTCAAGTATGTTTTTGCTTTGAGAAAGTTTCAGGAAAATATTAATAGTCCATCAGAAGATAACACTGTTCTGTGAAAATATTTTACCTTTTGAAACTGGAAGAAAAACATTCAGATATTTAAAGCAACAGTTCTGTTTTGTTTTATCTTTGCCCAGTTGTAAATATTTCCCAGCACAATGTTTGTGGAAGCCAGTATGAAATAACATTTTCTAGTGTCCATACATTGCCAAGTGAGCAGTGAGTACTTTGAGCTACTTAGAGAAGGAACATGGAGAGAAAACCACAAAACGTGTCAGAGGTCACTGCTAGGTTGGATGTGTACATGGATATAAAGAAAGAATTGTGTGAATAGTTTGTGGCCAATTTTAATGGCTTACTAAGGCTTTTGCAATATGAGTTGCCCTCACAAACATTCACAGAAAGAAGTTTTTATTCCGGTTCTAGATAAGAGTGACTGTGGCTTTGGATTTTGTATGTGAGAAGGATTGGTTTGTAATATAAATCCCCAGCATCACTACATTTGGTGTCTGGATTCTAGTAGCATAAACTCCACATTAAAAGTATGCTCAGTTTTGTAGTCTTTATTCTCTGTATTATTTTTAATTAATTCAATGAGCTGTAAAACCTTTGAAATATGAAATAATTTGCAAGTTTTTGTTCTTTTTTTTTTCAAATACATAACCTGGAGGGTGTTTTATTTTTGGTCTGTTCTGTCAGTGTTTCAGTGAGTTACAGTCTTGGCTACAGCACTGTTTGTGTGAGGAACTATTACAAGTAACTTGGATTTTTGGTGATGGTGGGGGTTTTGTCCTGAACAGCTAGAATTTTTGATTCTGTGTTTCTTGGTCACTTGGGCTTGCATCTTGGCTGAAAAGAAGTGTGGTTTTAGTAGGAAATCTGTAAGCTGATTTCAGGAGGAAATACCTTTAATAGAGAGAAAGTAACACTTAGTGTACAGGGTTCATGCTGCGTAATAGTACAGGACTGGTGACACTCATCATTGCAGAGCAGTGTTAGATTTTTTTTTTATCCCTTAAGTTATTTTTTATGTTTTTAGGAGCCACTTTTAAAATGGCTTCCTTTTTCCTTTTTTTTTAACTAAAGTTATCTCAATTCTGCTGTATCGAGTCTTTCTTGAATCTGAAGTTTCAATTAGATTGGTTTGGATCTACTCAAATTTAGAGAGAACAGGCACTTCTTAAGAGTGAAGATAAAGAAACTGCAATTAAAAGATTGCATGAAGAAGCATACTTTTCTTTATAAACAAGAAATACCAACTGGTGGCTGATTTTGGTGGCAGTAGTCCCAGGCAACAGATGTCAGTCACATCATCGCTCATGTTTGCATGGTGCTGTGGGTAGCATGTGTGTTTGCCAGAACACGGTCAGAGCTGATTGCAGAGCAAACTGAAAGATACAGTACAATGGTGGACCAAAATGCACATGAAGGAGGAAAGTGTTCCAGGTTGAAGCTTTTCACAAAGGCATTTTCAGCATATGTTGTAACACAGGTAGGCTTGGAAGCCAGCACAGAAGAAACAAATCAGCTTGCGGCTGAGGAGAGATCTGACAGGCTTCGTGGGTGCAGTCGTCTGGTCTGATTTGCCACTGTAACTGTGTACTCCTGTGGAAGGTGGTCTTGTGCTGGTTGGAACAGCAGGCTAGAGGAGGTGGTGTGTGGACACACACTCTTCTTCCCAAAGATGGTGGAACTTGTAGTGAAGGAGTAGTCTGCAAGAGGATGGTCTTGATGTTTGATACCTGGAAACATCATGGCAATGTTCAGTGGAGATGTAGATGTTCAGATTTTGGCAAGGCAAGCTGTGGTCCTGCTCCCTTTTGCTATTTCAGCAAGACACCCTTAATTTAACTAAGGCAGTCATCTCCTGGTATAGGACAGGTATCCAAGGAAGTGTGACAGTTCTCCCTCGAATGGACTTAATGCTGCAGTGCGACCACCTTCTAGGCTCCATAGACAAATGCTGCATGTGCTGCAGGGAGGCAGAATTGCCTCAATGGTAAGCAGTGGTAGTTACCACCCCATGTAATAAGACATACATTTATGGCCTAGGAAATGTACCAAATAAATAGAGACCACTGACATGTTCACGTTACAGTGGTTTCTTTTTATACAACTACAGTTTTCAGACCACTGGCTTAAAACTACAGAACTAGCAGCTTTAGTGTCTCTAGCACAATGACAATTCCTCCTTCCAGTGTAACCATAACTAATACTTTGTGTGCACTGTACATCATGGAACTCGTTATATGAAAAAAGACAAGGTAAAGATACTTTTTGATACTTTTGAAACTTAAGGCCTTGTCTAAAATACAAGAACATCAAAATGATACTTGGAACTCTTCCTGTTGCTTTCCAGGGCATATAAAGCTTTCTTTGAAAGATGACCTAAAATAAGATTGCAGAATATCTTGTGTACTGATGTACTGCTTCATGAACTCCAGAGAGTCGCAGAATAAAAGAAAATTAAAAGAGGCTGTAGATCTAAAGTAGCAGAGTAATGTATGGAGAAATGGATGCATTTGCTTTGAGAATAAAGGACAACACTAAATATATTCTCCATTCTGGGAGGCTGTCCTTTTCCTGGAGCTCTCTATTCAGCTTTTTTATATAACTTTTGCAAAGTTCACGTAACAAAATTTCCCAGGATATTGTGAATTAGGCGGATCCTACCAGGTCTAATTTAGCTGATGTGGGATAATTCCTGTAATATTTTTCAAATGATGCTGACTTCAGGGAAAGCTAACACTTCCCATACTGCGGGTGAGGACAGAGCCTAGAACTGCTTGCTGTTTAACAGTAGGAGTGGGAACAACAGCCTTCAACAATACATAATTTATGTATTTATTCCTCTGATTTTGAAGTCTGTTGATTTGAGTTCAACAGACCGTATAGGAAAGGCCCCGCTTCTGATTTCAATTATGTTGCAAAATTGCAGAAGGCGTTAAATTTGCTTTATAATGTTACTTTTTTACAGGTGCAGATTCACTCTACAGAAATAGTTTCAGCCTCAGTGATGAAAAGCTCAACTCTCCAACTGCATCTACTCCAAGCTTGCCATCTCCATCTGTAACTCCATGTAAAGGTATGCTTATTTTTAACCACTGGCATTTTCTTCCTCAACTATATGGGCTTCTTTCTGTGAGCCAGGATTCATGCTTACACGGACTTTTTTTTTTAATGATAATAAAACTAAGGATTACTGTTAAACACATTTCAGATCCAGGTATTATTGTCTGGATTCTAAGTGGCAGTAGGTTGCTGTATCTGCACTTCTTTGCAGGTGACCTGGCAACTCTTTTTTGGTTTTGAAACACTGAGCTAAAGAAAATTACAGTTTTCTGTCTGATAAGGATTAATTGTAAAACTTACATAACAGTTTTATTATTAACTTGTGTTACTTCTTTACTGAAGCAACTAAGTAGCTTGTGTCCCACCTACTATAAAAACACTTAGACTGAATGCAGGGGTAGAGGGACTCCTCTGAAGCCCTATGCTGCTATTTAAGTTAACAAAATTGCCCAGATCCATATAGACCTTTGCACTGCTGATACAAGCCATGTGTTAGTAATTCCTTCCTCCTTTGAAGCTATGCTGTTTCAAAGTGGCTTCTGTCTTGCAGCTGATGTAACTTCCCATGACAGTCTTTCATTCAGGTTAACTTGAATTAACTCTAGAGCAGACATATCAATAAATGAACACATACATATGTACTACATGGTGCTTTCATTACAAATAATCTTCTCATATGAATGTTGAATAGCCTTTCACGCTTTCATGTCTTTTCCTCAGTGACCAGTCATGAAAAAACAAGTTAAATGTTTTATTTTCAATTAGCATCATACTAGAAAGAAATAATGAGTATTAGTTAATATGAAGTAGCAAAAGAATTCAGTTAAACTGAAAGGAAATACTTAGCAAGGAATTACACTAAAGGTCAAGAAGTTCTTCCTGTTGAGAAGACAGAAATAGAGTTGGAAACTGGCTTATAATAGACCACAAAAATGAAGATTAGAAAAATAAGGAAGCCAATTGCAGTAAAACTAGATTGAATGGAACCAGTGGTGTTATCAGGAGTGAAAACTTTGGATGTTTGGTTCCAAATTCATAGTGTATGGACTAAGATCAAAGGATCTGACAGCACAGCAAACCAGTGATACTGACATGATTTTGGGAGGCTGAGATTTGAGTTGGACTGGGAGGTAATTTGCTGGGGTTTTGTTCGTGCCATGCATACAGTATCTGAATAGATAAAATGAGGAAGATGCCCACAGTAGCAAGGGCATGGATTAGCTGATATATAGCTTTTTTTTTTCTTCACTTCAACCTCTGCTTTTCAAGGAAACTAAACAAAGGATTGCTTTGTGTTGCTTCTGTCCAATGGAAAACTATAAAAGCTAGAGTTTCAATTCAGTCTCCCCTGTTGTCTAAGTGTATTTGGACATTGCAGCAACCTTATTGAACTTGGCTGACAATAATCCACAGCATGTTAGATACCACTGAAAACGATTTGGAGGATTGTGTGGTTCCAGTGTTTCTTCTAGCCAGAGAAATATATCATGTCTAAGCAGTATTGGCTCTTCTTTTGCAGCAAAGCTTGGAGACACAAAAGAACTGGAGGACTTCATTGCTGATCTTGACAGAACACTAGCAAGTAAGTAGATTTTTATTAGTAAGTTGCATGTCAGTTGGTACTGTGAAAGAGTGATGAAAACCAATGGCCAAGGGAAAAATAAAAATAGTTTATATAGTGCAGTTTTATTTTAGTTTGCTAGTCCTATGGATCATTGTGTATAAGAAGGTGAAATAGCCTAAATTCAGATCTTTGCCTGAATGTTCAAGGCATGCAGTTCAAGGCAATGAACCCCTGTCTCCACCTCTGAGGCAGCTGCAATTCACCATTCCTTGTCAGTGTACAGATTAAGTAAACATCACTTTCCTAAATACTCAAAACTCAGCTAAAAAGTGGGGATTTATTCCTTCATTATAAAGCTAAGCAACATGAGGAATAACCATAGAAGTGGAAAACATTTTTATTCTGGACTTTGCTTTATGAAAGAATTGAGGAGCCAGATAACTGTATCTATTGACCTAAACTAAATGTCAAAATCCTGTTTGTACTTGTCTTTACCACAAATGGAATTTAGATCACATTTTCTCTCACTATCTAGAAATTGTATCTTCCAGTCACAGTAATGGATTCTTCATTATGATTTTTAAGGGGAAAAAAAAACCTAAAAGACTGGCCACCTATTGCCAGCCAGGTACTCTGCCTAGTCTTTTTGCTTCTTCCTCTGCTGTTGTAAACATAAAATATGTGTTTGTTTTGTGTTTTGGTATGTTTGTTTGTTTTGTGTGCAGCTAAGCCACAGAGCCCAAACTAATAAATTGTAGGACTAGACCTAAATAGCAGCATAAACAAAGCCCTCAAACTATGAACTGAGAGTTTCATATATTCATTAGGTATTTTCCCTTCCCTGTATTTCTTGAAGACCCAGACTTAATTCAAGACACCTGCCCTTATGAGCTTCCTACTTCCTTGCTATCTTACTTGTATCTTAATCCTGGTTTCACTTCTCTTACTTAAAATATATTTCTAGTTTCCTGTCTTCTGTCATGGATGTGTGCTTGAGGGAACTCCATCTTTCCCACTGAGTTTTAATTGACTGCTCTTCCAAAAAAAAAAAAATCTGAGTTTTTGAAGGTTTGTGTAGGACAATGAAACCCTAAACCAGTAAATATTTACATTGCTGTATCTTGCACAGCCACGTTGCAGCTAACTCTTAAGGGACTGCCTATAGTACATAGATTTCATTTTTTTCCCTTGCAAGGTGCATCAAAGATGAGGGCAGAAACTACCATCTGCTCTAGTGTTTTAGTGGCTTTTTTGGTGTGGTTTTTTCAATACCAACTAAACAAATCTCTAGGCATCTTAGCAGAGCCTCATTTGTACAGTGAGTAGGAGGTCCAACTTCTATCTGATATTTTATATCATCACATTTTTGAGGAGTTGTATTTATATGCTTGAGGTTACACAGAACTTTATACAGATACCTTTTCAAGCCTAAGGCATTTGTTAGAACAGTACTTGCCTTATATTTTTGCACACTAGCATTTCAGCTTTCATGTTAATTTAAACAAGACATAATTTGGCCTGTCAGGCAGTCTAGCAACCTGTGCGTAGATGGGTGTCTGGTGTGTCAACAGCATGCAATCTTATTCAATTTAGAATGTAATGATCTATCTTCTTTATTTTCAGGTATGTGAAATTAATTTTTGGCACTGTGCTTGCCTGTGGGTGTCCTCTGAAGGATAAGTGACATCGGTCCCTGAGAACTGCTGCCCTTGTCTGGTAACTTTGCTCCCCAAGATACTCACCTTCTGCACATAACCTTTGTAAACTCCTACAAGTATTTAATTGTGGCGATACCAGTTTTTTTATGTTGCAGCAGATGGAATAAGATAACTTAAATATTACAGCTCTATTTTGCTTTAAAATATAGTTTAAATTGTAATTTAAAGTTGCTTTTATGCAAATATATTTGTAATTTTATATAGTTGAGAACTTTAATGCTTTTTTCCATTGTAATATATTTTTATATCCAAATAAATTCTGAACTGGAATCTGGATGTCTGGAAGCTTCCTATGTACATGACAACTCTGAAACATAAGAACAAATTAAACTCTTATTGAAAACAACATGCTTTAAAATATCTCGATAAAGGTGTATTTCCTGTCTGGCAAAATTTGTTATGCTGGTTTTATGTGATTGCTTAAATAAGAGAATTTTGTACTATGTAAAATTAATGCAATTGGAAAAATAATAAAACTGGTCAAACTGTTACTTCAGATTTGCTTTAATACAAATCAATAACAGTGAGCTATTAAAGAGTTGGACAATAACACGTATTTTAACCTTTATGTAAAAGCTAGCTTTAAAATTGCAGACCATTTGACATGAAGGACTAGTTGGGAGGTCAGATATTTGGCCCATCAGTTTAAAGGTATGGAGGTCCTGTAGCACCAAGAAAATACTTAAGTGTCTGAGTGTTTCTGATACCAGACCTTTGGGTCCAGAACAGTCAAGCACTCTAAGAAGACTTCCTGGACATCAGTGTTATGCTGAAAGAGGAATGGTTAACCTGGATTTTCACAAGAACCTGATTCTTTCCATATGCATTAGGCACTGGAGGTGTCATTGTGACCTCTCATCCAGCTGCTGCAGGCTTTACACTTGGCTCTGCTGTCTGAGCTGTGCATATGGTTGCTTTCCAGTCCGCTCAGACCATGTGAGCTGGGCTTGTTTGAACTCCAGCTCTTATTTTGACCAAAGCAGTCTCATGACCAGCTTGAGTGCTTCAGTTATTGTGTCCCCTTGGTCTGTTATCTTTGCATGTGTCTGGACTGTGTATGTACCTGTGGCACAGCTCAAGGGACTTTAAAGGATAGATTTGGACCTGCCTCCTGCAAGTTGGAGAAAACCTACTGTGTATTTCCTAATAGGAATGCTGTAAGAATGGTGCAGATCCATCTCCCTGGTTTTCAGATTTCCTAAAAGTTGAGCAAAATACTTGGGTTTATTAAACACCATATGATTTTTTTTCTATTTTGTTCATTGGTAAGAGAGAAATTCTGAACTTGGTACATTTTAATCTGTCTGAAATAACCTTGATGTGGCTGTGTGGGTTTTTTCCTTCTTTCAGGCAGAAGGGCGATGTCAAGTGGAGGAGTGTGTGGTGGAGTGTGTTTTTGAAGACTAAAAACTCCTTTCAGCATTTCCTACTGCTGAAAAGATTCCATTGGTAAATTGTCCCTTAGGATAGAAGTGGAGTAAACTCATTTAGGAGGATAAAGTTTCATGTCTGCTGTAGGTTAACTTCAGATCTGTGAAGTAAGGTGGGATGATTCAGATTTGAGACAGTGATGTGCTTCTGCTTGCTCTGGGTCCTTCTCATAGGCTCCTGCGCTGCAGGAAACCCTTTATTAGCAGTGGAAATTCATTGCTACTCTACTGTAAACACACAGAAGCAAATATTCCTTTTTGCTGCCTCTGGAACTGAGAGGGGAGCCTGGCCCTCCTCCCCCATCCCAGATGTGAAGGGATGTGTTGCTGTGCAAAGCCAGCATGCAGGATTCCTCTGGCCGGCGTAGGACTTGCTGTTAAATGTAGACATGCTGTGCCTTTCAGCAGGAGCAGAGGGAAGGGGAACCAGGACAGCAGACACAAACTTGTGCTTTTCTTTTAAGAAACATCATTTGCATAAGGCATGTTTTTAAAGCTGCTTGAATAGCAACAGCAGTTTTGGCTGGTTTTCTACATTTTAATCCTTATTGTTAGCATGAACAGTGGAGTGGTGGTGAGTGGTGCACGATACCATCCTGAAGGCAGAGTACCCTGGCTTTGTGTGTGTTAAGTAAGCCATGAGTTTCAGAGGAGGCCACTTCAAGTGATCATGAGGTGAGGGGGAATGGACAGCTGTTTGCATCTCTGTTTGGATTATTTGAGGCATTGGGCATGAGTTTTCCACTTAATTTCTGCATGTTCAGATGTTGCTTGATCCTATTGAATACCCTGTGCCTGTAATCAATATTTAAAGTTGGATATCTCCCTTTATTGAGTGAAATCACCAAATTAGTACAGTACTTTGGAATGGCAGTACTTTGTCCTTACAGACACCCAATTTTGAAGATTTTTCCATTACAAGCAAAGGTTTAAAGCATGAGGCGTGTTCCTCATTTTGTCTAGCATCAGTTGGTGATGGAGTTGGGGATTAAGTCACCATCTGCTTGAGTTTTTTTAATCTTATTTGTGCATGAACAGGTGGGGACTTCTTGCTTATACAGCAGTTCTGGAGATCATCAACTGCAAAATCTGGGAGTGTCTTTTGTGGAGCTGTTTATCTGAATTCCCTCCAGTTTATGTTCAGTTTTGAACATCTTGCTGTGTCAGAAGGAAGGCACTAATGTAGATGTCATTTCACTGGAGTATGCGTATGACTTAAGTTCATCATCTGATTACATATGGCCCTGAGAAATGCATTGCTAGAAAAAGTTTCTGCAAGACTATCCCCAATGAACATTGCTGGAGATTGCATTGTCCTAATGGGCCTGGCTGACTTTTTAATCCTTGTTTTGACCTCAGTCTTGTGCTGTGATGCTGAGTTTGAATTCAGAAGAGAGTCTCAGCACTGTCGTGCCAACGCCACACACCCAGAAATGGAAACGAGCAGCTTAGACTAAGCAGATGTATTGCAACAGCTTAAGGTGTGTGGGGTGAGGTCCAACAATTATTTGCACGTATGCTTCTTACCTACTGCAAATTCCAGGTTAACTGGATTAGTTTAAGCCTCCATCACCGAGGCTTGAGTCAATGTATCTTATCTTGGGTTTGCTATTAACTGTGTGTGTCCTTGGTGCCATCACCCAGGCTCAGCTGATATGCAGTAACACATTATGCCTGGTAACCTTAATAAGAGAGAGAGACAAGACAAAAGAGGAATTTATGTTTTTTCCTTGGCTGCACATGCATCTGTAGCCACTACTGATGTACTGACAGACAACTGAGTTTTTGGAAGGGAGGAGAACTGTTTTGCATCGGCAGTGACAGAACTTGCTTATAGGGAAGGGCTCGACCCGTACTGGCTCCCACAGCCTGTTGTCCTGGTGACTCTTCCCCTTCTTTGTTACTGTTACACACTTTTCAGTAGACCCAGCATGAGTCTCCAGCAGAACTCTGGAGCTCGACTCAGGTGGACCCAGCTGACTATCCAGGTGGTATTTGCACCACACTGGAGCCCATCATATGTGAGACTTTGTTTATCTGGAGGTGCCTAAGTGTGTTAGACATGACATCTGCTAGACTGTTGGAAGGAAACTTCCAACGTTGTGGTATTTGGAAGCAAAGCCAATATGACTGCAGCAGCTCTTGAATTTAATCCAGCTTTGCATACTAACGGCATGAACTCCACATTCTCAATGGGAGAAAATTGTGTTTTCCATGTTACTTTCTACATTACTGACTTCGTTGCAGCCTGGCTAACAGCTCGGGCTGTCTAAATAACTTCACAAAAATGTAAGATGATCCTGGCTGTTATATCTCATCAGCTTAGACTTGTAAACCAGATCTTTTCAAGGTCCTCTTTTTTTCTTACAGATTCAAAGCTGTCAGTTAAATGCTGTAGATTGACCTATTAAAATAGGCTTGTCAATAAAAAGGGACCTGAGTGCTTTGGTTGCTTTTGCTCTTTCACATCTACGTTTTTTAAAACTAAAATGTTTATCAGTTCAGGTTTTTAAAAACTACAGATTGGAGGTCTGTGCCTCCATTCTCCCAAGGCATCAGTGCTCACTGGCTTCTCTAAGAGGCCTGAGGATGCTTAAATGTGCTTCAGCCTGGAAGTGAGTGTTGCCTTCTCCATAGCACGTAGCTGTAACACTGATTACCATCCTTTGGTTCTGTTCATATAATGTATTTCAGATGAGTACGTTTAATTAAAAACATTACCCTTGTCTCAAAATAACCAATTGCAGTATTTTGATACATATTCAGTCTTCCCAGTTCCAATGAAAAAAAAAATCCTGCTAGTGCATTAAGTCAGGTCAGGATCAATTTCACCTGATTTGGGCACTTACCTGAAGTTAGGATATTGCTTGGCTCCTTCAATAGCCATCACAGGAAGGAGAGGGAGGCTTCTTTGACTTGAAGATCTTCCCAGCTCTTGATAAATGTTCACCTTGAGAAATGCTGACCCATGTTGGTCTTTCTGAGTTGTGTCCCAAAGCTGACCTGCATAGCTGGCTGCTGCTAAAACATTCCTTCAGCTCCAGAAAAGACCATCTTTAGCTTCAGCTGGTCACCAGCATTGCTAGAAAAGGATGAGACCAGATAATTCTCTTTAAATTCCCAACACCCTCAATTTATTTCACTTCCACAGGGGTGCAGTTCACCTCACAAGAACAGTCACTTTTTAAGAAAAGACACAATTCTGGAAAAACTCATTGGTGGCTGCAATAATGCCACCTTCTCTCTCTTTTTTTTTTCTTTTTCCTGGGTGAAGTGTCAGATTATCTCTTTTCAACATGTGCGCTTAGCAGCACCTTTGAGTTCTGCCTCACCCTCAGGTGAAAAACCTTGCTAGAGTGCATTAAAATCACACTTCCCCACAGACCTTGGGGCAGATATCTGTGAAATGCTCATGCTCAGATGCTGCCATCCCTCAAGCCTGAAGATGAGAATCAAAGCGTTGACGGTTCAGAGTGTGATGGCCCTGAGCAGAGTGTGAGCATGTGAGGGTGGAGAAATATATTTTGTAAACACTCGTTGTACACAAAGACATTCACAAAAAACACCCAAAAAACTCCACAAGAACTCTGTGGCAGGGAAAACCCTACACAGATCATAAAATTTTCTCTCCAGATCATAAAATTCTCCAATTGTCACCTTACACATGCACCTAAAGAGAGCCAGATTTTACCCTTATTGGGCTCTTTGTTTCACTTAACCTTTAGAAAAAAAAAAAATTCCAGCATTATCAGCAGCTCAATTTTCATCTTTGGGAGGATTTTCTCCTACGCAGATTTCTACAATTAAGAGCACTGACACATAGTTTTTTGAATTTGGTATCTGTTGTTGGTTTTTTCTTTTTTTTGTGATTATATGGTTTAACTTCAGAGAATGGGCCCTGGGTGTATGTGCTACTTTATTTATCCCTATCAGGGATGGGGGAGGAAGGGAACAAGCACCCAAGAAGTGGGCAATCTTGACTGGAAAATATTTAAATATTTAAAATGTGAGATTGGTTTTAGTGTTTCTTTAATATGACACAATGGCTCATATTAATTTCTGGACTCTATGGACTCCTGTTTAAGACTAAAACAATCTTTTCTCACAGTGATGGCTGGACCATCTGCCACTCTTCCCTAGTCCTGATGACTGAGTGGTTGAATAAGAAGGAGCCGTTTAGCTAACCTCAGCATCTGCCAATTGTGCTTTCCCAGTGAGCTTTCAAAAAACTGACTTCTTTTCGACTAAAAATGAATTTCACATTATCAAGCCAAAAAGGCAGACTTCCTTATGCATTTTGAATACCATCTTTGTTTTGAAATGTCCCTTGGCGCTCATGTCACAAAAGCCTGACATTAAAAAAAGAAAAGGTGTTTTAAATTAGTCCTGAGTATTGGCTGAGACTCAAAATACAATAGGATGGCTCAGTGCCTGTGCTTATCTTGTGACATGCTATGGTTAGCACCTCATGAAATGAAGGGTGAATAAAACCACTCAAATGTTTCTGGAAACCTCTCTTTAGCTACATTTTTATGCAAGGCATTTTCACTTTCAGAGTGCCTCTGTTTCAAACCATTTCCCTGTAATGACCAGTCTATACTTCCAACTGAAAAAATTTCAGGCAGCTCTTATTTCTCGGGCTAATTCTCCCTTTCTGCCCAGGGGTGAGCATTTTGTGTGGTGAAGACCATATCCAAAATGGGAAACAGACTGAATTGAGTCAGTTCCTCCTCCCTTTGGGGTTTGGCACGCATGGATATGCATATATATAAAAGCTTTGCCTGAAAAAAGGAGAACTCAATAGCAGAGGTGAAGCTGCAGAAGCAGGGAAAGGACAGTGTAGGATTTTAAGGGTGCCAGGCTGTGATGTTTTGCTTTCTCAGCTTCTTACATACAACGGAGTTCTCTGAAGAGCTCTCAGAGGCAGAGTTACCCAAGATGGTGTGTCCGCATGCAGTACTGTGCTAACAGACTGGAAACTGGGATCCCAAAAGTGTAATTCCTGTTTTATATCTGTACATAAAAATGCATTTGCAGTATGTGTCTGTTAAATCACTGTTATAATTTTAAATTTTTCCTCTATAGTTTACAGACCATTTCTTAAAGCAACCCAATTCCATTATATCTTCTGAAAGTAATAAATACCTTCAAGATAAATAATTTTTCCTGTTTTTTGTGAGAACCAAATGGCAAGATGACAGACCTACCAGCCTTACAAATGTAGATTATTTTGTCAAGAAGGAACACTACTGTATGGTAGCAATGTGTGGTTGCAAACTGACCATGCTAAAGGGAGAAAGCAGGATAACCAAGCTCTCTTAGCTTTGCTCAGAGAAGGGCTCAGCCTCTCATTTTGCCTATTTTTTGACTTTTCTCCAGCTCCTGTGTTGCTGAACTTTTATTTTTCCCCATAACGAGACTGATATCATAGGGATTTGCATGGAAACTGATGCCCTCAGCTCATCTCAGTGCCAGAATAATAAGTCTCCTGCTCCCAATAGAAAAAAAGACGTAAAATCTCCAGACAGCCCGTTTATGTGGTGAGTGATTTGCTAGCCTATATGCAGAGCCTATTTTGATGCCTTCTTCTAATTTCATGAATCCCAGGGAGAATTAGAAAAAAGTATATATTTATGTGATATGTGCACGTATACATGTTCATCAGGTCAGTGTTTCTCTGCTGTTTCTGTTTGCACCCCCCATGGGACTTTGCTTCTGTCACCTGGGCTGTGTCTACAAAAGACTCCTAGGATGCTGAGTTTTCCCCAAAGGGAGCAAAACCACTGCTGTTTTGGGGCCTTACAGCTACCCTCTGCTGTCAAGATCCCTGCAGATACAAGCAAGTATCTGTACAGATTTCTAAGTTTTGCTGAAGTCGTTCGGTACAGTGTCCAGTCTTTTGGGGGGTTAACTTGTTGTTTTAAAGAAAGGTTGACCCAAAATTCTACCATCTGAAGTGAACCATTCCTCCTCCATCTAGCAGAAAGGGAAGGAAGGTTCAGGAAATGGTGGGACTGGTAGAATGAAAGCCCACTAAAAGCCTCATGCCCCCTAGGTACTCTCATTTGGAACCATCAAAGGAGGGCTGACAGAAATGAGTCCTGAATCACATTCAGATGTGCTGGATAGATGGATTACAGTGTTAATAATAGTGTCACTCATCCAGAGGAAAGAAGCTGATGGATAGGCCGTGTGTGTCTTGCCCCTTTTAGCGTAATTACTTCCTCGTCAAAGCTTTGGGGAAAATAAACTACTCTTAATGGAAACTTACACAAACAACACCCAAATACTTACACAAGTCTGTTGCTGTGTGGCAAGATTGAATCAACCTGACTTGTTAGCTCACTCCTTCAGAAACCAAGCTGCAGTCCAAGCTGTGAACAAGTAATAGTGCGATGCTTCCACCTGATGCAATTTGAAGCAGCTGATGTAGGAATGTGTCAACTCAGTAAAAATCAAGATCGACTTTAGCATCAGATTATGTATTTTCAGTATTTTCAGCTTACAAAGGCTTGGCTTCAGACCCTTTTTTGTATTTATTTCCCTATGTGATTTAACCAGAGCTGAGAAAGCTGCTGATTCTGTACTGTGAAACCTCAGCCACCCAGACGAGAAACTGATATGACTTACTGCCAGCATCATGCTCAAACTTGCTGTTGTGTAGCCATGTTCAAAAGACACTGAGCTCCTGTACCTGACCCCATGTGAGAGTCTCACTCCATCTGCAAACCAAATTAACCCAAGTCCCTACCAGTTCTAGGAAAATGATGATGGTTTGAAATAGTGGGCTTGACATGGGTCCTTTTCCAGGGCATGTAAGCTCGAGTGGATGGTTTTTCCTCCTACATGCACACAGGTATTCTGTCTTTGTAAACCATGCAGCAACAGTAGATCCCGTAGATCCCATAGATCCCATTTATGTCTTTTTGGTAAGTTTGCAATCTTGAGGAGTACAAGTTGCTTCACTGAAAGGAAAAAGAGAGTTTTGACGTGCACCTGGGGAGGAATTCTGCCTTTTCCTTTTCCTTTAGGGTGTTAGAGTTGCACAATATCTGGGGCTTTTTGACTATTGGGTCTGCAGGTGCTGTGAGAAGGAGCAGCGGGTGGATGTCTGCAGGTCTTTTTTTGCTACCATCCTAATGTGAAGGGAGTTGCTGGGGAGTGTATGCTCCCCATGGGGACACCCCTTGCAGGTGCTGAGATCCACCTCCAGATCCATCACCAGGCACAGAAAAAGGGTCTATTTTCACATGTGTCAAAATTAGGGACAGGAAAATAGTATTACATAGTATGTGTAGGCGCTTTCTGGCTTTCTTGGCAGACGTCCGCTTTCCACTATCCCCCCAGTGCATTTTCTCCTCTCCTGCCTCCTGTGCACCCCACTCATCCCTCCCCTACCCCTGATGAATTACTCTGTCTCACAGAAGTTGAGGCTGGCAGCATCCTCTGTGGCCGGAGGGATTGCCCTCAACAGCTGCACAAGGGCCAGGGTTGGTGCAATTTGGGTGTCCTCCAGGCACCTGACTCACTGCAGGGGGGCACCGGGGGCAACCACGTCCCTCCCGCGGAGCTGAACTGCTCTAGTTTAAACTCTAGGCCTCTTTCCACCTCTTTGTCATCCTCTTTTGGGTTTTAGGAGTCAGAGAGAAGGAAGGGCTCTCCAAAAGGGATCAGGGCTGCAGAGGGATGCTGTTATGCCCCAACATGACACTTACCACCTATTCTGCTTGGGAAAGCCAGCGTGGATATTTTTCTCTGCTTGGTCATCTCAGTGGTGTGGCTTTGGCATGACTCAGGAGTGACAGACTTTGCCTGAAAGAAAGATGCCTTGCAAGAATTCATCCCTCTTCCAGAAGAAGGTGACTCACTGGAGATTTTTGGATGCAGTCTCCAGCTGTGATTCCCTTTGGAGCCTGTTTTGGGTTTCTTTCACCCCAAAACACATGTTGACTTTGAGAAGCAGAGTTCTACATCCCAGGCCAAATTCTGCTCCCGTTTAGTGAGTGTGGGCCAACTTGCTCAGTTCCCTGCATGCCACAGCCAAGTTTTCCATTTTGTACTTAGTTCACATGTCAGACGGGGATTAAAAGGCACCGTCATGAGCATTTACTCCAATTTTCTGTGCTTAACATGCACCCTAGTGTTTCTTCCAGTATTTCTGCTCCAAGCCTGTAGTCTGTGGCTGGTTGAGGACACAGGTCTGTATCCAAGATCTGAGGTGGAGAGCTATTTCTGTGTCCAGATATTGGCAGCAACTGATCATAAAAGCTTTTCAATGTGTGGAAAGGCTTCCAAGGCTTTTATATTACTGACTATCTCACTGCTTTCACTGACAAAGGCTTCTGTTTCTGCAAGAGGGGGATGCCAAAACTGAGCAGGGGAAGAAGACACTCGACACAAAGAACCACAGCAGACTACAAACAGAGGAATGAGCTGGTTTTAGGCTCTGAGACCCAGAACCTTGCTAGAGAGAAATGCTGGTCAAGGGTCAGCCCCTAAACCCAACCCTGTTCATGAAAACCCCTCTGCTCCCTAGTGAAGCATCTTTCTTACTGCTGCCCTCCAAGGATGCCTTCCAAGGTGTCCGTTCTTGTGCAAAGGTCTCCTTGGGACTCAAACATGTCCCATGACCACTGAGCTTTTAAAAGTTAATTATCGTAATACAGAAGCTTTTGTGAAGGAAAATAAAAAGGAAGTCAGTGCTTAAAAGATTCTGTTTCACTCCCATAAAGTGTCACTAGTGGTGACAGAAAAGTCAGTACTCACAGCCATTTCTTCTCCTTGTAAAAGAGTAAATTGCAGCAAAGGAACTGGTATCTTCTCACCCTTGGCACAGGCACCATGGCTCGGCTGGGTATCTTCCCAGTCCACTTTTAGCAATATTAATGTTGCCCATGGAGTGAGGTAAGACTTAATACTACTGCAAACCATTTAAATGACAAATGTTTAAACATCTGAAGCTGGTTTGAAATGCAAAAACTGACAGGAGAAACAGCAGTCCCTGGCTGTGACTTTACAGCCCAAAACCCTAGAGAGCTTGGTCACAGCAATAGAGAAATGTCCCCTTCCTTTCAGGCAGTGCTGCAACTTTATGTGAAGATTTGTCCACAGATGGGAAACTAATTGAAGCATGAGAGAAAATGAAAAGCTAAATTTCTTCTCTCTGTCTGTAGAAGCAGAGGAGGGCAGGTGTAGCTGACTTCTGTTGATGCTAAAGTGCTAAGAGCCAAGCAAATGGCAAGGGGTCAGTTCAGCTCGTTGCTCCATTATTTGCACTTGTGGCTTAATTTGGATACACAAATTTGATACCCACAGGCAGAAAAAAAATAAACTGTGATGTAGTTCCTGCAGCTACTTGAATTCTTGTACTTAGCTAATGCTTAACAAAAATGTGTTATGACATCTGAGTACCTGGAGTGGTGGGAAGGGGGATCCCTGATGGTCTTTGTTCCTGGGTTGAGGGCGATTATCAATCCTTGCTCACTGGCCAAGCTACAGTACAATGGTGCTGCTTCTCATGCCTGCCTGAGAGTCTGGAGCCTGCTGAGGACTGACGTGGCTTGGCATGCTCTGTTTTCAATGAGCTCTGGGTCCAGACCCAGCCCCTGATCTGAGTCAGGCTGCAAAGAGCCCCAGCTCAGGACCTGTGACTGATGTGATGGGGCAGTGCTGGTGGGACAAGACTAAATTATGTAATCTACTCTGGAATGATTTCCAGAAACATGGAAAATCCTGCAGAGGAAGGAAAATATAATTAATTACAGTGCTAAGAATACATGAAGGAGACTCCAACTAATGGAGAACCAAGTCATGTCCAAAGTACTGCATAGAGGAGATGTAAAGAAGCAGCTTACTTTGCTAGCCCTGTTTCTGCACACTTGTTTGACTTTAAGTAATTACACTTCATCTAATCGTGTCTTTTTGGATAGTTGATGTGAAAATTAATTTATGGGATACCTTGCTGCCTTTGCTGAACTTTTTGTGCTGAGTATGTCCCCTCATTTTTATCTACTGATACCCAGTCTCCAAGGACCCCTGCTCTTGCCTGAATAACATGCTAACCTTGGACATCAGATACCTGTTCTTTTACCCCAAGATTCCAAATTACCTCTGGCAAAAGCTGATATCTTAAATCCTCTAAGTCCAATATAAATGATTTTCTGGACTTGGAAACATGAGGCTGCCTGCAGATTTGGCCCCAAGCTTCTTCTCCCCTGTTTTTGACCAGAACACCAGAAATACTCCAGCACCTTCTCCAGCCCCTTCATTAGCTGTCTGGGTAAAAAGGTCTCTCCAGACCTTCCCAGCAGCCCAACTGTAAAATGTCCACATCCAGAACTAGTTTGTAGTGATTTAGCAGGACTTTTGAAACACTTAGAATCTGGTGGTCCGATACTTGCCTCTCAGTGATAAGGAGACTCATGCAAGTAGGAATCTTTGAGGACATGCCTAGTTAAGAAGGAGCAGACCCTTTATGGTGGATAATTTGATATCTGGAGAGAATTTTAAAAAGATATTTAAATACTTAATAATGACAAAGTGGCTCAAAAAATTACCCTGGGGAGCAGCTTCCCATCCTACTGCTGAAGTGTTGTTTAGAAAGAAAGGTCAAATAGCAAACTTCTGAGGACACACATACACTTAGCCAAAAATCATGTTATCTTTCAAGATGGTGGATCTGATTCACTCAGGTCAAACAGTCATCTATGTTTTTGTCTGTCTTACTTAGATGTGAACATTTTTAGAAGCCAAAGCTATGACAAGTATTCAAAACACATCAAAGAGACTCCAAACTGTCTCAAACCTGATTTCAGAGCAGACATCAGAAATTATTATGACATTTTAATCCTTTGCTTGATTCGTGTCATATTTTTAAAACTTTTCCTGAAAGCAGAAGGGCTGGAAGCTTCACTTTAGAAGAAGGGGAAATTTTCATCTAATGCAGTCTCCAAACAGACTTCTGAATAAAAATTGAGAGCTTCAATTTTGGAGCTTAGAAGTTGAAACAAAAGAAGTGTTTCTTCAGCTGTAAGCATGGTGGCTATGACTTTGCCAGGTGTTCTGTGTTCTGTCTTTCTTGGCATTCACTGTCTAGACAGGTTTCTTTCTGAAATGTGGTTAAATCAGGTGGGAACTTCTCAGTTTGCTCTTGTTTAACTGGAGATTTAAGGAACTGTACAATAAGTCATTCTGGACTTCAAATAAGCCTTTTAATTTCACCTTAGGCTTCTCAAGCAGATATTGTGGCAGCTATGTAGGTCCGTGGTAAGCAGTGGCAGTAACACAGATATTTCCAGCTATTTTTGTAGCCCTTTTGTAGCTCTTTCACAGCATTATGAACCAATTTTCACCTTCCTCTCAAATATTCCCCAAGAATGAGACACTGGTTTTGGACTTATATGATTTAGATTGGATATTAGGAAGAAATTCGTCACTATGAGGTCGTGAGGCACTGGAACACATCTGCAGAGAATGTGGATGTCCCATTCCTAGAAGTGTTCAAGGCTGGGTTGGATGGGACTTTGAGCACCCTGGTCAAGTGGAAGGTGTCCCTGCCCATGGCAGGGGGGTTGGAACTAAGTGGTCTTTAAGATCCCTTCCAAACCAAACTGTTCTATGGTTCTATGCCTCAAATCACATACAACCTGTTATTGCATTCACCATAAATAAAAACCAATGTCCCTCACAAACTTTCCAGAAGGTCAGGAGCTGCACTGTCGTCTCACACAAGCCCCCAGACATATTTATGTGTCAGTGAGGCTTCACACCTTAACTTAAGCTGGTAAACTTCTTTGAGTCCTGCCGTGTGCATTCTTTCGCAATGATACCATTTCCCTTGATGAAGTGCTTTGCCAGAGGTGAGGTACTTGTGCACCTGCAAATGCAGAGGCTGAAAACCTCTTTGGTGGGGAAGAGGGGAAGAGTCTGCTGGTGGAAGACTTGGTGGTATAATTATTATTTTTTTCTGTTTTTTACAGGCAAGAGCAGCTGACAAACCCATCCTGTCTGTGCTTTTTGTATGGCATTGCAAAATTAGAAAGTTGGTTTTCAATGAACATGAAATTGCTGAAGAACAGAAACAGAAGTGCCATAAATAGTGCTGGGCTCTTTCAAGCCACAAAGAGGAGACTGTTCTGCTGGGAGATGCCAGGGCTGGGAACACGGGTTTCCTTTGTTCGTACGTCATTATTCAGCAGCTGGCGTACACTGAGCACAACTCCCAGATTTGCTTGTGCCGTTAACTCAGCACAAAGAGGAAACTGTGACTGTCTGTGAGTTGTGGCCAAGAGAGTTCTAAGTCCTTCGGCCCACCTGGCTCAGAGGGGCAATGGTCTTCTAAGGATATGTGTTGTAGGGTAAAGAACAGGTCTGCACGTAAAATTTGCTCAATTTATTTGAGAGAAATGCTTCTGTTTTGTCTCTGGAGGGATAAAGAAATCCTAGTTCTTTCCCTTAGGAGATACAGCTTAGTCTCCAATGTCCTTGTCACCACTCTCAGTGGGTTTTGCACTGGGGATGGTGGCAGTTGATGTGAGCACCCACCTGTAGGTTGCCCATGCCTCCTGCAAGCAGCATTTCAGTTCCCTGTTTGAGCTGTTTGGCTTTAAATGCAGCTGAGGAAGCAACAGGCACTTATGGGGTTAGTCCTGAACCTGGCTGAAACCTCTCCATGGATATACCTCAAGGGCAAATCATGGGAAAATTGGATGCAACTCCCCAAGGGTGTCACCTAATAAGAGCCTGAACACAAGAGACAATTGTAGAAGGCTATTATGTTTTATCTGGTGCAACTGCACGTCTTTGGGGCATTGAGATCCCATCCTACATTCCTGTCTGCTTTCTAGATGTTTGGTGTCTCGGCTTGAAACTTGGGGCTACTTTCTTCCACTAGCTGTCTATGTCTGTGCCTTGGCTTTGTGCAGCCCCTGCTCAGCTTTTGATGTTGGAAATGAGGATGGTCATTAAAACTCACTGACTTCCAAAAGAGGCCCAAATGAAACCCTAACAATGTTATTAATAAAGGAAAAGGTGCTGGCTCTGAAGGCTTTTGTCTCATGCACCTCATACCAGATAATGGCACAAGAGATGCTTGTAAATGGGAACTTTATTAAACTTTATTAAAGGAGTCACAGGAGCAAGATCTGCAGCTTTCAGCCTTGTCATGGGAGAACCACTGCAATAAAGCTTAGTTTTTAAATTAAGCTAAGGAAAGCAGGTTTAAACACTGTCAGTGATTTTATTATATGGGTATGCATGGAAACATTTGCTTACCTAATGAACACATGGTGAAGTTGTTAATTGATTGTAGGTGCCTGTGAGCCTCTGTGCATTGCACTGACTAATTGCCTGCTCAGTTTTTAGCATATGAACAGGAGCAGGAATAAATGCCTTGTGGAGTCAAGCTTGAGGACAGACAACCACAAAACAAGAGGGTTAGGCACAGTTCCTCCAAGGAACAGTAGCCAAGATCTGGGGGAAAAACCTGCCAAAATCATCAGCTGAAGTAAGTAACTCAAGAGGGAGCTGGGCAGGTTTCCAGAGCTGCAGAGTATGAGGTAAAGCCATTAACGGGATTTTTGGTTTTAAGATAATGAGAGATTGGTTAGTGACTGGGATTTCATGGACTCATGAAGGTTAGGAAATACTAGAAACACGGATGTGGAAGTCTCACCTTGGGGAAGTGGGTGCAGGAGCCACTCTGTGCCCACAACCAGACTCCCTTGGCCTGGTGCCCTGCAGAAGGAGGTGGCTGGCAGAGGGTACACATTGTGTTGGTGTTCCCAGAGGCAAGGGAAGGGTGAGATCCCCCATTTGGCCTGGTACACCGGCCCACCTGACAGTCATGGGGCAATGGCTGGTGGTCTGCACCCGGAGGAGGATGGAGTTACCTCCAACACGGGGGGTCTTTTGGCTATTTTTGTCATATTCTCCATTATTCAAGTTATTTGGACAAAGGACCTTGTTCTTTTCAGGGACAAAACTCATAAAACCCAGACAGTGACCACAAGAGCACAGTGGGGTGTCTGCTTTCAGATTGTAATTTCTGAGGGTTTAATGCCATGCTTTGTCCTTGCATTTGGAGAAACTATAGATTTTTTATTTTTTTAAAGGTTTTTCTGGCAGGATTGTGCTAAAAAGATGGAGGATTCTATAAAAATTAATTGACCACTGTGGGTCTAAGTTCAAGCAGAAATGGTCAGTGTGTGCTGGTACCCCGCTGAGAAGCCAGCAGGGCCTTGGATGATGGTGGATTAGTCATTTTGTTGAGCTTCTTATTTGTCTGTGCCCTTAGGTTTTCTCCTACTTATCTGCATGCTGGGGGGCTGGAGCTGACCCTTTCAGATCTGACCCAGAGGTCTGCCATCCTGCTGCCCTTTGAAGCCTGGTGGCTCCTGAATGATGGGAGCCAACGTATTTGCCATGCCCACCAGGGGAGGGAAGATAGCCCCTCAAAATCCTCTGGTTGCTCTCTCGTTTATTTTTTTTTAAGTGCTTGGATACAAATAGCATAAATTGACAGAGCCCGTCAGCCTCAGTGAAGAGAAATATCTTCAGATGGGTATGCAAAATGGAGCTGGGCTTTTCCTAATGCACTTTGTTACAATTAGATTGTGTAAAACCTGGCACAAGGGTTAATGTGACCATAGGATCTCTCACTTCTCCAAGCTTTTCCATAAGCAACTGATCATTGCAAATCTTTTGGCATGCTTTACAGTAATCACCAAGAGATCAAATAAGTATTAATAAAATAACTAACTTTCCAGAAAAAAAGATTAAACTACACTATCAGCTGTGTCTCCACAGACACCACAGCATCTGAACTGAAAAAATAATGTTTAAACCCCAACTACATGTGGTGGAATTAGTTAATTTTATGCCTATGTGAAAATTTTCTGTCTTTGCCTCCCTGAAGAGTTTGCTTCATCTTGGTGTTAACCAAGGATCCATGCCTGATGGATACTTGGAGCTTCAGTTACTAGAAAGGGATATTCAAGTACTCAAATATTTGTATGCACTAGACCTTGTTAAATTAAAACTGTCTTAATCTCAAGTTTGTTTCAAGAATCTTAATGCCTCTGTTGACCTAATGTAATCCTGTACCATAACACTTTAATGTTCTATGAGAAAACCCCTGCTTGTTCCATTTTTTCCCACCCTTTCCTGTTCGAGGCATGCCTGCCTTATGGGGGCTTGAGAGCGTACTGGCATATCCTCCATAGTGCGGAGAAGGCTGGCTGATTAACACCCACATGAAAATATCCCAAACAATAATGTTAAAACCAACGAATTCTTCCCACTTGCAGCGATCCTACTGCAGCAGGAGATAAGAAATGGGAAGAAATGGTGTGTGATGTGAGCTATTACCCTAAGGCAGTGGAGGACAATAATAGTGGCTACATCACTAGCTAGGTACATGGGTGGTTCAGCATGGTAGCTTGGTGAAAAGCCAGTGGCAATGAGTATTGCTGCCTGGAGGGAAGTGGAGATTCAGGACGGACACTGGTTCCCTATGGCTTGGGTCCAGATCCATCCAAAACTCTGGAGGTTAAGCAAAAATTTAAGGGCTGAGCAAATGACACTTACCTAGTTTTGGACAAAGTGTGAAACTGGAGTGATTCAAAGGCGGTTAGTTTGTTGGCTTTTTTTAAACCCACGAAGTGTTGAATTCCTGTTTAGAGAAAAAATGACTAAACTTTGACCTTCACTGCCTTGCCAGTCCAAGTTTCCCACATTCACAGAGATGCTTTTCCTAGAAGAAGGCATCCAGAGAAACAATGTGCCTTTTGTTAAGAGCAGCCAGTTGAGTTAAATAATGCTGCTTTCAGACCCCTTCATGGTAATGGGAAAAGCTCAGTGCCCTTTTGGTTTACTGTCTACCATTTTCTCAAGTTAGGCTGGGCTTTACAGGCTGTGAGCGGACAGACAGGATGCCTCAAACCCTCTGAAGGGGTGTGTTTGTTTTCTGAAGCATGTACTGAGTAGGTTTCAGCTGAAAGCCCAGGGAAATGCTGCCCTGCAAAGCGCTGGCCTGGAAAGGTGATGGCAGCTGGGGAAGAACTGTTGGGTGGGATGAGGAGACACCAAGTCTGGCGTCTGACACCTACTTAGAGCCACTCTCCACAGCACTAGAGAGGGATAAATAGAGATAGAAAAGAGCTCTTTTTAGGGTGTCTTCTCTCTCAATCTGTGCCTAGGTGAACTTATTCTTGGCCATTTGCTTTTGTTTGTCTCAACTTGGCTTTGGGTTGCTTCCTGCCTCTTTCTAGCCAGTCCTCTCTCATTTATTCCTGCTCTCATTTTTTTTAGAAAAATAACTTCTCACCTGCATTCTCTCTTCCCTCTGTATCATTTTTCGTAGTGGTGGCGAAGGGAAGGATCTTTTCACTTTTTGTTTTTACAGAGAATCTTAGCTGCTTCCTATTTCTTTACCCTGCAAATGACATTACTGAGGCACATTAATGAGGGTGCACACCAGTGCTTGAGAAGTAGGAAACTTTTGAAAACCACAGGCTGACTACAATTTGTGTAACGGATTTTATTGCAGGTGTGCTGTGTAGAGGATGCAAATAACACCTCAAAAGGCTCACGTGATAGTTCATTACAAGGGTCATGCTTAGGTGTTAATGTAACAACTTGCTGCAAATGCTCAGTGTACATTATACTGGCTTGCTTTAGCAAATTGCCTGTAAAATCTTTTAGCACAACCATCTGGATGGCCCTGAGAAAGGAATGGAGGATCTCATGTAGGGGACTTGCATGTACTAGTGACTGAGATTTAACTTGTGTTAAGTAACTGTCCATCTGCCTGTCAATCCTGAGCCACCTTAGATGAGGCACTAAAGAGAAAGGATGATTAAAAAAAAGGCTAATAGGCTTTTGAGCTGCTTTTGACCAAGCACCAGAATCTTTCAACTGCTTTATAAATCATTGAGATGCATTTATGGAAATGTTTTGCTTATATTTTGTAATTCCAAGTATTGGATTAACACCATAAGATACTAGTTTTAAATGATATTTTGGCCTTTGACGCTATCTAGCTATTCTCTAATTGAGTGATTTATCTACTCATATGCATGTGGATAAAACCTCACAGTTGATGAATAAAAAAGCAGAGAAAGGACATAAATGAAAACTTCATGTTTTCATTGCATTATAAATTTATTAATGACTTCAGAGTTATAATACCACATGCTTAAAACCTTAATAAAAGAATTCATATTTCTCTGCATCTGATGCACAGGCAGCATTAACACTGTCCCATGTTCCTCTTGCACCTGATTTGCTCTCTGGGAACCATGCCATGTTGAAAGTGCATCATGTCAGAAAATTGAGGGAATGAGGAGGACTATGGCAGCTGTATCTCTATTCTGATTTTGCACATTTTGGGCACATTATATGACTACTGAAGAAAGACACAGATTTTCAGTGTTTCCTGTTCACCTTTCATATGATGAGGAACATCAAGGACTGGGTACAGCAGAGAGCAGGGGGGACCTGCAGAGCAGTCAAATAATTCTGATCAAAAAAATATACGGTCATTTTGGTGCATCAAAATTCAACCACATTTTCTGCTGCATCAAAATTCAGCCACATTTTCTGCTGCATCAAAATTCAGCCACACTTTCTGCTGCTCAATGCAGCACTTGCAGGCTTTTCACTACAACCAAGTTTAGGCTTTCCCAAGAGCCAAAAGCAGGAAATTAGGCTGTCAGAGTCTTGGACAGATGAAACCCCCAGCGGGGGGGAAGGAGAGGAGCAGCTGGGAGGGGTCACTGGCTCGGATGGAGGACTATGTGCTGCAAAGGCCAGCAGCAACACCTAGATGTCCCTGTATCTGCAAAATCTGTCCCTGCACTACCCCTCCCTGTACTGCTCGAGTGGGAGGAGGGGAGGAGGCAATGCTAAGGCTCCTTTGCTACCACCAAATATTTCTGGGATGGGGACAGCATATGCAGAGCAATCATAACAGGGAGGTGTGTTTCCTGCTTCTGTATATTATGTCAGGGAAGCAGCTCTGTTCCTAATCCAATGCATTTCTTTAAAAAACCCAAAGTTATTTATAATTGTCAATTTGGAAACTATAATAGGTGACCTTACAGATGTCAAACCCATTCAAGCTGAAATGCAGATGTTGGTACAGATGGCACGGAGCATGATTTAATCATGGCGACAGCAAAAATATGTGGGACACCATTCCTCATATCACTCTTCAGCATCACACACTTTCCTAACCCTGTAATGTTATTTGTGGACTTTCTCCATACCACTATCTGAATGTAACATTGTCATCCTACTCTGAGAGTCTAGCCAGAGAAGTTCATATAAAAGATTCATTTAATGATTTGAACTGAAAAGGCTCTTCCTAAGAATGCGGTTTGTATCAAGTCTAGGCATAAAAAGAACTTTTTTTCTTCATATTTGTGAGATGTATTTAGTTTATAGGTGGCCAGTGAATATTTCCACCCTCAGTAAGAGGTTCCAGGGACTTTTAAACTTTGGCTTGTGCTAGAAGGAACTTGTAAGCATTTAAAAAGAAAAAAAGCTCATGAAATTTGTGTTCAGGGAACACAGATGTTTTATTCTAGTCCCCATGCCACTGTTCAATGATGTTAACAAGCCTCAACTCATTCTGAGCACATGCCTGGGTAGGAAAGTTTATTTTATGCCTGTTGCTGATGAGGAGCCTTGAGCACAGGAGTTGAAGGGCTGAAGCCAGTGGCTCAGCCATAATGGCTCTGATGTGGTGCTGACTGTGAAGGCTGAGATCTCTCTGAGTCTACCAACCTGAGTGAGGATGGTTTTGTGTCCCATGATCCCCACAGCAGGTCTTGGCAACTACATGGCAGCGTCTCACTCATGCTCTGTGAGCTGACTGTGCCTCCTCTGATGACCCTCTCCTGGCTTTGGACTGTGGTTTTTAATGTGAGTAATTTTATTGCTGTGGCTGTGCCTGGTAGATCTTTCCAGGCAGGCTCCTTTGTCTGCATTTTTCACCTCTGTCCTGATCATGCCTGCATTGGCACTCAAGACAAGCCAGGTCAAGAAGATGAACAGGTTGAAAATCATGAATTTGTCCTTTTTTCCCCCTCCTGCTCTCTTCCTTTATGTTTGTTTTGGAACTAGGGGAAATCTGGTGCCAGATTACACCCAGTTGGTAGGGATCCACAGCTTCAGGGAACCAGGGTCTGGGTCTAGTTTCCAGACTACCTGGATTTGCACAGCTCAGCCTGTTCAAAGCAAAACTGTGTGTGATGTCTGGGAAACTGAGGGTCAAAATCTGAGATCTTTTTTTTACATTTCCAACTATCAGTATACTTACTGCAACGAGTTTTTTCTCGACTAGGATCACACTACACATGTAGCATGGAGGACACAGAATTTTTCTGCATGCAATCATGCCAGATGTTCAGACTAAGGATGTTGTGAGTAATGCTAAGGGTATCTGTTTGGTTTTTTAAAGTAGATTTTCATATGCTTATTTATCCTGTCAAAAGTTGGAGAACAGATGGTCATGAAAATGAAGTTATTCCAATTTTATAATTCTGCCCTTGTCTTCGAAAAAACCCTACCATCACCTTCATCCTGAAGAATGTTGAATCTCTTCTGCAATCTTCCCACATACACTTATTTCACGGAAAACATAGTTGACTTTAAAACATTTTATTCAGTAACGATACTGTTAACATTGTCACAATTTCAACAACAAAAGTACTTCTGAGTTAGGCAATTTTTTACCTGTTTAGTTTGATGGTACAAAACCTGTCTCCAAGATGATGAAGTCCTTCAGCTGAATGGTTTGCCTTGCAAGTGTATTTTTTTCTAGGGGAATCTGTTTGCTACAAATTGTTGTAAACAATCACACATTCTTGAGTGAGCGATCACCTGCATTTTCAGCAGAGCATGGTCACATCAAACACCTACACCATGAATTGTCTTGGAAAAATATCCCTCATAGCACAGTGCCATAGGGTGTGGGAGGCATTTTAATTCAACAGACACAGAAGGGTCTTGACTTCACTGTACTATTTCAAAACGCTCAATTGCTTTAGGTATCGATATCTATCACTCAATAACTAAAACACCCAGAGCACCAATCGAGGACCGCAACTTACCTCATGTGATGTTGGGGTACAGCTGGATACCTGTTACATTGGATAAAATGTCTTCTAACATAATGAACTGTGTAAGATGTTTCCATGTGTTGAGTGCTGCTACTACACAGCATACACAGGGAGAGGGAGAAACACTGACCTTCTTTTTCTAAAAGGCTCTCAGTAAGGACAGGAGAGTGTTTGCTCTCTCTCCCACATGCTGGCAGAAAGAATAGAAAATGGTAAAATACAAGTTGGTTTGGGTTTCTTTTGTATTTTTTTAAGGATGGGGTCAAAACAGACATGTTTGCCCCAGAAGCAGAATTATTAAGGAACTGAATAACAACTTCCATTACTTTTACAGCACACAAACTGAAGAGCTTTACTTATTATCACTAAAACAGTAGTACTTAAAGTATTAACTAAACCCTGAACCTTTTCAAATTTAGAGGTTGAGTACAATGATTATATTTTCAAAGCGGCTTTCTGGATTTGATACATGGTTAAGACATATTTTATTTCTCAGTAAATATCTTGTACATTCTCATTTTTAGAGGCATGCTATTAATAAACATAATAATGTGCAATAGCCAACATAGCACAATAGCTTGGGTTTTAAACTGTAAAAATTATTTTAATACTTGTTTTGTAGTAATTTTTAAGACATATTTTAACTGTACAGATAAGAAGACTTCTGGTATCCTTGCATCTCTTAGCCATACTCTCAACGAGGCATCAGGTCCTTCTCTTGGTTTGATTTTGCACATATAATACAGAACCTGTATCTTCTGCCCTATGTGTGTTTACTCAAATATTACATCAGTATACTTGATCAGCCATTAGATTAGTCTTAATTTTATCAGGCTAACTCTAGCACGTTATCTATCTATCCTTATCTATCAGGACAAGCTCTAGCACGACATTCACAATCACACTTGACACCTAATGTTGGTAAAGGAAAGAAGTGAAAAAAGGAAATGGACTGCTGGTGTAAAAGTCTAGGCATCCCTCCTAACCCTCCTTGCACTTCATGTGCAAGATAAAACCTATTGCTTTTATACAGTCACATGAAGCTGTTTAAGTCTGTAAATGTGGAACATGCTTTGCTCTGACTAAAGTCACATCTGCTTGGGCTTCCTGTTTTTTCTGGTGGTTTTTTGGGGTTTTTTTGTACCTCAGGTAAATAATAATCCCAGATGACTGTGTACTGTTACTAACTGGCTAGTGGGTATGAACACATTACATATAGAAACAGAATTAGATCAAAATCTGCATTATAAGAGGTAATTAAAATCACTACTGCTGATGTGGTTAATGTTATTAAAGCATTAGCAATAGGTCAGGACCTGCTCCAACCAGCAGCTCTATTCATTCACCAAAACACTGCCTTTCCATAAAAAAAACTGATAAGTGCAGAAGTGCCTTAATAAACCGTGGGAAGAGATGAAAAATACCTTAACACACTTTCAGAGGGCGTGAGTGACAGTTTAAGAGGGAATGAGTGACACGCAGTGCTGGTGCATGCATTGCAATGAGAGCAGTCACTGCTGCTGCTGTTAGCTAGACAAAGCCATGTTACTCTTAAGCATTTCATCAATTAAAAATAAATGCATATTAGGCAGCTCTGCAAATCCCAGAGATGTAAAAGAAGAATGTTTGTTGAATTTCTGAGCATGAAAATAACACTGCAAGTCCTTGTGAGACATGGAAAAGCACAGCTGCTGCTTTGATTTCCCTGGGGTAGCAATGGGCAACAAAGTAGGTGAGAGTTGCATGGCCGGGGGAAAATTTTGCTCTGAATTTTTACAATTTAGAGAGACACTGTCAGGTCAAATATGCTATGCAATGAAGCGTTGTTAAAGGCAAATCCCAAAACCTTTCCTTCTGAACTGAAAATTTAAAAAAGAGTTCACTTGCTTCTTCTCTCTTTCTCTCAGAATCTACCAGTAACACTTCCCCTCTACTCCACTCGCATCATATCCCACCTGCAGTACTGCACCCAGCTCTGGGGACTCAGCATGGTAAGGACATGGACCTGTGGGAGTGAGTCCAGAGGAGGGACACAAAGATGCTCAGATGGCTGGAGCACCTCTCCTATGAAGAGAGGCTGAGAGAGCTGGGGTTGTTTAGCCTGGAGAAGAGAAGGCTCCGGGCAGACATTATAGCAGCCTTCCAGTGCCTAAAGGGGGCTACGAGAGAGCTGGAGAGGGACTTTTGACAAGGGCATGTAGTGAAAGGACAAGGGGGAATGGCTATCAACTAAAAGAGGGCAGGTTTAGAACTGCTTCCTCCCTCTTCCACCCACTCTCATGGCCAGGCCTGGCCCTGGATGTGGCCATATTCTATGGGCCCATAAAACATGAACTGAAAGACAACAGACATATTCCGAAACAAAGAATAAAACCAAACACTACAGAAGGGTAATTTTAAATAGCATGCCATGAAATATAATTTATAGGGATAATCAAACGAAAGGTTCAAAATTGGATTTACTGCAGAGTTTCCCTTAAATAGCACTAATTTTTTTATTATAAAGATAACTGCATGTACTTTACTGCATGTAAATCTGAGATGAGAAAGTTTATCCACTCAAGTCATCTAGAAAGCATACAGTGAGCTTGCTAATTAACTGTAATAAAATCCTTCTTTTTTTCAGGACTGCTGGCAATAAAAGCAGAAGTGCTGAAGGAATTTCCATGTCAAAGCACATTAACTAACAGCCTTATTAATATGCCAATTCTTTATTGCATTTAGTACCTCAGCATAAGTTTATGGGACCAAGGTATTTCTATTTTGAAGTGCACTTCCCCTTAGCAGTAGCATCTGTGTGTATGTGTGCATACATGCACTTGTCCCAAACAGGGATAACCTTCTCAACTGTCTCCTCCCAGTTCCCTTCTCTCCAAACAGGAATTGCATCTTCAGCCTCTTTGTTTTCACATATATAGCTATTATAACAATACTAACAAGCCTTTGAAAAATGTCTTCCATCCTCTCATCATAAAGAGTTTCAAAGCTGATCAGACTTTATAACACATCCTAAATAGAGCACATTTTTGATGCTCTGGTAAAGATTTTTGCTGCAGGACTGGTGGAGTAGAGAATGACCCTTTAAAACACCAATGGCTGTATTTAACAAGATCAAATTAATTTGCCTCCTCCCCTCCAAACATGCTGCTCATGGTGCAGTTTGAGCAACTGTAGGATTAAGAGAAATATTAGAAGAATTGCAATTCCTCCTTTAGATTTTGATAAGTACTCTTCCTGAATTTTCTCCTATTCAGCTACTCTTACATTAATATCAGCAAAGTATCAGCAAAGTATCAGCTTAATTAAATCATACATTCAATTCATCAAGTATTCCATTGTTCCCAAAGAACTACAAAATATCTCTTTTTTCATAGATAAAGAGTAATTACCATCTCATGGGGCCAACCGACTGAGTTGCAAAGTAAGTTTTGTAACTAACTTGGATGTTAAATATACTCTAACACAGACATATCTTGCTACAATAGATGTTTGCCTCTTCCTTTATAAAAAAATAACTTATTTTCTCATGCCTAAATCTCTCTTCCAGTTTCATTTTTAAAAGACCCAAGAAAAACAGACCGTGAATGAGCTTTTTGCAAAGCATTAGTAACTTTTTTGTCTCCAGACATAAAAGTCAACCCCATGTGCTGAGGCCATCCCAGGGATTCTGTACAACAGTGCAATGGGACAGCATAATCAGCCATGCAAAGGAGCCACTGCAGTAGCTCCCTCCTTGGAAACACTGGTTATTGTGTTCTTAAGACCCTTTCCCCTTACTTTTCACAGGCAGAACTGAACAAATCTATTTTTGTTTTGTTTTCCTTCTTAAAAGGCACTTTCTCTAGATCTGACAACTTTGCCTGATCAGATAATGAATGTTTACATGTGATGGTCATTGTTTCCAAACTGCTCCATTGTTCTCAGCATCGGGGTAAAGCCCCGATGCCCCTCAAGACAAGAAAGCAACAGCAGAGGAAGGAAGGGTTTCCTGCCTGACAAGAGCAGTCCTGTTTAAATGGGAGATGAAGTTAACCACCCATTCAAACATATGCGCGCAAAACACTGAAACAGATTGCCTGGCTCTGCCTTGCACAATATTACCAAATCCCAGTGAACCGTATTTAATAAGATAGGGTGAGATGACACTGTAATGCTGGCAACATGGCATGCAGAGGAATGATCACAAACTGTCCTTTATT
Source organism: Manacus vitellinus (assembly GCF_001715985.3). NCBI lineage: Eukaryota > Metazoa > Chordata > Aves > Passeriformes > Pipridae > Manacus > Manacus vitellinus. The sequence goes on from NW_021940208.1 coordinate 28,033,191, forward strand.
TGTTTGTCCCTCCGGAAAAACATTTGTTCTGTTGCCATCCTCTGCCCCGCTGCATTTCTTTAAACATGCTAAGTCAGTTGAGAGATTTTGGGTGAAAATTTACAGCCTGGCTGTCGTGTAGATTTGGGTTGCTTTGCTGATTAGAGAACAGTATGTATTTTATTAAGAAATGTGTTTATCCTCAGCTTTAGGGTTTATATCTGCAGCAGGAGTGGGTTTCTTCTTTAAATTCACACACCGTGACATCAGTGATGCTTAGGCACTTGATAACATGGTAGATGTGAAGATCTGCTGCAAAATCTGGGGGATCTCTTTGGTATCCATGGCAATAAAAGACCGACCTGCTGGTAGTGTCCTCTGCAGCCTAAGGAGCAGAACGAGAGACAAGACACAATTACCATCTCAAATTATCTTCCCTACCACAAGCCAGGGTTCCTTCAGAATGGATGTTTTCCTTTTGCATACCTTCCCAATCCACGCCATTCACATCGCTGTCATAATGCAATTAAAGGTTTGGGAAAGCAGCAGTGGGAGGAAACAGTAAGAGCAGCTAAGGCACAGAGATCCTTTCAGCTAGACAAACAAAAATGTTTCCAGAGATTTCTATCCAGGTCCTCTTTCTGACATGCCAAAACTCCATTTTGATCAAGGCATCAGTGATCCCACGAGGTGTCACCAAACTGGCTTGCTGGTGGCAGCTAGAGATATACACTGGAAATGAAGACACTTTAAATCGACTACCATGAACCCACAGCTCTTTCAGTTCAACAGCTCCAGTGATTCTAAATGTGCTCTTTATATTTCTTCTCTGAGATTGCAGCAGATTAGATGGAAATGTATTTTTCTCTCAATATTAATCCAACACATTTTTATTCACAGCTTAACCTCCCTTAAAAAAGTTAAGCTAGATGCACGTTACAAACTCCATCTCCCTTGCATACAGTTAGCAAGCTTGGGATTTATTTTTCACTGCTTTTTAAAGGAATTTATGCTCCACACCATTCCTCCAATACTAAGCAAAGTCTCACTTTTAAAATTAGTAGTTAAAAAAGCAGCAACAGAGAATTTCCTTCTCCTTCCCCCACAGCAGTTACAGGAAGGCTTTGTCTAATTCTGGACTTCCACGTACATAGAAATGCATTTCAGTGACAGCATTGTGTGCATTTTCCATACCCACTGAACTAGGCCATTATAAGATCTCTTACACAGCAGGACATGGTCAATGCCTTTTTTTTTCTTTTAATTCCTAGCAAAAGTAAAAGGACTTTCTGTAATTATAATCTTTCAGAACAGATTCTCTTTTGACGCATAATGCAGCTCTGATGTACAGACATGCAGCCACAATGGTGGCTCTGCAGCTGTATCTTTCAACCCTTTACTGATTAAAATTATGTACTGAGGGCCAATTCCCTTTGGGATTTCTCTCATTCTGCTCTAGTTGAAGACTCAGAAGCAGAAAAGACACTTGATATATGTGGCTATATCAGACTTTTGCTGCATGTACTTGTCCTCAGTGGATGTGGAGCCTGGAAGGACACCTGGGACATAATTTCCTTTTTCTCCCTTGTGCCCAAACAATTTAAAGTGAAATTATGTAGTAGAACTAAACCCAGACCATTAAACTCCAGCTTCTTTTGTTTTATTGCCTTTTTGTAGGCCTACATGCACTGGAACCACACACTGGGCAATGACAAAGGCATCCTGTCTCCGTTATGATTACATAGTGATATTACATACAGGGATAGTGCACATCCTCCAGTGGTAGGATGGCTTCAGTTGCCTCCTTTGGATGCACAGAATGCTCTCAACTAGCTGGCCATAAGGGATGTCTGTGGGTCCCACAAAGCCAGTCTCCTTCCTGACACAAGTCAGAAGCTATCTACTAACTTCTTGCTAGCAGATTATTATATTTATTATAATAATAATTATTATTAATAATATCAAAATATTATTAATAATAATAATTTTAAAAAAGGATGAAAACTTGGACGTGACCTGGCAATGTGCCCTTGCAGGCCAGACATCCAATTATAACCTGGATTTCTTCCATCAAAAGAAGCATGACCAGCAGGTCAAGGGAGGTGATTCTGCCCCTCTACTCCACTCTTGTGAGATCCCACCTGGAGTGCTGTGCTGGGGTCCTCAGCACAGGAAAGATATGGACCTGTTGGAGAGGGTCCAGAGGAGGACCACAAAAATGGTCAGAGGAGTAGAACACCTCTCCTATGAAGACAGGATGAGAGAACTGGGGCTGTTGAGCCTGGAGAGGAAAAAAGTCCAGGAAGACCTTATTGAGGCCTTTCAATAAAAACAGGGGGCTCATAAGGATGGAGTGAGACTTTTCACCAGGGCCTGTAATGATAGGATAAGGTTTAGCAGTTTTAAACTGGAAGAGGGTAGATTTAGATTGGAGATATGGAAGAGATTTTTACAATGAGAGTGATGATGCACTGGCACAGGTTACCCAGAGAAGCTGTGGATGCCCTGTCTCTGGAAGTGGTCAAAGTTAAGTTGGATGGGGCTTTGAGCAATGTGATCTAGTAAAAGACATACCTGTTCATGGCAGGAGGATTGGAATAGATGATATTTAAAGGTCCCTTCCAATCCAAACCATTCTATGATTTTACAATACCACAATCAAAACCTTAGTGCAGGTTAGCAGGGCCAACTATGCCAAACTACACTGCAATAAAATCATAGTTTAGATTTATGACATACGAAAGCAAATGTTATTAGGCATAAAACAAATGTACTCACCTGTCTGCCTGGTCTCCCAAGGATCCTATAAATATGGCGAAAGCATTGACTTGAGTATTGGTGGTCAAGACCTGGGCAAACCTTGAAGGCTGAATGCCGTACCGTTCAAGATTTGCATCACTTAAGACGATAACGAAATACTCATCAGCCTCTTCCTTGGCAATTTCACGAATGGCATGCTCTGTCCCTTCCAAGGTGTGGTCTCCACTCATGCAGAACTGAGCATGGGCGTGCATAGTCTGTGTGCACAGCATAACCACATGGAAATACGTAAGATGACTTTAGGAATAAACATTCATTTCAGCTAGCACAGGAGGGAGTAAATACTCAGTTCTGCTGTATTAGGGGATGCATCAGAAATGTGGGCAGTACTCCAGGTACAACAGAAGATGCAGCTTTTTGTATATAATATATCATATCTTAAGACAGGCAGCACTTCCTAAAAACACAGTGGGTCAAACAATCAAAACCCACACATGGACCTAATTAGACTGGGCCTTAGGGAAGGTAAAATACTTCAGTCAGCTGCAGTTTGAGTAGCTACATTCCTATGTATTTAAGGAAGAATTCAGGACTTAGTTTCCTAATACCATGACCAGCTCCTGTCTGTTCGTAATTTGCACTAGACTTCCAAATCCTAGTAGTGTCACAGTTATTATAAAATATCTGACTTATAACAGTAGCAGTCAGATTGAAAAGTTATGAAACATTGTTTGAGCTGTTATGAAATAAATACACTGTTTTCATTGATGAAGCTGTTTCCCATGCAGAAGGAATATTAGACATTACTAAATCCAGTCCTTTTAACTGAAGTAGCTCCCAATCTTTTTAAAATAATTTTTGAAGGAAACTCAAATACACAGTTCTAACCTATCAAGCTGCCAAACAGGTAAATCCTACAATATACTCAATTTTTCTTCATCCTAGTACAGTAAAATTTTGGTGAGTACACTCACTTCGTGATTGTGATTTAACATGTTTTCAATCTAGCATTGACACATTTTTCCACTGCTACTGTGATACATAACTTCTAGAAGGTGCCAGGCTAAATTGCTGACCTGGGACCTCTCTACAGTTCAAATTAGTCACTTATGCACTAATAATATCACCACATCGTTTAGGCAGAGCTACCTATATCACTATAAAATGCTTGGAACTTCCCCTATCCTTTGACAGATAGTCAAAATAACACATTTATGACCACAGCAGTCCAGAAAAAGGTGTACCCAGCATCTACTATTTTGGCATTATTTGTTTTCTGCCATGTCTCTGAAAGGTCCTGTTTCGATTTTATGCAAATACACAGATTTTGCTTTCTTGTCTTTCTTTTATTTTACTCTCCTCATGTTTTGTGTTCTGTGACCCACCCACAATTTTATCTTTGCAGTCACAAACTCCTTAATTATCCAGCATCACTTATCAGTAGGATTTACCTTAAGAATCTCTAATCTTTGCTTATTGTTCTTGGGAACTTTGTCACTCCCAACCAATGCGATGTTGAAGCCGTCTCCTGAATGTCCAACAATATCGTACTACAAGAAAGAAACGTCATCAGTCATCTGTTAGTCACAAATGGCACTTGGGCCACAGTGATATAAGACAGATCAAAGGCAATTTGCTTTCAGCAAGAAAACCCATATACTGTTCTCTGCTTCTCTTTATGAGCTGCTTAAGAAAACTTATTGCAATTTCTCACTGACATGAAAACATGGGAAAGAATTTCTAAATAATGAAATTAAAGAAAAGTTATTTATTTCCATGGTCTGTTTTCACATCATCCCACCAACTGCAGAGCAGTGATGTGTAAGATCGAGACCTTGCCCTCTCACATTGTCCATGTATTTTTTTTAAAGCAGTAATTTTCATCCTCTTGAGTCTGACAAACAAGAAGCACATTGTTTGACAGTAGCTCCCATGTTTGATGAACCTTTTTTGTGACCTCATTCTGCTCTTAAAAAAAAGGTATTACAAGCTGCCTTTTTTGAAAATCAGCACTTCTTATTTTTGTGCATAACAGATCAAAGCCATTGCTGACAGTAAGTAGAGAAGTGCATTCCAAGAGACTCTGTATGTTTTCCAAGGAGATGGTGTGCACATGATTCTCCTGTGAAAGATGCTGCAAAAATGACATATAGAACTGTAATAGTTCAAAAATCGTTGAACAAATAATGCAATATTGGGAATGTCTCTGTTTTATGTGAGAGCTTAATTGTTGTTACATGAAAACCAAGACAAGTTGAGTTACAGCAAGGTCCTGACCTGCCCTTTGTGTTGTGGATGTGGCAGTCACTCCAGGGAGAATTCATGAGCAGGACAAAAATGGATTTAAGAGCTCTCTACACCAACCAAAAGAGCACAGTGTACAGATCCTGAGCCCAGAGAGACCTTAGCTTGCAATTCCTCAGCATGAACGTGCCTGTATTTCCCCCTGACTAGATGGCACAGACCTGCATTTAGTTGACAGGGAGCCCTTATGCAATATTTTGCCTTTCTGTTTTCTTTTTTTCATGTACTGTTACAGATCCCTGCTGAGTTCACCATCCCTAATTCCCATATAATCATTTCGTAAAAGGCAGGTCTATTCCTCAAAGTTTTTCTGTCTTTTCTTCCCTAATAAAAGCCACTTTATTTGGTATGTCAGGTCCTAGAGAGTGGAGAAATGGCATTCTTTATAGACAAAGCTCTTTTTGTTTCCACATCACTAATTCGCTTAAAAATATATCAAAAGAAAGCTATAGCAGCTGGAACAACACTTTTAAAGGTGACACTTCCCTCTGTGAAGCAGCAAACGTGCCACATACTATAGATTATTTCACCCAAGGTGAGATCATTTTATGACAGCCTCACATAACCCAGACTTCCTCCTTCTAGAAAATTTTTATATAATCTAGTCCCCATACAATCCCATTTCTTTCTGCTTTGTTGGCTTTTCCCATTACTGTTCTCCTTTTTTCTTCCATGTCTAGTATTTACTACTCAGCCTCACACAAAGCTTCCAGTCTGGCACATGTTTTCTCTTCAAAACCTATTTCTTATCACTAGTAACCTCTCAGACTCTCTCTTTCCTGATGAATATAAAGACATGGCAAATGAAAATATACAGATTTTGAGAATAATGCTGAGGTTACATTCAGCATACTTCCTAATTAAAACAAGAATAAATCCTGTTTAATAAATCCTGAACCACACACAAGAAGTGTGTGCATGAGTGTTGTTTTAAAACCTAGAGATAATTCAAATCAGAGGAACTAAATAAAGCAGAGGTTTAATGGAGCAGAAAATATACAGAGCTCATGGTCCTTATGCAATGTCAGAAATCTCCACACGTCTTCAGGGCAGGCTCTTAATTCTAAAACCTTGCACGGCCTTTACTGAGCAGTTTTGTATTCAGCATCACTTTTAAATCAACAATTTTGCTATGTAAAGCAAAATACTGTCATTCTCCTGTGTAAAAAGGTTGAAGCCTTTGTAGAAAGCTCCTTTCTGGTTTCCTGGTTGTCTCACACTGGGTGTCCTGGTATCAGCTCTGCCATACCGAGTTTATGGGAATAGGCCAAACTTTGCCATTTGGGAATATCGTTTTGGATCTTGGCATATACCAGTAACAGACCAACCTTTCATCTCAAAAAGCCTGAGCATATGTGACAGACTGTATAAGGGGAACTGCTGTAGCTCCTAGAGGAAACACTTGATGTTGACCCTACAGTTTGGCCCCCTCCACATTCTTGCATAAGGCAGAACATACAGCCTGGGTTCAGGCAAGGCGAGGCTGAAATGATCTGAGCAAACTATCGCAAGCACGTCAAGGCGTCCACCTGGGAACATCATGGCCCGTCTGCTCCCTTCTCAGCTAGATGCTTATTATTCTTTGTGTGTGCCCATGCATGCACTGAGTACCATGCTTATCTTTAACAGATGTTATCAGTTTCCTTGTTTCTTTGTTGACAGCTTACTATTCTAGTTGTGATTTAAAAATGTTTGGTGAGGCAGCAGGGAAGAAGAAGTGGCTGTTTGCTTCATCCTGACTGCTGCATTCTGGGTCAAGCAAGGCCTCCTGAAAAACAGAGTGAGATCCTGCCATGCTGTGGAAGAGAAGAGCTGTGGTCACCAGCCCTCACATGCTGGTCCTCATGGTCCTCTGGTCCCTCTGGAAGTTAAGTCAAGGACCAGGAGTAGCCAAAGCCTAATGAGTGAGAAGTTGGTTTTGGGCAGCTCAGCTCCCCCAGCTGTGAGGTTGTGAGTGTATGTGCCCCAGCGAAGGAGGGGATGGGAATGTAGCTGCACTGACTTGGATTGACTTAAGTCAACACAGGACTGCTGCCTGGGAGACCCTCCCTGGGAGGGAGAGATGGGAGTAGGCTCACAGTCAAGCTTTAGAAATGACAGAAGGGAGATGTTTGCCCAGGGGAATGTATGGAATCTGTCACAATTTAGGAATACAGAGTTTGGGACAGCAGTAAAACTGGATCAAAGAAGCTCACTCTGAAAGGGCAAAGAATTTAAACCTCTCACCCAGCTTTCCTTGCAGTAAATTATTACCTCCTCATTTGCATTCTAGCAAATGAACCCTTAGTGATTTCATATTATCTTGGAGCCATCCTTGTAAAGAAAAGGTGCAGACAGCTCCAAAGACCTGGTCAACTGGGAATCCAAACACATGCAGGCACATGAAGGCGTTGTCAAAACAAGTTTTCTTCCTTTGCAGTAGCTAAAGATGAGAACAGAAGAAGGGCCTTTGAAAAGCAAGGATCCAATCTGATGGTTTTTTCTCATAAATTCCCTAGGAAAATTTATGTGGATGGAGTTACCAGTGAGAGAAGAGCTCTGATATGATCTTACTCGGAACTGACTTTTGTTTTACAAAATAGATTGCAAGCAAAGACGCTCAGGACAAATCCAGCAGCAAAATACATGTTTGCCATAGTGAAGACTTAATTGAATTCACATATTATTGTGGTACACAGCAGCTTGTTTTCCAATAGCCTCAGGTACACTGAGACAAGAACTGCTCTATTCAGAGCTGTGAGTACACAAGATATAAACACGTCTCTTGAAACAGCATCATTTTATTGATCTCTTTCCATAAGGAAAGGTTAAAGCAATCTCTATTCCACTGTCACATTTTGCAGTGAATGGATGGGTGTTGCTGTCTAAAATGGGTAAAACGGAAGACTTTGTCTTCTGCAGCTGCCATGCCAAAAGGATTTATTTCTAAAGGCATTTAAAAAGCTGAAGGAAGATGTCTGCTGAACGTAAAAGGCAGTGTGAATTAAACAGAACTCTGCTGGAGGGCTGGACCTTTATAAATTCATCTGTTCTTTGGACAACACTAAACATTTCTTTCCTAAATTTATTTCAAACCTTTTTTTTTATTACTTAAAAGAAACTATTCTGCCAAGAATGTGGACCATTTCTCCTTTTCCTGAATTAGCAGTGTTGCCTCCATAGTAGATTTTACAAATGCTAAATGCTGAAACAGGTATATAAAATCTGCAATATCCCTTTAATATAGGTATAAATAATAAGTCAGGCTTTTCCTACCAGTTACATAACATGCTATTTATTGAGTCACTTACAATATTTTAAAGGTTTCATAAAATTGCTGTTGGATAATTCAGTGGACATGCCTCCTCAACCTACCATCATGTGTGCAAATGATGGTAACAGGGGTGATATAAAACCATGCAGTTTGAGACAGACGTACCTCAGATAAAGTAAAGAACAAACTGCCCTTATGTACAATTTCAAACAACTGGCACCTAAAATAAGATGTTCTAAAGATGAACAAAATTTAATCCTGCAAAATAGCTTGCTTATTATAACATACATGTATAAGTGATGCATCCAGACATTTAAAGGGGCCAAAGGTCATTCGTAGGAACATACTTAACCTCCATTATTAAGATAAGACTGACAATGTGGCTTATATTATCTCAGTCACTCTCACTCTTTTCTTTAATAAAGCACTTCAGAGGAAGCGCGAACAGATGACATTGGAGGAGGGCTTTGAAACATGGCTGTTAATTTAAATGGATTTCCCGACTGTGCAATGGGCCTCCCGTTTCCCCCTTGACAGGGAATGATTTACTGCCTGCACTTTATGGGAAACAGAAGGAGGCAGGATGTCCCATGCAAGCATAAAAAGCTGACAAATACCTGCTGGCACTTGTCTGTCCTTTCATGAAGGATAACTTCACTACCGGCTTGGTACAGTCACATACCCAATACTCAGCTCTTCTGCATAAGAAGGCAAAGTATTTTCTACCTTCAGTCATGCTGTTAAGACCAATGAGACAATCAGCATCATCCGTGATAGCAAAGCGTACCACTCATGGGGAAGTAGGATAAAACAGCCAAGGAAAAGCTCATATGACTAATTCACAACCATATTTATTAGAGAACTAAACCAAGCATCATCAGAAAAGTGATCTTGAAAGCCAGGAATTGCTCTCCAGAATTTGCACTGCAGTTAGATAGCAGAAGGGAACTTTAGTTTGTAAAACCCCTTTGCTCAACAAGCCTGATGATCCCGTTGGTTCAACACATTGTACAAGAAACCCCTCAAATTTGCAGCATATATTGTTATGACCCTTGCAGGCCTTGCAGTCCAAAAAAATTTACTTTTATAAAACCAGTCAAGAAAAGGATAAGGAAAAGAAAGAAAGTAAAAAGTGATAAACTGCAGATTTCTCATTGCACACTATACAGTTGTGTGTTCTTCTATTTTTTCAAATGGTTCCTCTTTTAGATATGAGAAATGTATGCTATTTTTGCAGACATACCAAACCTTCAGCTTTGTACTGAGAAAAATTAGCAGCATCTTGCAGATTGTCAACTGTTTTACAGAATTGAGTCAGTGATATTTTAAAACAATTACAGCATTTTCCTCCAAGAGGATCACTTTCTACCTAGCCTATTTTCATTACATTTGCAGGAATGCAGTGACTCTAGGAACAAAACTACAGTTTCAATTTGTTTGCAATTTTGCAACGTGCTCAGTTTAAGCAAGTTTAAGGGTGAGAAAGCATCACTGCCAGAGAAGATGGGAGCATGTGCCTCATTTCCTTAGGAAAGTAGCCTAAAAACAATGCCTGTCTCCTTTTATAGCCTTTTCTGCTGAAAAGTAAAAGTCTGAGTGATTGTACTTAAGAAGACATTCTAGAAACATATGCCTCCATATGGTCTGATTTTGTATATGAGATTCCATGGAAGAGCAGAAACCTGAAGGATTATGTTGTTGTTGGAACAATGTGAAGTGGACCTCACTGAATTGATCTGGACTATGATTCTATTAATTTTGTTCAGGAGATTTTACATTTGCTTTAGATGCATTATAATTCTTATGTTTGAGATGCTCTTCAGTAAAGGTATTGGGCATCTCTGTTCTTCCATTAAACACTGAATCTGTCTAGAACTAACTTGAGACTGGCCATTACTGTTTTCTTTATGGTTAAAGAAACATGCTCTTAACCTTGTTTAGGCTTATTGATACAAAAAGGGTATTAAATTTATTTACATTTCCTTTGCAGGCTACCATTAAATAACATTTGGAACTAATATCTTTCAGTACAAGAAATTATTTTCTTGCTTTCAGATAACTGAAAGAGAACACAAATAAGGACAAAGAAGTTTGGTCTTTTCCCATGATAAAGCACTGCTGTGTGCACTCTGGGCAGATAGAAGGGCAGAGCATCTTTGCATGTCCTGAAGCTTATATTCACTTGTGTTCTGTAGGCTTAAGCATTTCTGCTCAAAGAAACAAAAACAGAAAAAAGGAGCAAATCTCACTAAATTGAAATCTTAAAAGTCTTAGATTGAATCCTCCCTTACTGAAACGTGTAATGTTTCTTATCCTTTCACTAGTATTATTTTTCAGGTTGCTAGAAATAGATTATTGTCTTTATTTCCTTGTGGGAATGAATAATGCTCTTTGGCTAGACTGACTGCTGAAACATTTTTTCCACTGCTCCACACAGCCTGTGCAATAACCACAGAGCTCCTAGCCCAGCTGCAATTACCTTGAATTTGTGCTCATAATTCTCAAAAGCTTCCATGACCATGCAGACAGCCTCCATGGAGCGTTCCAGCCGTCCATCCACCCCATTGAAGCGGTACATGCTGCCAGAAACATCCACCACCAGGCGCAGGCGTTTGGGTTTTTGCTGAGGGCTCCCAGGCTGACAGGGAAACACAACAGAATGAACTCCAGTATTAATGGGAAAGCTAAACATCAGTAATAACAAAACATTTTAGAAAGTGAACCCAATGCGCTTTGTGAAGCTAGAAAATTGTATTCAGCAAACACTCTTTTTTTTTTTTTTTAAAGAACAAAAAGATTTTAACTTTGTTTTTATTTCAAACCAGTTCCTTGACAGATACCTTAGCTCATTCTTTCCCTCCACCTTCAATGACTGGAAACAAAATACCTCAAAAAATTCCACACATTTGTCAGGAAAATACTTTTTCTATTTCAGCTTTGATTCTTCACATTTTATTTCAGCATAAGAGACTCTCAAATTTGCTCTTTCTGCCAAGGTCCATAATGGAAATGCTTTTCCTTGGCTTACAGTACTAACAGGGATTCGTATAAGACTGTAAAAACTTGTCTGCTGAGGTTAATAACATTCCAAAAATGTTTGAAATCTTGTTCTGATTAACTACTAGTTTCTTCTTTATTCTAACAGTGAAACCATTATTTTTTCCTGAAAACAAATCCCATCTGTTTTAACGATTTTTGGTACAGTACATTTAAGATAGGTGTTTTATTTAGCATGCAATGAGATGTGTCTGGATTCAAGTATGAGGCTATTGAAGATGATCTAGCAAAACACCCAGTCACATTATAAACAAATAACTAAAATTTTTCTTTTATCTGTAAAGCATTTGTGTGCTTTATTCTTTTAATTATTCTTTTTATAGGCTGTGGCATCCCTGCCCTCAAAAAACATAAGGAAAGAGAAACCATTAAATCAAACATTTATTTTGGTTTTTATGCACAAACTTAAGGCATCTGTTTTTTTTTCCTTACTGAATTATTTTTACAAAGCCTTAAAACTGATACACAGACTAAACACATTTTGAAACAAATGAGAACTGAGGCTTCAATCACTTTTCCCTTATTGATCTTTCACACAGGCAGTGCCAAGTCCCATAAACTGTTCAAAGCTATAGACATCAGGATCAAACAGCATAAAAAATAATACCAGGGATTCATCAAATGCGGGTAGCTGATATGCAAAAAGATGCTGTACTCAGCTATTTAAAAAAAATTCTTTGTGTGGTTAAAAACTGCAATCTGTCATTAAGTATTAGTGTTAAATATTATGTACTAGCCCCACAAGTTTTAGCCAGGTTTTGTTGGTCTGATTCAAGTGGTTTCTCTGTTCCTGACTCACATAGGTTTAATCATAATGCCTTCTAAGGAATGGCTGAATTAATCCATTGGAGAATCAACTTTGTCATGTCATAACGGTTTTTCCTCATATTTTTTTTTCCTATCATAATTTTTATTATTGCAAATCTAAATATCTGCAGAAGTTGAAATTATTTGCATACCATGGAATAAGGAAAAGACATTTGCAAACCACTCTTTTTTTTTTAATTTCTAGAGTATCAGCATATTTGTTAACAAAAATTAAATTAGTGAGAAAATATCTTCCTTTTTTTTGGTAAAAACTAACAAAATAAATGTTTTCTGCTAATTGCTTTACGATCATTAAAATACAAAATAAGAACATAAAAACCATTTCACTGGATCAAAACTAAGCACTGTCTAGATCAGTGTTCTTTCTCTGAGGGTGGCCAACAGGAAATATGCATGTAAGACTATAAGAAGAGGTAAAGCAAATTTTCCATCCTGTGGTTGCCTCTGTATCAGGGACATCCCAAGTCAGAGATGATTCTTCTGAGTTTCTCATCCCTATAACTCACTCAAACTCAAACACAGACACTGTATAGCCACTATGAAACCAGCAAACTGGTTAAGCTCTTCTCCACCTTTCCCTGTTTCTTGTTGGATACTTACTTGTGGCTCAAGTTCTCCCCGTCGTTTATATATGGCTTTTTCTCCTGTCAGCCCATCAATGATTTTAGCATCATCTAGCTCTCCAACAGCTTGGTGTCTCAGCCACTGTCTTTCCTTACCCTTGGCCTACAACAGAAAAGAAGTCTTACGTCACTCAGTGATGTGAGTGTATGTTAGACAATTTAAGACCTACGGCAGATCACACATGCATTAATTTTCTTTGTAACAATGTGATACTTTTGGCATAAGTCAAAGAAATCCAAACACATGTTCATAGCTGTCCTGTTCTTCTTCTCTGAAGGAAAAATTAACACTGACAAAGAACACGTTCCCTCTGTAACTTTGTCTTTTTTAAGTTGTTTCATATACGGGAGTTTAACTGTGGACTGCAGAAATATTAACCTTTCTTCTTGCAAATATGCTGAAAATCTGTGTAGCAAGTCTGTTCAGAAATACATACAACCAGAGGGACACACATAACTGACCATTTGTTATGTACTCTCAATCCAAGCAGCACAAGAAAAAGTCATTGGGTGACTTAAATATAAAACTAAGCAGTATTCACCTTAGGCAATGGTAAATGCTTTCTTTTAAAACAGTATTAATAATGAACCAGTTATATATTTAAAAAACCCTACTTTTAAAATCCTGGTACTCAAAAGACAGTCCATTAAATACTTCTTTTGTTTTAGTTAAAGGGACACTAGTTATCTACAGCCTGACTTGATGAACTTGCACTACAATCCAGGAACTCAAATATTCAGGGTACTCCTATCCACAAAGCATGCAATGCATATTGAAGACTCAATGTAATAAGGAACATATTTAAGAATGTTTTCAAAGGATAGCTTCATCATGGTTCATAATATGTAATTTCCATCTAAAGACAGTAAAGTCTGTATATACAGGTTTCATCATTTATTTAATTTCTGTTTAGATCTACACGTTGAAATTGTTCACCCTAGTAAGGATGCACATCCTTGCTGATTCAGCAAGGAAAGACAATTTTGAATTTACACACATATAATGCTTTTGCCCTCTCAGCAAATTGTTGGTTACCAATTGGAGGAAAATCAAGTATCCAGCAGGACACAAACTGCCTTAAACATTGTTTTCAGGAATGAAAAGCAATTGCTCTCTGTTGAACAGTTAGTCATATATGACAAATCCTCAGTGAACTGCAGGCCTGGGATTTGAAAGGATAAATCTGAGTTATGTATGCTCTGAGCAGGCAGATAATGCCTTCTTAAGGCTCAGAGAATCTTTGATTTTGGGTTAAAATTTATAAGGTTTTTGTTTTGGTGTGTAAGATGAAGGTGTTCTGGACTACAGCCTATTGTCTGTAATTACTCAAGAGTAATTGACTACTTGCCTGTGAAAATAAGTGGGCAGAAAGACTACAAAACCACAGAAAAATGTTTTGATTGATTAATTTTAGAGTAGAGAATTTACATAGTTATGAAAAATACAGTTTTTTTAATTAGGTAGTGTCGAAAGTTTTACAAATGCTTCCTGATGGGAGGCAAAAACAATGCTGATACATGGAAATCACTGAAGGGGAAAGTGGAAAGCATTTCTTAGGTTATGAATTCAGTCAGTTGTGTTCTCTGATACACTTCCATGGTGCTACAGTCAACCTCACTTTAACCAGCTTTGGCCATAGGGCATCCATGAGTTTGTTGGTACCAACTGGTAGTTTCCACTATCATTAAATATGCTCGGGATGAAAGTTGAAGTTCCTTCTTCCATAGGATTGATTCCTTTGTTGCCTTCAGAGTTGTGTAATATCACAAAGAGACACTCGCAAACTCCCGGTGACTTCTACATCTCCCACCAAAATGTTGCACTGTAGGGAGGTTTCCTGCTGTGAAAAAGCCAGTGGCAAATTTCAACACTCCAGCTAACCACTAAAAAAGTGCTCCTGGAGACAACATGCTGCTGAGTAAGCAAAGCCTTTTTAAAATGAATCATGCACCTTCCAGGGTGATGCAGCTGAGATGACTTTGTTCTTAGTCATCTCAACCACTCTAAGTACTGGAACAGAGGTAGATCCTTAACATTTCCTTAGCACTGGTGTTTTGTCAAATTTTTGTTATTAGCCTCCTTTCAGTAGGCAGGAGGAACAAACAATAGAAGATTATAAAGATTCAGCATCATTGAGCAAATAAATTCTCAGCTAGTTTCACTATTCTTTTCACTGCCAATGCTTTACCTTTGTGGCTATTTGATGTTCAAGGAACAGCAGTGTGAGAAGGCTTTTTACTATGGAGAAAGTTAAAAACAGTTTAATACCTTTTGAAGCTTATGCAACAAAAGCCAGTATTTGAGCTGAAATTTTATTGGAGGAACACAGAGTTGACATTCTCTCCTAAAATAGGAAAGAATGCTGACAAAATCTGATCTAACCTCTTTCCAAAATAATGCTAAAATTATTTAGGCTACTTAGCACCTGCCTCTTCCATGCAGAATTTCTCTTAGGAATTCTTAGAATTCCTAAGAGTTTATTTCCTCTTATAAAAGCTGAAAAAAAATTCTCTTAAGCATGTGTGTTATAAAATGTGCAAATATTGCATATAACAAAGAAGCTCCAAAGGATTTTTAATATGTAATTTTCACATGTTTAAAACCAATATAAATTTAAAAGCACCTACAATTTTAAGAGAAAACTAGAACTAATACATATATATCTTCCTTTGATATTTGACAAGAAAGGGCATACAACACATTACTATTTCAATACGCTGCAACCATATAGACGAAAAAATATATTCATTGTGTTGCTTTTGAAATTAGAAAAATGTGCTAGACACCATATCTTATCAGCATGGGAGTGGCCGATCACAATGCACCACTGCAGTAATTCTTTTCACTGGAAGCATATTCTTTTCACAGGCATATTTACAAAAAACCCTGCAAATTACAACTGTGATGTCTGTAAATGTCACAGAAGAAGATGTGCATGTGAAGTGATCACATCTAAATATGTAACTCGTAATGATATGGGATGGTATGAAACACTGCCAGTTGTGGTCTGCATTTGTTTCTGAGAGGACGTGACACAAATGTTCCCTTAGCTGTTGAAATCACAAAACTGCTACTGACAGGACACAGGGTTTTTCACATTTTCAGTTCTCTGAGCCATGTTTATTCTAGGACTGCCACTATTTTATTCTTGCTGCTATGACCAGATAGTTCCCACATGGTCTAAATCAGACAGAGCCCAGCAGGCTCTGTTCCAGTGTGGGGACCTACATGAAGCTCAGAAGCTAAAGGGACAGTTGCCCCTGATTCCTTCTGTAATAATCAATTAAGAGAGAAGTACTTTCTGGAAAGCAAGTCACCTAACATTTAAGAAGGCCTTTCTGAGTTACTGACTGACCATAACCTTTTGAATCTGTAGCTCAGACAGACAAGCTTTAGGAGAGAGAGGAAGGCTCATCAGTGACCAGATTTCCTGGACTTCTGGCTTTGCTACTTCTACAGAAGATAAACAAAAACCCGTAAAGTTTTGTTAATGTTGTTCAAAGATCTGATAGAGATCAGTGAGTTATAAAAAATAAAATGAACAATGAAATTACATTCTCAGACTATGTTTATGTATCACTTTCAAGGATCAGTCTATTCCAAACATCTCTTCTGCTACTACTAACTTTTGGTGAGCTATCTGGACCTGAATCCCAGACTCTCGATTCTGGGAGGTAAAATTTAACCAAAGGAACATATTTTAAACAAACCCACAAAACTAACAATAAAAAGGCATATGTTGAAAAGAAAATCCAGGTTAAATAAACATGGGCACCATATTTCTATTATGTAAAAACAGACTGAGTTTGAAACAAAGTAAACTCAAAAATTTTTAAAAAGCCAAGTGTGTTCTCTACTGAGAAGGTAATTTGGGATTTTCATAAAGTTAAAAGCACAGAGACATCTGAGCTGCAAAGTTTACTGGAATGGACTGTGCCATTGGCTTCTTATTTGAGATATGAGGAATGTCTGACTGGTAACAGAAAGAACACCATTCTAGTTGAGAACCTGTGGTGTACATAGGGCTAGCCAGAAAAAAAGAGGCACAGTTCTTCATCAGGATTGAATGAATTACAATGCTGAAGAATCCAAATAAATTTTTTCCCTCTCAAAAAGATCACATGAAATTTGCTTGGACTCAGCTTTCCTACTAACAGAAGGCACTTTGCAACTAAGTAACTCCTGTTATCATTTATCTTAATTTTCCTACTGCATCTTCTAATAAAATCCTTACCAACATCTGTATAAAAATTTAAAAAGTTAAAAATCTGCTTTCACTATTGCTCTTATTCTGTGATCTAGCTTTTCCAAATTCAGTGATTTGTTTCTTTCATCACAGATTCCGTTTACTAATTCTGTGGTTAGCTATTACAGACTTTGGCAGGAAGTTACTGAAGTCTCATAAAATACTGAGGCTTATAAGATTTTGCCTTGATATTAAAATGACCTTTCTAACAAAGCAAGAGAATAGGTCTCCTTATATTAAAGTATGTTATATTTTGATTATGATTAACATGATCCCTGAATGTAACACTTTTGGCTCCAAGGGATAAATAAGGCAGATTAAAAAAAGACTTCAAACTGAAGATTCACTTATTCATTTCGCACTCACAGTATGTTTCCAATAGTATGTGTGCTAGAAATATGGTAAAAAAAAAACCTAGATATAAATGACGTAGAAAAATCCTGAGACTTACATCCAAATTTTTCCAATAGAAACCTGTCTATGTCCTGTACTGAGACACATATTAAGAGCATGCATCATCTACTCACGTCCATCTTAAATGTTCATTATGTGAGGAGTTCTCTGAATTGGTACATTCATAATAAAACAGGCTAATAAAACTGGTTCTCTGTGTATATATGCGATGGTAGTAATGTTGTTGTAGCTACAAAGGCCTAAAGATATAAGTAAGACGAAGAAATGTTACCCTTCTTACTTGTAATACCAGGGGATTGAGTTTCTTGACCCATTTGGAATCTGTTTATCGTACAAAGTAATTTCTTTCTATATGTCAGTTTTATTGCTGAAGACACAGTACAGTGACTAACTAATAAACTAAGGTATATATACACTAATGGTTAGTAGTCTTCAGTAGAAATACTTATAATCAAATATATCTTATAAGGAGTAAATTAATTTTCCTTTAATTTTCACTGAAGATTGCAGATTCCTCCTAGAAACAATGCACTTTCAATTTTATTTACCCTGTATATGAACACTAGTATCAAAAAACCCCAGAAAAAACACCACATCAATTATCAGAAGAAAGGTAAACTGGTGGTTTTGATCTTAGGAGATTTGGGCTATACCTATCTTCATTAGCAAGAGTCAAAAACAAACCTGAGAAAAATCCATGTTTTCAGCCGCATATGCAGTAAAGCACTGACCTGGAGAAGGTGTCTCTTTTAATTTACACTGTAGTGGAGTGTTTCTTTCAATTTGCACTGGAGTGGAGTGTCTCTTTTAGCATTTGTGCTTCTCAG
Organism: Manacus vitellinus; assembly: GCF_001715985.3. Taxonomy (NCBI): domain Eukaryota; kingdom Metazoa; phylum Chordata; class Aves; order Passeriformes; family Pipridae; genus Manacus; species Manacus vitellinus. Next base: position 28,051,483 of record NW_021940208.1, read on the forward strand.
CTAAAAAAAAGTCTTTTGGACAAGAGGTAAAGACAAAGACTGTGCTCTACATACCTTCACAAATTCTTTTCATACTGTATAGTAGTATTTTCTTTCACAAAATTGTGCTCCTGAATAAGTAATCTCTGTGGTATGGGAATACTGTAACTTGTAGAGATGAGCACTGGGACCCACTTATAAGCTTCTTTTAAATTAGTAATATGAAACTGTTTTTCCCAACCATGATTACAACCTGAATCTGCTTTTAGCCTCAAAGGTATGATCACCACACAGTAACAGAATAGTAGCAGGATAGTATTTGGGGCCTAATGTAATGACCTCACTGTGTTCCTTAATTAGGGAATCTAAGATTACCTGCAGATTGTCTAAGATGATGCGGAGTGACTGAACTTGGCGTCGAACTGCTCCGGAGAACCTTTCGTAAGTTGATGCATCATATTCACTCATCTGAATCTCTTTCAATCTAAAGCAAAGAACAAGGAACTAAGAAAACTTAGAAAACAAGCATATCTTACATTTATTTAAGTAAACTGAAAGTTTATGTACTTGATAACAGGGAAATTCAGATGGCAACAAGCACACAGAAGAGACAAATTAAAGAAGTGGCAGCTGCTTTTGTGATTTTTTGACAAGGCAGGTGTTCACCAATGTCTACAGGGATTGAATCACATCAAAACTTATTAAAGTTACTAATCCTTCTACTTTCTCCTAATCTGCTTTAAAGTTTGAGAAGTAAAGCAGATGTCCTGAAAAGTGATCAAATTCAAAATGTTTTATTGGCTCAGGTGTTGCTATGTGTACATAAAAGGATCATGAGTGTCTATTCATTACTTCACTGTCGGAGCATTTTAAACATATCCTGATTCCTGCTTTAGCACAAAAGTTAAGTAAAGACACACTATAAAATCTGTCCCTGAAAACCTACAAATAGTAACTGTCTCAAATAGTTATCTTTGTGCTTCATAAAATGAAGAAACCTTGAAACAAAGAAGTTTTAAATGAACATTAACAAAAATGTACTCTCCCATACAGAAAATGAGTCATGTCACTGAACACTTTCCTGTCTAGAGAGCACAACACCTGCACCATGAAACTAGATATATGCTTTTTCTATAAGTTTGCTCATTTCAAGTTCTGTATCATTCTTAGCATTGTAGCTAAGCACATCCTGCTAAAGTGGTGAAATTCACAATTGGAATGTTATTACAGAGGTCCAACTGCGAAGAAGGAGCAAGGAGAGAGGTGGATATGCCAGGACCGTGTGCTGTTCCATATTGTCCATGACCCAACAACATGTAGCAAAGCAGGAGTTGTGTATCTGGCTACTCTACCATCCAGCATGTGGCTGGTATCAGTCCTGAGTAAAAACATATTGGCCTATCTGTGCCCAGCTCATTTCAAACAAGCACTTCATAACAGCATAATTTCACGCATGGTGTTTTGAAAATATTGATTTTTAAATTAACTATAAATGAATAGCAAAGTATGTATAGGTTAACTATATTTCTAATTACAAGTTTTTTAATACCATCACAAGTTACTTGCCTGGAACATAAAGTATATGTGAAAACTACTGTTTAGACTAGTCCTTCAATGACAATATTAAAATCAAATATCAAATCTTTGTTGTCTTTAGTGATTATGTCTTTTTATATTTAAAATTTTGTACAGTCATTATAGCCAACATTCATTAGAGGCAGGAAAAGGGAACTTTCAGGCCTATGCACTTAATTTCATGGATCCTGCCATCCGAGTTCAGCGTCTTCAAATCTATGAAGAAAATATTTTTTTCAAACAAAAAGAACCTCACACACAGTTTTACTTTGTTAAACTCTACATCAATTCCCACTAAAAGCTAGTTCAGAAAAATACCATTAAAAATACTGCCTCTATTCAAGAGTAGCTGCTAATTTCATTCTAGTCAAATACGGCAATTTAAAATGTTTATGACAAGAAATATTACGTAGCCAGGAAAATAATCAATAATTTTCATATGAAAATTCTCCCTTCCAGATAATCCTGTATAAACAAAACAGTGAAATCTGCAGTTTCCCTTACGTTTTTTCGTCAGCCTGAGGACTCCAACCTCCTCCTCCCTGTTCTTAACTTTTACCTGTTAGTTCCCACAACTATCCAGGTGGTACAGAACAATAATTCAAGTCAAATGTGGTTTCGTAATAGGCTGCATTTACAGCTGGCACATGCCAGCTCACTTGGTTTTTGCAGGACAGAAATTGTTACCTCATGTACAGATAATCAGATTTTACAGGACACAGCTGCACTGTTCCCACAGCATGTAGCGGTATCCAGGAATTTCCTCTAACACAAATTTGCTAAATGACCACAGAGGCAGGTAGAAATTCATGAAAGGATGTCACATGTGCATATGGACATATGCAAAAAGAGATGTACATTATCTAAGGCCATACATATCAATTGTTTCTATTATGAAGCAGCTGAGAAGCAATTTGGAAGAATGGGGATGCTTTTTTCAATGCAAAAGTACCAGAGGTTGATTAGACAGTTCAGTTGGTGGAAGAAATCTGAATCTCAGTGCTCAGGTTGGGAAATAGTTGATTAGTAATCACACATTACACTCATGCTGGGAAGACCTGTTGTTCATGTAAAAGCGCCTGCTGAGGCTTAATAGTTCAAATCATCTCAACTTTTGGCTAGAGACCTTTCAAACAGAAGAAATTTGCTTGCAATGGTCCATTTTGACAGACATTTCTTAGGTGATAAACTCCTAACAACATAAAATCTGGATTCATCTTAATTCACAGAAATTTTCATATGGTTTATCCCTTTTTAAAAAGATAAATATTTACATCACTCTCCTTATCCACCTAGTTATGTTTTACTCTACCAAACCACACAGTCATTTTAACAGTGTAGCTTAATTCAATAAAACATTCTATACATCTTGTCCAGAACAGCTAAACCTGTGCTGGTAAGATCTGTTAAATGAGAATGAACAGGGTAATGTAGCTGATAAATGCAGTTAAGACAGAAAATTCTTTTTAGCCATCTTTTTCAAATTCTTCTGGGAAATGGAAAGGAAAATAAAGATTTTCACATTACCTCTGTTTAAAGGCCTTTTCACCCATCTCTCGAGCAGCCCTCTTAACCTCTTCAGGAACAGCATCTTTTTCAGCCTGAGATACTTGATAAACCCTGTGGCCTGCATCCAGTCGATATGGCCCACCTTTGCCACCTAACCCAGCAGTGTCTCTCCCACCTAACATGGTTGAGATAAAAAAATCATTAAGAATATGCATTTGATAATAAATAAACCCACATTTTCTTTAAAGCTTCCATTGCCATATCTACAGATGTTCCAAAAATGCTGCCAACAATCCATAGTAGAAGTATTTCTTGCCAAAGATTTTCAAAGCCAAACAGCTATCATGGCAAGGAAGAACTCCCATGGAATACTCATGTTTATAGTCCCTTGTGACCAGATTCATAACGGTTTCTACCTTGTATAAAGGGGACCATAGAACATATAAATCTTGTACATCTCCTCAAAGCTCCTGGTCCTTAAAGCTATTCATCCCTAGAATTTGTTGGTTTAAACTGTTTCAAATCCACTTTATCTAGTGATCACTATTATGCCCTTTTAGAATTAGGATGCACTTTCTGTGTACTTCTTGCCTACACTACCTAAATTGCTGCAGCTACAGGGACATCTAAAAGGATGGCAAATGGCTCAGTCTATTTTCTGTGGCTGCAAGTTTTTTAGTTCTCTGTATGACCAATGAAAAGAAACAAAATCTAATTGAAGAAGAGATCTGCTATATACAGTTTAAGTTAGACACTGCAAGTACTTATTTTCACTGGCAATAAAGCAACCCGGTATTGGATAAAATAGCTCTAGGCAGAGGATGGCTTTATAAAACCATTTTTGACTCACACAGCATCTCCCTTAGATATCTGGCAATAATGCATTAAAAAAAACAACAGTGAAAAACCTGTTCCACCAGCCCACATATTTCCACCAACATGTGGCATGTTGTCTGGATCCACTTTTCCATGTTTAGGGGAACTGACATCCAAACCACTTTCTCTCTCAATGGTTATCTGTAAAATAGATAAACAGAGCTGTAAATCTCTCTTATAGCAAAGAAAGAACTCTAACAACCTAATAATATGATACTAGGAGTGTTGAAGAGCTATAGGACCAGCAACATTCCACCTGAAGAGGACAACAGAATACAGCAGAGAAAAACAGGGCTCCCAAGTGGCACATTAGACCCACACCCAACCTAAGACAGAACCACTCAGTGCATTTAGATCATATCCACACTAGAAAAGCACTTCCTGATAACTGCCCAACATAATTCGAAATCCCCCTGTAGACAGAATCACCTGCAGTTTGAACACTTCTCAGAGTATTGTATATCCATAGCACCGTACATCCATTTACACATTTCATGCACAGTTGCAGTTCATGTTCATTATTGATGGGTAGATTGATCTTCCTTTCATGAATTAAAGGGACTAAAGAAATGACGTGCTCTTCTCTGGGATTCATTCAAATGACACACTCACACAACCCTTACCTTCCCTGACATGACCACCAAAGTCTACCAAGGTGGGTTTTCTAGACCTGCCTGCTGACAGCACTTTCCCCATTGATTTGTGGCACAGCTGAACACCCAACAGCTGTCAGATGGTCAGGGTTGAGTCACTTTAGGCTGGGGATGGATTTAAGTGGGTGACTGAAGGTAAAAATACTCCTTCCCGTTACGAATTCTGAGTCATGTAGTGAATCAATGATTCATGTGTAAACTGCCTTTCAGTTATGAATCTTCTATAATTTAATGCCACTTCATTTTTTTAAAATGAAACTTAATGACTGAGATGGAAAATTAATGTCTCTAACCACTACAAATTAACTTTCTTCTCATCTACCATAGTACATTTAATTCTCCGACGAATTTGTGTCCCAATAACTATGATTTACTGCCTTCTCAAAAGTTCACCGGCATTATCAGGGGTTTCACTGTAGTGCAGTTTAATCCTTGAATTCACTGTCTTGCAGACTCAACTCCACGCTGACATGAATTCCATACACGTTTTTGAACTGAAAACATGTTCTCTATCAACTCTGTCTTGGCAGCTATTCAAAACATAATTTTCTTTCCATTTATAGAATTTATATCAATTCAAAGAGGTATGTACAATACATCCTCTGTAAACCATTAGTCATGAGTGTAAAATCAAGATCTAATCTGATAAATTACATTCATTTAACATTTGTATAGGAAGAGAGACACTTAACCACAACAGCACATTACCCTTAGGGTTATATACTTTTTAAGTTTAAGAGATTTCCTCCAAAATAAACCGTTCTTTTTTTATAACTGGTAGATTTAAAAACTAACAGAAACACAGGTCAAAAAATCACTGAACTTAGTTTAAAATAAACTCATAAAACCAAAATGGTAATGTCAGCCTCATGAATCAAAACCAAATATTATTCTGTAATGCGAAACAATAAAATCATGCAAAAATTTTACATGTTCATGCTTCTGGGTTTTTTATAGAAGGTTCTTTATTCTGCAAAAGGAAGCTCTGTGAAACACACATAACCATAACCAGTGATGCAAATGTCATATTCTATTTTTGTCAAGTTCTTCCATTGAAAAATTTCACTAAACATTTTGAAATACAAGCATTGTTTAAATCTTAAAAGTTCTGTAGACAATAGAACTTTACTGCTCATGTGTCTTTCTCACCTGTAAGTTGTTCACCGTAAGTATTTCTAGTACACACGCAATAGACAAGTTTCTAATATAAACCAATTTTACAACAGTGTTGATCTGATTAAAGCAGGTATTTGTAAATTTGAAATGGCATATGGTTAATAGACAATATTTTATTTTATAATGATTATTGGCTTTCTGTTCTTAAAAGGACAGTACATCCAACATTTCATTTCTGTTAAAACTTGGAAAAAAATTTCTTGAGAGAGAAAAAAAGAAATAAGCGGTACAATCTATCATAGTTTAAGAATGTGACCTCTTCACTACCTTTTTTATATATAGTTAATAGCCTGCTGAATAAAATAATTGTAAATTCAATGACACTAGAATGGAACACCACCAGCAGATGTGTAAATGTCATGTAGGTGCATTGCAGTAATTTCATTAATTTACTTATTTTTTAAGTCTCATCTGTGCAGACAAAAGGTAGAATTCTGCTAACTTTTAATACTTTAACAACCAATTTTTATTAGCACTGGTTTGCTGGGGTAATTATTTTTTAAATTTACGATATACTTAGAAATGGCATTACATTAGCACACTGTAGAATTCTTTGAAGAAAATTTTCTGAATGTGCTTTCCTGTTTTTGTTTTGAGCTCTTAGATAATTCCCTTAGTGACTTATCAGGCTTTTCTCCTTCCCATTCCATGTGTTTTAAGGCAATTTTACAACAAACAACTTCTCTCTCCTCTGCAAGTGCTTCTATAAACTAAAAGTTAGACTAGCAAATATCTATACTAGAATTGAAGATATATTTTAGAAATAAATAAACAATAAGTCACTGAGCCTTGACATGAAATCAGAGAGAGCATGAAGAAAAAACTGAAGAGAAAAACTTCTGGAAAATGATACATTCTTTAGTGTGACAAATATAAAGAGATGGAAGAGCCATAGATAAGTCACTCCTCTGAGAACTGGAGGAATTCATGACATTAGAAAGGTAGACTTAAGGGGTAGGATCCAAAACTGGAGGGATTATAAACCTGAGAAACTGAAGGATAGTCAGCAGCTAAAATCTAGTTTGTCTTGCTTGAGAAAGAAGACAAGAAAAACAAGTACTAAAAGTAGAGAAATGGCTCAAACAAACATAAAATCCACTGTAATTTTTCCATGTTGCCTGATTGGACTTTCTAAAAAGAGTTTTCTCTTACTGTTATGATGGATATTTTTCAAATATATAAATACATAATTTCCTTGCTCAAAAGTTGACCTGTTCTCTCCTGAATATTTTCCATTTGAATCTATCGCAAGACTTCCATTGTTTCTTTCAATGAGAGTTTTGACTAAGAATCTCTTCTTGAGGAAATCTGTGCTCTTCTTAGCTATACATGCACTGAAAGGCACTATTCATTACTGCATCACTGTGCAGATTCCACACTGCCTGGTGTGCATATCACAGCTTTGTGAAACAACAGACAAATTCAGTTAAGTAGCCTTGAGCTCCAGCTAAGAGGCACAGGTCAGAGTAGAATAACTGGGAAAACTGTGAATTTTTCCTTCTGAAACTTCCTTTTGATTTCCAAAATAACCACTATTTCCAAAATACTCATGGCACACATGTTTCAATTGTATGTTATCTAAACTTGTTTGCACATATTGATGATTCATAATCAGAGCATGAAAGCACTTTTCCATTCCCTTTGTGCAGGTTTTCCTTCAAAGTCTTATCACATTAGAAGCACAACTGCCATCCTCTCCCGAGATACATGATTCTTATTTTATTGTCTAAAGAGTTACGATTCTTAGTAAACATCAATGATGTTTAGATGATGTAAACATCCCTGATTTAAAATATTTTTGTTCTCTTATTTTCTTTGACTATACTATACTCTCAGGCCCTTATAGCAGTAAGTAATGCGTACATTCAAAAGGACTTTGTGGCAGAGGCTCTGCAGGTCTTCCAAAGTCAATGACGCAAACAAACAAAAATGTTGTGCAAGAGGAATATGAAGACTGCAGATCAGAAAGATACTAAAGGAACGTGCTTTTCTGAAGGGGCAATGGTAAGAAAGAAGTGCTTAAGAAGAAAATGAAGAAACAACAACAAACACCAAGACTTGTGAATGCTTTGACTGAATTTTCTGGTTGTGCCTCCTATACATCCATTCATTCCTGACAGCAAGGTCAGCCAGGCAGGAATAGAACTAAACACTCATTTTGCATTCAGTGAGAGATACAACAGTATTTGAACAACTTGCTCTACGTCAGTTCCTTCTGAGATATATGAATGTATGCCAGAATGGTTTTACCTGGCTACACTGCTTTTTTTTTTCCCGACAACACTAAGATTCTAAGAGCGAACTAAGTAAGATAAACTGATACAAATGCATTCAGTTTGGAAACTAAGTGACCTTGTTATCCTTCATACAGTAATGTAAAAAAGATAAAGGGGCTCAAAGAAGCCAGTTACATGATTTACTGCACTCAACAACATGGTAAAACCAGGTGTTTCACATCTGTGTCAAATTTATGCCAAACAGCTACTAAAGGCGTACCAATCTGTAATAGTGGTCACTGTGAAGATGAGTCAAAGCCTGGTAGTTTTGTCTAGACTTCAGCTGGTCAGACAAACTATGGTATATTGTGTACTAAACAAATCTTAGCTATGTTTGGAAGTGGATCTACATTCATACCACTTAAGTGAATGTGGGATTGAATTCTATTGAATTCTGATGTGAAATAATCTAATTTAATAACATTAACCCCTTGAGAGTAACAGAGTACTGGCATATTTTTGATACTTTTATAATCTCTAAGTAAGAGACAGAAGCTGAGTTTGTTGACGATCACACAGTTGACCCAGATATACTGTGCATTGCCCCTACGAGACACTGTCACAACTATGGGGAGAAAAGGGCTTGCATTAACCCATAACAAAATAACCCATAACAGAAGTGTGGGAATTATGGAGAGAGATGCTGTACTCTATTATTCAAATTATTTATGCCCCACACATACCCATATTTCATTCTAACATGAGTTATTTTCACAACACAGTACTTCCCTTTTGAGTTCAGAATTAATTTTCTTCTAATGTATTGAAAACAAAGCTCTGCGGCCCTGTGAGTAAAATTGGTAAAAAGCATTATCAAATTTAGCTTCAGCTGAATTTGTACAAGTGACCTTAATGATATTTTAGCATCCAGTAATCTTCATCCTACATTGCAATGAAACTGAGAACAAAAAAATATCTTTAAAAAGGAGCCTCACCACGCCAAAGGCAGTCCCAAGTAGCACAACTGTGCATTTCTGTATCTTAACAAGTACTATTCAAAGTACATCTGGCTTGAATGCATATTAATAGCTTTATTATTAAGATGTTTATAACAGTATTGATGAGTAAAAGACACTTAGCAAAGTCGACTGAAATGAACATTTCATTATATCTTTTATTCATGTTTCAGAGCATTCACAATGTTTCCCCATGTATTTTAAGCCCATACATAAGCTTATTCTTCGAGTCTGTTACAACAAACTAAAGACTAAAATTCCCTAAATCATCTTTATTGGGGAGACAGGGAAAGAGAGAGGGAATTTCACCTCCTCCTGTCTTGTCCCAGTTGAAATTTTCTTTATTCCTGGGAGGTCCATGCAGGAGATCTCATCAACAGCTCTCACTGTCTTAGATGTCCAATACCTCCATTACCGTTGTGTAAAAGGCTGACTCTCTAAAATATGTTCTAAGCAGAATATGTACTTAGACTTAACTGCTGGCAGAAAGAGAACTCATGGTTACAGGTTAAGAACTATCTTATAGAATTTGTAAGCAGAAGTCAGATGAGTTTGAAAATATTTCTAGCTTTGAATAGAAAAATAATCAAGAAGTGAGACCTTCCAGTAAAATGTGAAGGACTTCATCCTTAATGCTGACTGGAATGTGACTGGGATGTAGATAATTTTTTTGGTCATAGATATTCCTGTCATCCTACCCTGTAATTGGCAGGCCTCTGTTCAGCACTACAAACTAGCTAGAGAGTAGATTGTCTTTTAATATAGAAGCTTACTTTTGTATTCCGATGCGGTTAACTTCATTAAAATTCCTGAAGGGCGCAGGAGGTGTCAGTGCCTCCCATTTAGGAGTGCTTGCCAGAAAAGCTCCTTTGTGGTGCTCACAGCAACGAAAGCAAGTTTCTGCCTCAGGACTGGCAAAGAAACTCTAGTTTCCAATGGGGGCATGCTGCCTCATGTACAAGGGAACAGACCTTTCACCTCTTAGTTTTAATTATCTCTGGTCCTGACCGGATGAACTCATATCTAATCCCCTTACATAAAACACAATGGTTATTTCAATACTCTAGATACAAAAAAGGGGGGGGAACAAAAAAAAAAGTACTCTGCTCCCAGGCTAGCATTGTGCAGGTGTAAAGGGATTAAATTTTTACTTTAAAAAATGAACTGTATTTTCATTCCTCCAAATCAAATATTTCTTGTCCTTAACATTCTTAGTGGGAATGTTTAAGCAGAGCTAGGCATTCCTTGCAGGCTTTTACATCTTCATAATAGAAATAAATGGAATTACTCCTTGTTGCATCTGGTGACAAGGAACCAACCTCTCTTCTAAGCCCTTTAAGCATTCAGTGGATGATTCCACATAGAACACATTTACTAAAGCTGCAACCAGCATGATTTCATGTGTCACAACCTAATAAATACATACAAATTATACAAGCAAACAGGGTCACAGCTGCAGTATTTACAGTTGTAGACAATATCTATGTAGGAAAATCTGTAAAAGAAAATGTTAAGGAATCCAAACATTATTTTCACGTGCACTTATTTTAGAATTAATAATAATACTGCATTATTGCGTGCTTCTATCAGAAGAAAATAGGAAAAAGAATGTGTGCATGAAGATTTGAGGTAGAATACAATTCACATAATTCAGGTGCTTAGTTCAATGTAAATTAAGGAGGTGTGCATTAGATTAATTAGTTGCATGATTAGACTGTCCTGAAAAGTAGACAGATGTAGGCAGGATCTAGGCTGGCAGGATCCCATTCTCCATTTACTCTTTTTATCATAAAGGACAGAATCCTTCTAAGATTCGAATTAGAAGATATCTCCTCTTATCCTAACATATCTGAGATGTGGAAGGAAAGAATTAATCTGCTATTTTGCCTTTTCATTAATATAAAATAAATTAAACAGGACAGCTTATAGTCAGTGAAGAATATGGGTTACTTTCCACACAAGGCATTAAATAGTTGAAAAACATTAATTATAAGAATATAAACTAGAAACATTGTAAAGTTAAAATATCTATTTTTTTAAAATAACTTGCTTACTTCGTTATCGTCCTGGCTAAAAATTTGGCATGTATCAGAAGATCACTGAAGGAAAAGAAGTGAAAACATTTTAGATTTTTATCTTACAGGTGATTTGGGAGGTGGTTATTTCTTCATCAAAATAAGTGAAAAAAAACTGTTATCACTCTAATACATTATTATGAAAAAAGAATGACTTTGGCTGAAACAAAACATGACTATGCTCCAGCTGAAAAAGGCATTAAGTAATCAATCCCACAGTGGCACAAAGGATTAGGAAATGTATTCCACGGAATGCAGAATGTATTTCAGCAGATGTGCAAAAGACTGATTTTTCCCTGAAACAAAATAATTGTTTTCTTTTACTCCCCCCTCCTCCAACCTTAAACCCTCAGTATTACCCTCAGCTGCATTTCACAGATCACAAGAACATATTTTCCTCCAACACCTTCTTTATCAGTAACATGAATATACGCATTACATTCTCAAAGAGCACATAAAAGTTCTACATCAGGCAAATCAAAGGCTAATTTGCCTGTTCTGTGGTGGTTTTACACTCTACTATAAAACTGATTCTACTTAAGACAGAAAGAAAACATTTTATAATCTACTTACAGAAACTAGTGAGAGAAAGGCATAAACAGGCAAAAAAATCTAATGGCTTCTACCATGTTCACTTGTACTATTATGTTCATCATGTACAGTTTTTTTCTATGTACTAAAAATTAATAGCATAATTTCTATTCACATCAACAGCACAAAATTGAGCCCACAAGTAATTTTTCCACAGAAAAATTCAGTCTTGGACAAGACAATAAAAATGTATGAAACACATTCTATTTCTTAAATTGTATCCTGAAATGAAAAAACATTAGTTGCACTGCAGTATAAAACTTTTAATACATTTTCTTCATTCATTTGGCTTCGTTTTCATTTTCTATCTTGCCTGTAAAATTTTGCAAGAGTTCAAAATGAACTGATGAAGCTTCATGAATCACCTGACTCCTGTGAACATTTCTTTCTAGAAGTAGCCTTTAAAATTCATACAGGCATTAAGCTTCTGTCTTGAATAGCAAAACTGTTGAAAGAATCATAACTTTGGTGGAATTTTAGAACAGTGACAGTATTTCAGGCTGAGTATTTAAGGCTGTTATTAGCCCACCGATGCCCTCATGTGGTCAGAAAAATTGCTCGATCTAAAGTAGAAAACAGAGAACGGGGGTGGTAGTGGGGAGAAGGACCAGCTGCTCTTGCTAAAGGTCATGCTTTTGTCTCGATTCAAGAACTACAGCTTTGCCCAGTTCAGTCTTAACATCAGGAAAAGGCTGGGTTTTTGCTAAAATGTTATAAAGTAAAATGTTACTTTAAAAAATCCCCAATAAATTCCAAACTATCAGTACAGATTAAAGTAGATCCTGGAGTAAATAGAAACAAGTTGAGATCACTGAAACTCCTGAATCAATTATTCTACAGATAAACATCCAACCCCCCCAAAAAAAAATTTCATCAGGTGAACTTGAATTACTCTGAACTTCCAAGCACAGCTTCAGAAAATCAAAAGAAAAAAAAGGATGTATTCAATAAAACCAAAAATATTAATTCACTTAAGGTGCGAATACTTCATGTAGAGTTCTGCACGATTAGTTGCGTGGAAAACAAATGGAATTGTACAAATACAAATGAGATTATCCAAGGAAGGGAATATGATGATCATTACCCAAATCAACTTTCAATTCTTGCTTATTATGAAACACAGTCCCTGAGGGACTGGCTATCTGCCAGGTTATGATGATCTCTTGAGGTAATTCTAATTCAAGAGAGCCAATGTCCAGGTATGAAAACTGGGGAAAAAATTAACATGTGTGTGTGCATATGCATATACCTGTGTGTGAATATATATTTATACATGCACAACTACATATGTACACCCCCCCAACTAATTTAATGTGACTGTGCTTCTTTTAACTTCAACAGTAAATGTGACATTTTTGGCATTATGATTACTTCAGAAATGTACTGAGCTTTGACTCCAGTTCAACAAAAGATTTACCTGCAATATAGGTAGGAAAAGAACATATTTAAAAAATATATTTCTAATGATAGACCTGGCATCCTATAATTGCTACTAAGCATTTGCCTTTGCCCTAATCAGATCCAAAGGTTAACTGATGGATTGCAGAAGAAAGTCTAAATGTTGGGAATTACTACTGAGTGCTGCTGAACTCATGAAAATGATGGTTTTAGCAAAAAGCCCTTGCATCAGGGGTGATTTGAGCAGTTACAACATAAAAAAGACTACTGGTGATAAACACATACACATTGCTCTTCTACATTACTAACATGAACCACATGTTCATATCTTCTAGCAGTTCACAGGACAAAGGATAATTTCCATGTTTTGTTATAACTTCTGAGTGCTGCTATAAGACCATGAAGACAGCCATTTAAATCTGAGAAAAATATCCATTTACTGCATTCTTGAGTATTGCTAAATATGCCATTACTCAGTCAAGCATGTTTCAACCTTGAGCAATCTAGAGTTGACATTTGTTCCCTTAGGTGGCTGCGCTGCATTTATATGCTTTTATTTTCCCCAATTTAAGGTATGTTCATACTGATTGCAGCATTCAAGGACTTTCAAGCTATTTAACTTGGCAACACAGAGTATGTTAATATGGGTGTATAATTCATTTATCCCACTGACACTGCAGTGTAGACATATAGCATGAACTTGAACAGGTGACCTGCCTTCCTTAAGTCTCAGTTCCCTTCTCTGGAAAGCAATGACAATGCTTACTGGTCCCAGATGCTGCATAATTATATATTTTAAAGTTTAGCGGTGTCTAAAGGGAACTAGTTGTGGATGGATGAAGAAATTTTTTTTCACTTCTCCATTTAGCTACTTACAATGATTATTTGTGGAAACAATGTATCAGTAAAATGTTAACTAGTCACAGAGGACACCAAAAGAACACCTGTCTAGCACTACTGAGAAAAGGAATCACTATTTCAGATTAAAACATTCTTTTTGACAGAAAACTATTCTCTCAGTCACTTTCACAGGGCAGACGGTGAGAAATGAACACTCAAAAAAACTTAATCTAAAGCCTTCCCTATTCTTACACACATTTCATTCATGTCTCCTTTCAGTGCCAAGGCCCGAAACATATCCCAAATATTCCAAGTGCTCCTGAGCCGTCCTCCTCTAGGACCTCTTCCAACAGACTGAATCAGTCTGCATGAATGTTGTGAATTCAGTTTTGAGTTCAGATCTATCTTATCATATTATCATAAACTAGGTGACAAAGCTTTTGCCATCTTTGATCAAGTACATTTTTATGCACTCAACAGGTTTGGGTATGTCCTAGGACTTCTGACATTCTGAGTATAATCTTTACATAGCATAAAACATTTTAGACAACAGCCTACAGCAGGAGAACATTAAGTGGAAGAAATACAGAAATAAATGTTTTTGCTAATAGTCACAGATAAATGCTTTACCATCTATTGAAAAATTATGCATCTTTTAATTATTTTTATCTAAGCATTGTACTTCAACTAAATGAGACATACCGTTAAACAATGCTTATTGAAAAATAGTATCCCAACTATGTCAGAATGTAATCAGTGTTTTTCAATTTAATTTCTATCAATAACCCTTTGATGAAAAAAAGTAACACAAACTTACCAATGTCTGCCTATTGACATGAAACTTTTAGGGCAAGATTTTAAAAAGAAATTGTCTTTCAAATTCTTTTCAGATATTTGATAATGAAGAAACACTACTCAGGGACATCAAACAGTGAGAAAGCTAAACAATTTTTGGGCTGGAGTTCATAGCTTTAGAAAATACAGAATTTTGTTTAGATTTTGGATTTTAGGCACTCCAATTCACTCCAGTCATTTCCGAATACTGGAGTGTTATTTTGAGTTTAAAATTTCCATAAATGATGAAAATTTCTGACCTGCCTGTATAAATGCAGACTTATGTAAACACATACCATATTTTGATAAATTAACTTTGTAGCCTCAAGACTTCAGCAGCTTGAACTCTGTTGAGTATGTCAACAATACAAAACAAATGTTGACTGTTTTGAAGATTGTCACGACATTATACCAAGGGAGCCTAATTACTGATTATAAGTGGAACACCTGTTTGTTTTCCTCTGTTTCGTTGCTTATGTTTATCCAGCCTGTTTCTGAGAGCTAATGTGTTTGTGAAAGCCAAAAGGCATCCCTAGAAGAGAATATCAATAGTTCCAACTGAAGCCTAGTTGAAGATTTGTTTCTAATTCTTTAAAATTATATTTATATTGAAAGCCCTCTAATTCTTTTTTCTCTAAAAAGTCAGGAGGAATCAAAGAGATTCTGTGTGTTTCTGCAAAACAGTGGTTCCCAGCCACCTGGACAGATCTCGTGTTGGTCTAAGAATATCACCATGAAGGGATAATAAGCTTAGCTAAGCCTGTAGCAGCTTTGTGACATGCATCAATGACAGGTTTTTTGGGGTGGATGGGTGATATGTGGAACACTGACAATTTCCTTAAGTGAGTTTCTGCTACAAGATGATTGGGAATGATAGGTTTAGTCAAGGAATTAGAGATGCCTCATTAGACTCCAAGTTACTTAACACAAGTATGCACATGAAACATTACAAAAAAGGAGGTGATTTTCATACACTGGAATGAACAGATCAATACATGGCTGCAAAGTATGTCCAATTTTGTAAAAAACAGGTATCAAGAAATATTTAGCTGTAGCATTCTTAGCAAAGTAATTGTCTCTAGAACAGGAGACACTGAAGTTCTTAATTGCTTAATTGCACAGGGAATCTACATGAATATATTTTCAAGCTAACAGGATCTTTTCATTTCCAGAAATGAATGCCTTAATGAAGTATTGCTTTTATGTCTAGGTCAATTGAAAAATTAAGTAGGAAAGGTGAAGGCCTTCATATCCAATTAGCAACTACATATCTATTATCTTATTGGAGATTACATAAAATAAAAGACCTAATTTTCTGCTTATTGCTCTGTAACGCCTTTGTAAACAAAATTTCTTAGGTTTCATTATCTTTCCATTTGAAGCAAAGTAAAAAAGTAGAGAAACAGAAGTTAGTTGTAATTACACAGGTCTGAAGATCACATAGGAGGCTTTGTTCCAGCCCTTTAGCACAAATTAAACTGCTATTCCAGTTCTGACAAACCACTGCTTTGAGCTATGTACTCTGTGTTGACAGAGGAAAGAAGAAAGATACTCAAAGGAGACTGCACCTTGGAATGTGCCTAGTAGAGAGGCAGGCTGTCAGTGGAGAGAAATTCTACAGTGGATCTTGAAAACTTCTTTGTGACCGTGGGAAAACTTCTTAGCCGTCTTTAAAACGGTTACTTGACATTACTAGTTAAATCACTTAAATTTTTTGATTACATGTACTTTCTAAGCCAGTATTCTCTAAAAATTAGTTGACTATTATTGAAAGTAAAGTAATATTGTTCAGTGAAATGTAAAGTTACAAAAAAAAATAACACCCTCCCCCCCCCAAAAAAAAAAAACCAAAAAAGAAGGAAAAATAACTGTTAAATAAAACTCTAACTCTTCCTGCTGGCTCTTTTAATTTCCATTAGTCAACTTGATCATCAGATGAAACTGGGTGGTGTAAACCGACTATATCTGGCCATAAGATGGTGCTAGTGCTACTGCACTGGCAATAAAAATGGCACTGGTAAAGTGACCAAGTGTCAAACACAAACGTGCTACTGGGAAACAGTTTCCTTTTCTCATTACTTTTATGAATGGCATTTGCTGAGGTCCAGTAACAAGAACACATCAGTTCTTGCCCAAGTCTCTGTAACTGCAGAACGTCTGGTAGAAAGAGAGCTAAGAGTGGGAAAAGAAAGTGAAAGAAGATGATTCCGGCCTAATACATCTCATTCACACTTGAGACGCCATGTAAACAAAGACCGAGAGAGATCTAATTTAGAACAGACTGATTCTGTTTTCCCATTCTAATTTACTATAAGTGGTTACAGAAATTCATGAAACAGAAATAATTGCAGTGGTAGACAGAGATCCTCCTAGTTGTGGCAGACAGAATCCTCCTAGTTGAAGTGGAGAAGTCCTAAAGCACACTCTAGTTGTTCGAAGTGATACTTTCTCCAGTCACTAACAGAAATTAAAGATGCAATTGAACAGTCCTGAATTTTCCCTCTATGTTGCAATCATACAAAGTAGTCAGTACATTAACACTTGTGTATACATAAATACCTGCACACACAGAATACATGTATACATGGTGTGTTTTCAGCATCTCCTTAAACATTCCACATGAGAACACAAGCGTATGAAGATCCTTGCAACTCTTCTGCTGGGAGAATTATCAAAACTAGCCAAAGCCTAGTGAACTCAAGGCATCTTTCACCTAGGTTTGAAGTTTCTTTTTCGAAGTATAACCACAATATTTTTTCCCAAGCATCTGAATGCTGGAAAAGTATATCCTTCGCTTAAAAATTAATTTCATTATTCTACATTATGAAACTTACAGTTAAAAATCAGCAGGAGACAAAGAATTTATTTGCATTTAATTGCAGTGGAATTTGGCAAAAATACAAACAGTGTAAGACAGTCTGTCAGTAACCATAATTACAGGGGTCACAAAAAGTTTTAAAATTTAAGCTACTATGCCTCTTTTTTTCAGTGAACAAGTCTATTCAGCTTTTCTCACAGGTGTATTTCAACTTCACAGTGTTTTCCAACACATCTTTCCCTCCTGAAAACTCACGTGCAACTCATTTTGTTAAATGTATTTCACTTCAGCTTTGTGAACTCCTACCTGCACAGGACGACCATCTTCTTGGCCAATCATGTTCCTCCAGTCCTGCAGTGACCGCTGGAGGCTTTCCAGCCCAGTCTCCCACAGCCTCACACCTCCTCCCATGTCCACAGTAACCAAACCTACTTTGCCCAGTGGTGCCAAAAGGGCATCGGCATCCGAGATCTTAGAGAGCCATGATGTATATGGAGAGAGAGACTGTGATCTGAAAAACAAGAATTAATATGATTTTTCCTGAAGTTTCAATTAAAAGGGGAATGAGTATTTATGTAGTTAAGATGACAATTAAATGAAATTCCATCCTCATTTCATGAGAGACTACAACTAAGCCCTACAGACCCACTGTTTTATCTGAAACATTCCACCTACTGAAACTGGATATAACCAAAAGATACTTGACAGTGTAAGAAGCAGTTTAAAAGACCAGGTTGAAAGGGAATATGTTGCCTAACCCACTGCTGTATCGAATCTCTCTGAAAATAATCAGTCTTCAGAAAAAAAACCTATAAAAACTGTAAAAAGATGTTATAGAAAAACTACAAATGCATATAGAACTACAAAAGAAATAGGAGAAGACATGACCTGGCACTGAGGAAAATGCATTTCCATCAAATTAGAGTAATCCCTTTCTCTAGTGATTTAATATAAAATGAGGATTTAAACACTTATTTAACGATAGTACAGCTTTATGCACAGAGAATCTTAGCACCGTTTTAAACAGTGACCTTGCTGACAAAAGTTTGCTGCTGAAACAGAGGACCCCATAGGTACACAATCTGAAGGGAAATTCAGGTAATGTAGGAAAGACTCTATTTTTCAGTACTGTTAGTGATAGGCATAATGAGTCGGCAACCTACACTAACACTACAATTAATAATTTTCAAAAATATAAAAAGGAGCAACACATATGCCTCTACTTATGGCTGAAATTGTCATGTGCTGACTGAACTGAAAAAAGTTATCTTTGCATTTGACCAGGTTAACTACACCAGAAGGAGAAAAGGCTGTTATATTTTAACACAGAATTATTCATATATATATATGAAAACTCACTTTACTTATCAGTTCCTCCTGGAATATATTTTTAAACTTGGACTTCTGCTCAGATCTGCCATATATAGCTTAAATCCTAATGCTAGATTAATGGTCATGATGTTGAAATATGGCTTTGTAAATTCTGTAATGTCTTATAAAATCCTGGCGTAAAATAATGTGTTTCCCTACTATTTTTATATTAAGGTCTTATATTTTTGAATAACTGTCTCAGATGTAAGCCAATGGGCCAATTATAAAATGGTGAACAGTCCAAAAATAAGGATCTATTATTTAAAATGTTCCCCAGATTATTAATGAACCAGAATTACTTTAAATCAGAATCAATATTATCAAAAATCATCATCAAATGGATAGATTAAAAAAAAAGTATAAAATTCCTGACGTGTGAGTTTAATACACGGGCCATTTAAATATGCAAAGCTGAGAGATTGCCATTTTAAAAAAAAATCCCTTTATTATTATTGCAATGGAAAATGACAATTTGTAACCAAAATATATCTTTATATTATAAAACATTTGCAAATACTCTCTATAGTTGTGAGAGACAGATGTTAAAACCAAACAGAAGACACACAGTCTGGTTATTTTGATTTATCATACAAGATATTTGTGTATCACACAAGATACTTGTGAGGGAAAGTATACTTTCCAAATGGAGAACCAAAATGTAGAGAAGCTCAAGTTATTTTCAAAGTGAACTTTATATTGGACCTGAACTTGATTCCTAGTTTCCTAACACCCACCACCAGATCATTCTGCCTGTCTTTGTCAGATCCTAAAGGTAGGGAAAAAGGAAAAGAAAATAAAGGTAGCAAACCAGAATGTAACAGGGTAGATGGATGGAAGAGGAGGAAGGAGCAAAGGGGATGAAAATCAGAATATAAAGGTACTTTTCATATTTACTAATTAATCGCTACATTTTCATTGGTATCATCTAGTAAACAGATAAATTATGTTGACAACAAAATACTTCAGTGTTTGCAGAATTTTACACAAGGTATGAATTAGTCTTACTTTCCACATCAGAAGAAATACTTGCTTATCCTGATGTAATAATGGACACTAAATTCTCTTTGCTTTTCCTCTAAGACAGAGGTTGCTCTAATCAATAAAATCAGTTACCTAGGAATTGCAATGTATTTGATTTTCTTTGAGTTAAGATCTGTTACTTCCAAGTATCCAGCAGCTTGTGGAGGAGTGACATCTGAAAAAAAACAAACGTTATTTTCCTGCTGTATGATTAACTGGTTATTGCATTTGCATTAAATTTAAACATTTCATTATACAGTACCTGTCAAAAAATGACAAGCTTTCACATTCAATACAGGAATATAACTTGCAAATAGGGAATTGTTTTATTATTATGATAGTGAGTAAACAGTCACAGTTAACAAATAACAATGTATTTGTATAGCAAATGTCAAAATTACACACAGATATAACCGCTCACAAAAGCACTAATCACGCATTACCACAATCCCTAACTCACTGTTTTTATCTGCCACTGAAGATAATGTCAGTTTTATATCTGACTTTAAAAGCATATTGAGGAACATTTCAAAACATTGTGTTCACGATTTCCACTTTAAAATTTCTCAGTAATATTAACCTAAACGCTGTTCTCTTAAATCGAACCACTCCTTCTGGAGGTAGGTTTTCAGTATCCAGAGATTTTATAACTTTATAGTAAACAGCCCTAGACTATCAAGCATTTAATATTCTGTTTATGGACAGTTTAATGAATACAGCTAATATATGGTACTTCCCTCAGAAATAAATTTTTGTGTGTGTGCCTACATTGGCTTTTGCCAACACTTTGCCCGGGCTCAGAAGTGGCTTCCAGTTAGGAGCTGCCTGGAGTAAATCAAGGCAGTTTTTCAGAAAATAAACCAGAAGACAGAATTACAGCACAGTATTGGTACAAAATGTCATTGTCACAAGATGAAAGCAAGTCTAGATTTCCTTCAGAAACAATGTATCTTTAACCTCCTTGAAACCAAGGAGAGAGTGGCTGCAGAAGTGTTGAGCTTGCCTACAGCACACAGAGAAAAGACCAGTAAGATCAGCAGTATAAGGGGATCTAATATCCAATGATTATATAGAGTAACCCACAACACTACTTTATGCATATCTACTGTATCTAGATATCTATAGTATACATACCTACAGTAGCACATCTGTTGACTTTATTCATCTTCATAAAAATGGAAATATCAAACACATCAAAAATAGGAAGAAAAAGCCTAGAAAAACTTTTTCCCTAGATTTTGTTACTCTTCTAAAATGTGCTTTCTCTTTTGTTAGTAACTGAGAATAATATACATATATATAATATACAGAAAAAAAATTCTGATGAAGATCTAGAACAAGGGCTGATACTGAATTGGAAAGGGTAGCACTGTGGGATAAATGCTAAGGGATAAAAATTAAGTTAATAAATTAGAGAAAGAACACAAATCAAACAAATTAAATTACAAAAAGACAAAGCATTACAGAGTAGGGAGCAATCAAATGTTTAAATGCTACACAGGAACAGCTGAGTAGGCCCTAAAACTGCAGTCAAGAATTTTACGATGAAGCACGAACATCGGAGCTGAACGAGTACAGTTCCTCTTTTGCCAAAGCCTGATGGAGAAGAATAGCTATGCACAACTCTAGACATCAAATTTTAAGGAAAACAGACACGATGTTCAGTCAAGGGCTACTCAGTACAAGGGAGACATGGAGGTCCTTGAGCAAGTCCAGTGGAGGTCTATGAAGATGATTACAGGACTGGAGCACCTCTCTTACGAGGAAAAGCTGAGGAAGAACTTCTTTACTGTGAGGGTGACTGAGAACTGGAACTGAATGGCCAGAGAGGTTTTGGAGTCTCCTTCCCTGGGAAAGAACTGTCCTGACACAATCCTAAGTAACGTACTCTAGAGGACCCTGCTTGATCAGGGAGGTTGGACTAGATGACCTCCAGCGGTCCCTGATAATCTTATCCATTCTGTGATTCTGTGACATGAGATAGTCCTGGGGATGACAAAGAGGTTAGAACAGATGGGTTATAAGGACAAATTTAAGGAATGTTTTTTGTCTGACTAGAGACTTTTTAAAAAAGCACATCCAATCTATCGAGAAGACTCTTACAAAGAGCAGTATCATCCTGAATGAGTGAAAGTGACATCAAGTATTCAGTTTTGTTTAGAGAAAAAAAAGATGGATACTCTGAAAAGATTTTGTATACAAGGAGAGTGAAGCATTGCAATAGGTCAGTTGTTTGACAAACATCAGTTAAAAAGAGACTACAGGTGTCATCCTGTCCCTATATAAACAGGTGGACCAGACGATGTATCAAGGTTATTCCAGTAACATTTTGTGTGACACTACATGTTGTTCCAGTTAGTGTCACACTAACAGAGACAGGTACTCAGTAATAGAATGTTATTTTATGTTCATCTATAGAAAGTGCTAGGAATCCAGGTAAATATTTGCTCTCAAGTAGCCCTCATCTCTATGGCCTTGTTTTTAGAATAAACAGTAATTATTATTTGCTGGATTCTGCCATGATCTCTTGTCTGAGTTTATATTTCAGGTCCATACATCTATTTGGCACTCTTTGGGGAAATTATTACTTGTTATAGCTTCTTTTAAAACTATCATTCTGGTTTACAGTTTCAATAAAACACATAAGTAATTATTTCTTTGCTTATTGTTCCTGGAACAGTTTTAGTAATACATATTGGAGCATGTTAGAGTTTGGCTGAGTACTTCAAATTATTAATAGAAATGGAAGGCTGTGTGCCAGAACTGACCAGCTGTCCAAGAAGATGAGAATGAAATCCTGATAGATATGGAAACAAAAGCAAAAATATAAAACAACTTCTCAAAGGCAACAGAAGACAACAGTGCAAGAATTTCAAGGGACTGAGACATACTTGATTTTATGTAGAAGGGTGCCTTTCCTTCACTATACCATTTCCCAGAGAAGGATACAAAGACTTATGAATGAAGTCTCATAGAACTTTCCTAGTTAATTAACTACAGGTTTTCTAATGCAGAAACAACAGCACCGATAATTCACCAATTGTCCAAAAGCCCCCATGAGTTATGCAGCACAATCAGGAATAAGCAACGCTGAATTTTAAGGGACCAAGACTGTTAAGCAGCTATGGGTAGCAGTTAAATGAGTATTCGATTAAATATCCTGTCAGTTAGTGAGACTGAGAGGCAAACTCCAGAAGAAACAATAGCCCAGCAGAGAAGGTTGTAAACACAGAATCTCAAATGACCACTGTAAGGGCTAGTACTTTATTATCTCACCTTCCAAGTGAGCACATAAATGCATGCCTCTTTTCTTCTGTTTTCCCCTTCTTACACTTGGAAATATTTATGACTCATGCCACGACAATGGCAGTACGAGGTCCCTCTAATCTAGTATTTTGTCTCCAAGAGATGCTTGGAAAGTGTAAGAACAGACAAGTGCACATGGTATTTTCCTCAGTCACCAACCAGTTTCAATCTAGGGGCTTCTTTAGCTGAATGTGGTGTCTATGTTTTTACATCTACATATTTAGTAACTTCCCAGGAGTTTGTCCAGATTTCCTTTAAATCCATGTTTCAGCAGTCACAACATCCTTTGGGAAGTGATTTCACAGGCTGGTTCCTTACTCTATGAAAAACCATGTCTTGTTTGTTTTGACAAAGTTCCTACTAGCTTTATTAGCTGCTTCCTAACTGTGGTACTGAGTGCAAAATTGTTGCTTTTCCCAGATCTCCATGCCACACATTTTTATAGAACTCTACCATCTGCCCCTTTCCTGATCTTGTCTCCACATGCTGGAGGGTTGGCCGATCTAAACTTGCTCCTCCTTGTTGTCTTTTTCTGAACTTACTCCAGTTCAGCCTTCTCTCACCTTGAGATGGAAGAACAAAACTAAACCGTGTTAAGGACACATGGATTTGCACAACAGCACAAAGAGGTTCTTTGTTTTTTTTTGTTCCTTCCCTAGTAATTCTTAACATTTGATTTGCCTTTTTTAACTGCTATTGAGCTTTGAACTGCTATCTTAATTAAACCATTTATCATGACAGCAAAATAATGCTTGTAAAATGTTCTGATAAGCCCCATCTTCTTTGATATAGAATTAGGATTCTTTCTTCCCTCATGTATATTATATCTATACTGAATTTCATCTGCTATTTCTATTGCAGTGGGAATTGTAGTCCTTCTATAATCCTTCATGGTGAATCCTTCCTGACATGAATAATAACCAGTAACATCAGCACCATCACTTCAGTGTTAATTCATTTTTCTGTTTTTTTCATGACATGCTTAGTAGTACAGGCCTCTCTAGGATTTCCCTCATAGCTCCTCCTTCACTAGAAAAACTGGTCATTAACTGATAAATGGAAATGTCCTGAAAAAGTCCCGAATAATGGCTATGGAATAGAAAACCTACAGTCTTGCTCAAGTCCCATTTAATTGTATCACTAAGGTCATATTAAACATGATTCAGTTAAGATCAATTTTTGTAATTAATAAATTAAAACATCATTTAGAAAAGAAAAGAAAAATTAGAAAAGAAAATTCAATGATAATGATCTTCAAGGCCTGAAATTTTCCAACTTAAATGGCCATAAAGCACTGTACAAACCTCATAAAATTTTCTACGCATTTAAAGCTATCAATCACTGTTCATGAATATATTTCATCATAGTTGAGGAAAAAAAAATTAAACTGTTTGGTCAGATGGAAGTCAATTTTCAGACTGATAAAATGCTCAGGTCACTGTTATCTGGGATTCACAAAGAATGTCCCCTGTTTTTTAACTATAGTAATCTAGCACGTTAAAATATCACATACCACAGCAATTAAAAAGGCTTTTAGAAATACCTGTCAATTTTAGCTATCATTTGGAAATACTGTATCCCTCTCTCACTCCCAAATTAATAAATTAATTTTAACAAAACCTCAGAAGATTTATTGTCTGAATTTTTAAACCATCCACTTTAGAGTCAGATCCTCTTTTTTTCTGTGAAGCCTGAAAAAAAGTGACCCAGTCTGACCCTTCAGTAGTTTATAAAGTATGAGAAGATTACAGCCTGAAGTGGTATAATTGGTTCCAAGATGCAAACATTAACTAATTTTGTTAAGTTTAATCTTTTTAAAAGGTAATCTTTCCTTTGTAAATGTAGGTAACTTAAGTTTTCTACCTTGTTGATATCCTTGACTTGGCTCTTAGTAATAAATAAAAGGATTTCTCTACACAGGGAAGTTAATCTCTGTTAAATGAGGGCAGGCATATTAGATAATTCATTCTGTTCAAGGGAGTTAATTTGGAATAAAGTGTTTATTCTGGGACAGAGAGTTCGCACACAGAATAAATCACAAATAGCTTCTCATGCTGATGAATTCAAAAAAACCTGCCATTCTACCATATACAAATACTTTGGGGGTTTTCTCTTTTGATAGTAAACTTTCTTTGGAGATTCCTAGAGGTAACTAATGCAGAACTCACAAATGCTCTTATATAGCAATAACGGGGATATTTTTAGTTACTTGCTGAAGAAGCTAAAGTTACAGTAATAACAGAAAGCTTGGCATGGCAGCACAAAAAGGTCTGAAGATCTCTAGTCTACACCTGCTTTATTAGTGTATAAATGGAGGACAGTTTTGCTGTATGTGAATGCTGCTCACGCAACATTCTCCTGGACAAGAGAAGAACTACAAAGCTTGGATCTCTTCAGTTTGGAGAGAAGGCAGATGTGAGTGAAGTTGGCACAGTCATGAAGGTGATGGTTACGGTGAATGCCGAACTGTTACTCACCCAAACCTGCAATACTAGAATAAGTGGCACTTGATAAACCTAGTAGGAGATCAGTTTTCACAGAAAATCGTGAACTTGTGAGTTTGCTATAGAGACAAACAAGCTCAAAGAGGGAGCAGACAAACTTGTGGACAACAGGTCCATAAAAGGAGATTTAAAGCCTGAGGTTTTAACTTCCCTAAGAAAACAATTGCAACTATTGAGAAACTATGAAAGGAAAGACAAAGAAGTGGATAGGCTCACATGCATTCCCAAAATAACCTCTCCTATAGTTCTGCTGGGGATAGAATACTGAGTTAGTCAGACAACAGGTTTATCTATGCATCTCTGCGTGACACTGAGCAGAACTTGGAAATACTGGTGAAGGCTGATTGCTGAACTAGAATGATCATATTCTTATAGTGGGTTTCCAGAGCAGACAGAGGAAGATCCCATCTACCGGGATATTCATAGTGTAGACAGACTGTTAGTTCCCAGAAGCATAATACAGCATGTTAATATGATTCAAAATAATTTTAAAAATAAGTGCAACTACTCTCATCCTTCTCAAACATTTGCTCTGTGATTAAGGTTTTGGAAAAATTAAT
This sequence comes from Manacus vitellinus, assembly GCF_001715985.3. NCBI lineage: Eukaryota > Metazoa > Chordata > Aves > Passeriformes > Pipridae > Manacus > Manacus vitellinus. The sequence continues at coordinate 28,077,800 of NW_021940208.1, forward strand.
GAGTGATTGCAGTTTGCAAAACAAAAAACAAGTGTGTTGCAGCACAAGTACATGAACCTCTTACCTTTTGGGTAAATGTCTTTCAAAGGCACGTCTCCAGGTGCTAAAATTCTGACTATCTGATTAGAAGCCAATAAAGTTACACAATTGGTTTGTTTTGCAGCTCCTGTTTTCCTCTGGGTTCCGTAATAAAATGGATCAGAAGGAGAAGCACATTTTTGACTCAGAGAGGAGTTTCTTTTCCAGCTATACACTTCACTGGGAGACTGCAAGAGAGAAGGAGTCTAGTGAAGAAAATGTTACCATTATTGAGCCTAGCAACAAACATTTCTTGATAAATTCCATTCTTTATTTAATTTCAAATCAAATGTGGCTACTGTGGTTACTTATGTTACCACATGACAAGGAAGAGACCTGCATTATTTTGTTATCAAAAACTCCTATAGGAATGAAAACCAACAAATCATATACATGAGTTTGAGGCATTAAGAATTTCTGAAGATCTGAAGTTGAACCTTTTTTTCTTATTGAACCAGGAACAGAAAGCATTGAAATAACCTAATCTGGAATCAAACTATGTAACAAACTGTTACCATAATCTAAGTTTCCACTAATGTAGATAAATGCAAACAGATATTTCAGTAGTAAATTCAAAGCAAGGCAATAAAGCTCCAGGTTCAGAAATGTAAATATAGTTGTTTACGTGAAAGTCAGTTCCTTCATCTCCCACCATCTCCCACTATGGTTAAAAGAGCCTAGAGAAATAAATCATCTTGAAGGTCTAAGTGTTTAGTAAGCTGAGCACTGCTACTACAAATAAGAGCTCAGATACCTTACTCATGCTAAACACCTACACCATTAACACTAAACACTGAATTCGAAGTTTTGCCCCATCACCCTTACATTTACTCTTAGCACTCCCCCTTTGACACTCACATGGACATCTAAAACCATGTATGAGGAAAGATGGGGCCTCAGTCTAAATCTGGCAGAGCAAGATGCTTCATGATCAGTATTGGTGTGTTAGTATTGAAGAGTGTAGCACCTTTAGTACTCCCTCCTCTAAACCATCTCCCTTTTCCAGCAATAAACTCACATCTATTGTAAATAACATGAATAGCTAGAATAATCAATCTAGTCATATAAATCTAGATCAAGGGAAACTCAAAAGCTAGTTGCAAATACAGGGAATGCCTTATTGACAAAAACATATTTTTGAATCCTTTGGGATTTCAAATTTTCTTTTGTCATTTGGCTTTCCCAAAATTCATGTATGTTAACACTTACATTTTCTAATTTGCCCCAATTTATTAAGCAAACATGACTTACAATTATTTATTCCATAAGAACTACTTTTTTTACATATCATTAGGTGGCAATTAGGAAAAAAAGTTCAAAGAGTTAAACATACTGCTTTTATTTTACTTGTGTTTACCTCCACTCCTTGCAACAACCCTAGTCATTACACTGCCAAGTTTCACTTTCCTTTCTGGTCCTTTTCTAATTGTGTCACAGCAGCGACCACACCTACATGCAGCATTTACACTGAACTACATTACTGAATACTGAAGGGGCTGTATGGTTTTGCTACCATTTTCTATATCTTTTTTTCTTTTTCTTAAATCTAGTCTTTACCTGCTGCACACTGAGCAAAAAGTTCACACTGAATAGTTCAAAATTATACTGATATCCTTTCTCGCAGTTGTTATGTTTCATTAAAAAAATGTAAAAACACATGATTTAGAAAATATTCCTCTAGCCAGCACTGTTCAGACCTCACCACCAACAAATTTTGTCTATGCTAGACATTATGTTGTCCAATTTCTTATTATTTAAAACTCCACTGAAATCCCTCTAGATTAGACTACCCTAACAAATGGTGTACACTACATGAATTTGTCATTCCCTTCTTTTTCCATATCATTTGGTAAACAGGTACTTAACTGGTTAAAGAATAAGCAAGATCATATTACTTCACTTAATAATAATGCCGAGTATTTACCAAGAGGTCTGGGAAACCAATAACAATAGTAGCATAATTCTGCTCATCCGAGAAGATCCTGTTGGGGGAGCTGATCTTTTGTCCCACAGCTGCACTGAGGTTTTCTGAAGATAGCTGGTCACTTGAAACTGCATGTGGCACACACAGTTCTGACGCTAAACAGGGAAATTAAACAAAATGAAAGTCATTAAATCCAGATGTGCAACAGGAAACAATATTAACTGTAAGAGTGCTGAGCACTGAACATTGCTATTACTTTGAGCATAAAATTACTAAAAAGCAGAAGATCTGATTATACTGTACTATACCACACAAAAGAAGCCAGGAAATAATCTTAGTTTTGTAAAGTTAAGTACTCAAAATCACTAATTACTAGCTTCGTAGATGCTTATACCACTTAATTTTGCCCTCTACTGTGCAAATGAGGCAGGAAGCCTACGGAATAAAACAGTATGTGATCTCACTGAAAATTTTTAGAATGCAAATGTACCAAAAGGCAAACCTACCAATGTAGGTTTGCACCGATAAGTGTCAATGTGACATTTCTCAGTGACTGTCTTGCTATCTTTGAAATTTTAATAATATTTGTAATGCATTTCTGTTAAATAATGGTCTAGTTTTCTTCATCTTTAAGCTAAGGAAAACTAAATTTTATTCTGTTCAACTGTAAGAGCCTTTTACCTTGCCTCACGTTATCAACACAGAATGTGCTATCTTTAGTGCTGCAGCTTACACTGTTTCCACGTCAATGGGCAGACTATCTCGTTCATCTGGCAGTGGGAGAAAGTCTTTTCTCCCTCGAAGGATAAATGGGCTACTGGTTTGGGTCTGCAGCACTATCATTTGTTGGTTCTCCTGTCACAGGTTCTGTCTCAAAGAACAACAGGCTGAAGATGCTACATTCAGGGTTTGCTGAATGTTTTGGAAAAAAGTGGAGAGGGGATGTGATAACTTTTTGGATTGGAAGAGAAGAAATCAGATAACAAAGGATTAAAATAGCACAGAAAGCATGCAGTAAAAAACTGTCCACAAATACTTTGAGACTGGAAATTATAACGATGTTTCTATCCATCTGAGGAATGATACTCTAGAATGTTTTCTAAATAAGGTAGGTAGAGGAAGGAAACTACTGTGCTCTGATGGCGCTTGATAAGTTTGTAGAGTAAACTTACAAGAGATAAAATGGATTCTAGATATTTAGGCTGTGGTTAGTTTTTGGTATCCACTTTGTTGCTGTTTATGTAAAATTAGCCCTATTTGTTATTTGTCAATAACATTTGCTTGTATCACGTTTACACTGTGTTAATCTCATTTTTCATACTTATGATAGCCACAAGAATAGAACAAAACCTTTTCCCTCTTCAACAGACATAAAGTGGTTTCTCTGTTTGTTTCCTCTGCCTCTCTGAGACACAGTGGCAAAACCTATAAACTGTTAGGTGGGATGCACATGTACCAAGTACACCAGAGATTTTGTGCACCATGATCAAATACTCAGGGTTGAAAATGCTATCAGATCTGAAGATAGACAGATCTTACCCGTCTGAATTACGAACATTGGAGATTTCTGCCTTATTCTGTAATTAAGACATGTCTCAATGCCTAGCATCATCTGGGAATTTTAATGATCAAATTCCCCCTATCTTTCAACACAGGTGTGATGGCCTCAATGGCCCCCTGCACACTATCAACAGAACTACAGAAACTGTGACTTCTGTTCTGTTTTAACAGTAGGTCTTTTGTATTTTTCTGAGGCTGGGAGATGTTTGTTGGCTCATCTGACTGTGTGCAGCAGATCTGCAACAGAGTACAACCTGATTTGTTCCCTTGTACTCCTGTTCTAATTGCTGTCTAGTCATCTTTCTTCCTTTTCCATTCTATATGCTTGTCTGTTTCCTGAAAGTCCATGACTGAGGGTCTTAAATGCTTAAATGAAACAAAGATGCTTTGGGCATGGGATGCGCCATGCCTTGTGAAAAGTTATTATTAAGCAAACATGATAAGGGGAGGACAAAAAGAGAACTGGAGAGAAGTTTAATTACTCAGACCTTTAAAAAGCCTTGTTTGTGCAGCTGCAAACAGAAATGATAAAAAAAAAAAAAGAAGGAACTAGTCAAGCTTGCATTCAATACCTGTTGTTAGGCCAAATCCCATTTCAGCTGGCTCTTCACTCAATGCATACAGCTGGCAAACCTCACTGTCTTGAGCTTCCATATGGGCACGCTTGGTTAAAAGAAATTTCCTGTAAAGGATACACATTTATAATAATTACTGATTAAGCCTGTAACTCTAAACAAGGACTTTTATCTTCCGAAACAGTGAAAACATTCTGCATTTATATAAACAAGGTTATCAACACCTTTTGCTAAAACTAAATACAATTTACCAGCATCTGTGAGATAGGAAAGGGTAAGCCAGCAATTGGCAGATTTGTCTTCTGGCAACTATTTACACATTTTCATTTGCTGTTGATTTATAAAAACAAGATAGTGCAGTAACATTTCTTCCATGTGATCATGAAAGTAAAGGAAGTAGGTGCCAACTCTGGACAATGTGTCTGTATTTCCAAGACTAGGTCCATGAACATTGTTATTTCTGAAGTTCAATACCACCTCAGTAAAATCAGTATGAATATGCATACAATCAAAGCTAGTCTAGACTTTCAGAGGCAGGCATATCCTGTTCATTTCCTACTCTATAAGCCTACCTGCACTTTCACCACAAGTAAATCTGCATTTTAAACACCAAATTTTAAGTCCAGTCAGTCTGAAAAAACAACTCCGCGACCAGGAGTGAAACTCCTGAACATAAACAAGACACAAACCAGAAATAATGCCACTAAGAAAACCAGGTTGAACTAACTTATTTGTTTCATTTTCCACCAAGAGCCAGCGGTCTTCAGCTGCCAGGAAAACAGATTTCAGACTGATCGGAAGGGAGATGGTATGAGTTTGACCCTCCAATACATCCAGCACAATAAGGTGGTTTCTGTAAAATTGGAAGCCAAGAGAAGGATAATCAGATAGGGATATACACAAGGAAATCTGTTATAGATCAATATAATACAAGGATATAATTTATTCTTACCCTGCTTCTTTGTAGAACACCAGCCAGTTTTTGTGTGAAAACTCTCGGCACATTTTGTAGTTGCTCTGTATAAAAATATGTCATAGAGCAATTAGTGTTTGTTAGATCGTCCCAGTGAGTTTCCCTGACTCCCCTGAAAGTGCATTATTTTTTTTGCTTTATTTAGAAGAATCCATGGCATTAATTACCTATCAAAATGCTATCTAGCCTGCCTTGTTCCTAGTCATATAATTGCATAATAACTGAGTTCATTATTTTGGACAGAATTCCTTGTAACAGAATGTTCCATTATTTCCAGTTCTAGCTCCAAAGAGGGATATTTTAAAGATACATGTCTTCAGACAATTTATTTATATTTTTCATATCACTATTCCATAAAAATTAATAACTGTTTGCTGTGTAAGACATTTAAATACACAGAAGACTAAACAATTAAATGCTTGGGCTGTAATACCAGAAAAGCTTAATGATCCTGGGACAGTTTTTCAATACTGAGCTTTGCTTTTAAAAAAACTTAGTACAACAGAGGCAGGTGTGACCCCTCACCATCTCTTCTTTGTTGCGCCACCATGATGTTCTTTTAGGAGACTCTTGAGCATCTGGTAAGAGCAAAAGTCGGCGAAGGGCACCACTGCTTGTATCCAGCAACAATATAACATTGCTCTGTAAATGAAAAGCAGATCCATGTACATCTTAAGCCCATTTAAGAGACTACAACAATTCTATCTGAAGCACTTTTGCAACTCCAGCAACTTAGGACATTTTGAAAAGGTAATCTAGATTTTGTTGGAAAACATAAGCTGAATTTTCCTCATTCATTTCAAAGTTCATAGAGAAATTGAATTGGAGAGGTTTAAGTACATGCGAGGGCTCACATTCACTTCTGTATAACCTCTAGGAACTAGACTAGTATGGCTTACATGTCCAAGCTCTGATCAGTTACAGGTGAGGGACACATCAATTTGTTCTGTCAAGTCACTAAAATATTTCTTTTTACTTTATGTTTTCTTACCATTTCTCTAATGTACCCATGGCTTCAGTAACACTGAAGGTGACAAACTGGTGAAGAAGAAATGGCTTAGTACTTTCTCTCCAGTTTCATACTTCTGATACTGTGGAGCCTATTAAATATCTCAGTGTGTGACAATCCTTCTGTAACCTGCACGCTCAGGCAGCTTAGAGTGCCAGAGATAGGACAGCTGTGGGAGGACAGCAGAACGGACATAAAAAGCAGACGGGGTATTGCACAGAGTGGTGCGTTTTCCACGTCACACGAAAATATGGTATGCTAAATTTCAAACTTCTTCAGATTTCTCAATGCCCCAGGGTCCACACATGTCAAATGACAGGGGCATTTTAAACGTTTCTTTTTGCAAAATACTCCAGCTGCTCCTAATGTGTTTACCTAAGAATTCAAGAGAACAGTCATTCAGGGACAACCTTAACTGCATCAAATGAAATTTAAAAGGTACAAAGGAACAAGTTAATTAAGCCTTGGGTTGAATTTTTTGTTTGCCATTCAAGGAAATGTTAGGGTCTGCAAGGACATTAGGTTCTGCAAGAACTTACTAAAAGTAAACTGTCTACGTACATCATGTGCAATAACACATGACAGACGTTAAGGAAGTAAAACATAAATTCCCACAAATTCCCCTAAATAAAACAAATACAAACAATCTGAGTCACGGTGGTTTTGTTCTTTTTGGGTATACTTCATACCTTCACTAGAATTATTTGTGAGAGTTAACTTTAATAATGATAGAATTTAAAACTAAATATGGTAAAGCATTTAAAATATTATCAGTTATTTGGAGCATTTGGGAATTTCAGTTCAAGTTCAATATTTCTAAAAAAGGAAGTTTGCTTATGTATTACAAACCAAAATTATATAAATGTGGTTCAGGAAAAAAAAATAGGGCATTTGCTTTGGATTTTGGTTTTCTGCTATATTTTATTTATACTATTCTGTAGCAGCACTGCTGTACCGAGGCAATGCATTAGCCTTCCACGTGAGATAAAGAACACATACGAATCAATTACATTTTTCCACTTAGTGTTAAATTTATGAGAGAAGTTGGTAATATAAAAAGCCTCTCTACCCCACCCCTTTTGATGTTAATGGTTTCCTTCTGTGCTGTGACTGATGTATATTCTGTCTGTGTTTAAGAATAGATTTTTGCGTCACTTGCGAACACATCCGAGAGCAGCTTTGGCAACTCTTCAAGCGGGCTGGGAAAAGACGTTGGTGTGCAATTCCACTGTGTTTGTTCTTGACTGGGAGAAAAGTAACCTTTGGGTGACCTCCCAACCCCAGTGTCTGGAATTCCAAGCTCTGGACAGATGCAATAACCAATCTCGTGAAGTGGTGTGCCTTTATTTTTAGTTACTCCAAAGTTTCCCTTTCCTTACCACTGTTTTTATTTTAGCCAGCATTTTCCTCTAAAAAGTCTTTAAATCAAACAGGGCTGTGATTCATTTTGCTGGTATGGGAAGTTTTTCCTTATAGTCTTGCAGACAGAGTGGAGAGCTTGGGGAATTTTCAGAGTGAGATAGTACAAATAACTCGCTTTAACCCTTTTGTATTTTGCTCCCCAAACTCACTGTCAGTTTTGATCTCTTCTGCCCTCACTGCTCATGTCCTGAGCAAGCAAGCTTGCAAATACAGACTCTTCTTAGCTGCCAGCTTCAGACTGAGGCTGATCTTTAGCTTGGCAGGGTAATCCCTTCATACCTCTTCTTGCCTCCTGTACCACCTTTTCTATTAGAGTCATTCAAGGACCCCTTGAGTGACATACAGGTAACAATCCTGACACTGTAAATATTAGGCATAGATACAAACATTAACACACTGTTCACCAGGTTCAATTGAAAAAAGTCTGTGCACGAATCTGTGGTTTGGGGCTCAAACCTCCATGTCTTCAGAGGAAGGGAAATGTATGCAAGTAGATTACTGGTGTTCTAATTCATGCAAGTGGCATCTTTCAGATGATTTGGGAGACTTTATTGTACTCAAGATTTCAGTGAACTGGGATAGAGATCTAGTAGAGATAAGCAGAGATATAAGCTTTGTGCTTATGGGAAATGAGTCTTCTCCCTTTCTATAAAAGATGCATACATTTCTATGTAAGCACATTTCTATGTGCTTGTAGAAAAGGAAAGTCTTATATAATATGCAGAAAAAAAATAACATCTACTAGTTTTTGAAAAAAAATACATCCTTTGTCCTGAAGACATACATCAGAATATTATGGTAACTAGAAGTTTCAGATGTTACTACTAGTATGTTACAGGTACTTCCATACTCAGGAATTACGTGCTTCAGGCCAGATCTGTTAAAAAAGTTAAAACTGTTAAAAAAGTCTTCTTTTAAATGATGATTGACATCTTCTATGTGTAGTGAGCAAGGTGGATCTCTGTGTCAGTTTCTGTGTCACAGGCTCCCTCACCCCCTTGTTATCAAGGAGCTTTGACAAAACTTGCAGCAGCACTTGGGACACGGAAAAGCACTTCCCTCCCTCACTACCCCACTTCCTGACCAAGAAATATAAAAGCAGAGTTAAAGAATGCTGGCAGGACACTGCTTGGATGAACATTGTTGTGCTCCTTGACATAGACTACAGGTTACTCTGTTTGTCCAGATGCAGCCTTTCAGCAGAGTAAAGTGTGTGTAAAAAAACCTGGAAGTGTGCTGTTAACTTAAGGCAAATCAATTCTCCATGTGCATTTTGCTCCTACAACCCCATACAAAATTATGCATAGAGTTATCAAAATTCTTTTCAGTCTGTAAATGTTCTTCTTCTGAACACTAAAACTAACTGGTGCAGAAAGAAAAAGTGTAAGTGGTGGGCACAAAGCTTTAACAGGAAGTAGAAGTACACCCTGAAGTACACGTGGGCAGGGGCATTGCTGCTTCGAAAATATGAATGCAATTCCCATCTTACAAGGAAGTTACTTGAGATTTCTGAAAAGTCCTTTCAAAGTCTATCACTTTAGTCTGAACAAAAAGATAGAAGCAGAACAGGCTGTGCTCACCGAGACCAATGGCCAATGTGAGAAATAAAATCATTTACTCTTTCTTCCAAGAAGATGTAAATGTGCTTTAAAATGAGATAAATACCCGATTTGTGCAATTAAGTTAAATCCCTGAGGAGTTTGCTTTCAGTAAAATTTTAAATGGACAGGAAGGAATGGTGATTTTTTATTTTATTTCACTGGAGGGCTCTAATGAATCCAGATGGATGTCATCTGTGAAATAAATCATACAAGTTTATTTGAAAAGCCACAGTATCATAATCTCATCTTTTCCAATAAGATTATCTTCCATTTAAAATTGTTCTTTTTTATAAATTAGTCAGAAGCATTCATCTCCAAAGACCTTTATTAAAAGAAAAAATGGAAAAAAATGCTTTTGGTATTGTCTAATTAATGTATTATGTTATTTAGGAAATAGCAGCTGTCAAGTGGCCTTTTTACTTAATAAATGCAAGTTCTTATTTCTACAAATATTGTTAATACTTCTTGGTCTTTTTGCAAGTAAACACAAATGAACCTCTAAAGCATAACATACATCATTTATATTGCTTGTTTTTCTTGTTTTGCTTGATGCACCTGTAGCACAAGTGGCTAACCCTTGGAGCCTTGCCAAAAATACAGATGTGCCACTTTTCTTAACATGTGAATGCTGCAAATTTTGAGTTTATGCCTGCCAGTGACCTTAGTAGATCTGAAAGTAGTCATCTTGACTATATGTTAAGGCTCCTGCTGCTGCCAGTAGAAAGAGAGAGGCACTTCCAGAAGACAATTCAACATGTTCTACCTTAACTGGGATGAAATGCTCTTCAGATCACCTTTATTCTCCTGGCAAATATAGAAGGTACTTGGATTATCGTCTTAGACCATATGTTTACCTGCTAATGTCAATAATAATGGATTTAATTTCATACACAGCAACATCCACCTTATTTCACAGGTGCACAGAGCACATGATTTTTCCATGGCTCCGCTGCAGAAAGAGTTGGGAATGAAACCTTAGCTGTGAAGACTACAACAGCAGCATTTGTCTGAACTGTGCTTTGGTGACTTGCTTAAAAACCAATCCCAAATAAATTGCTAATGTCGTCCATGGATACAAGCATCCAGTATACAAAAGAACCCCTTTTCATCTTTTTTTCTGATGCAAGATGTGCAAGATTCTTACTTAAGTTCTCAAGAAGTCAAAATTTACTTTTGAATGGCGTCCTAAGTACACAATGACTTTTTGCAACCAAGTTTGTAATTAAATCAAATGTATTTTCACAACCAATGAGTAAGATCTGCCTCAATTGTAACACTATGTAAAAAGTTTTAAGATAATGCAAAACATTCAGAACATTTTAATTCTGTATTATTTTCCAGCAGTGTAAACCAGGCTTATTTACAGACAAGGTTTATTCACCTGTAGCACTTGCCAAGAAAGGTAAGTCTGAAACAGGCAATATTTAAGCTTTGCCAGAGAAAAACAAGAAGTTACAGCTTGACTGAAGTCACCTGGAAAGGGACACTGAGCTACAATAGTTTCTCCAAAGAGCAAATTTTATTTTAGTCTGAAAAACATATACATCATACTATCACTGAAAAATATATTCCATGAGGACAGACAAAACCAGACACTGATAAAACTACCTAAAGCTTCACAGAAGAACCTTTGATAAAAGCTTCATTGTTGACACCAAATGCTACCGTGAGTTGGTTAAAAACAAAATGGTAGAAATTTTAGAGAATTAGAAAACAAGGAATATTGCTGGCTTGATATTAAGAAGTGCGAGACATTCTAAACATTTTTAGATACAAGATAGACTGCCATCTGTTTTAGTTTCCTGCACCAACTTCGCCAAAGAAGAATAGGGATTATTTAGAACCAAACAAATGTGTTACGCGCAACTCAAAAGAGCTCAAATGGTACTTCTATAGTTGTTCAACAAGAAGGTAACCTCAGAATCATTTTTTTTCCAACTTGCATTGGAAAGTGTCCAAGGTGAAGCTAAAGAAGGCACAGGCAGTTCTACTAAAGGAAGAATTTTGTTTCTCATAAGGCATCGAGCTTAACTGTAGTGTTTGACACCAGAAAGTAGCACTGACACTTGACAAACATTCCTGGAACAACAGTATCACAAAAACACTAGAAATGACTGAAAATTATTTAATACCCCATTTCAATGTAGGAAAAGTTCTTCTAGATTGAAGTCTCTAACCTATTGAAAAATGCGCAGAAAAAATTCAGAAAAAGAAAAGGAAAAACCAGCCAACAACAATGATCAGATTTCATGCCCATGTCAAACCACAATGACTGGTAGGTAACACAATAAACTATTATTAATATTAAAAAATGAACAGCAGCACTACAGTATACACTGTTGTCTCTTCCCACTCTTGGGCAAAGAAGTTTTGAATTGGAAATGTTACAATCAGTTCACTAACAGTAAGAGAAAGTGGAAAGCAAGCAATATTTGTCTTTAAAAAAAGTGTTCGAGTCAAACCAACACAGAAGTTGTCAGTGGTTCTAAATTTGCATTGCTGATACTCTGGATGTTAAGGTTTGCATAGTCTCCTTTCTAATCTTAATACTTCAAATGGTATAGAATGAGAAATGGATTCACCAAACAAATCAAAAATAGTGGTATGAAGGAAATATAAGCAACATTTTACTTTGTGACTCAGAAAACATCTCTTTTATATACTATTTGAAAAGTAAAAAAGGAAGCAGAACTTAAGTTCACATATTACACCTTACTCTGGACTTCACACTTTGCAAACATGCTGCTTGACTGAGACTCCTGAACTCGATACACTCTCTCCCTTTCTTCCATGAAGGCCAATCTCCCTCTATCAGTGAGAAATAAGATAAGCAGGTAGAATTCAGCTTCAAGAATGTCCAGCTAAAAAGTGCAAGAGGAAAATCCCCACATAAAAATTGAAGCTGTAGGCAACTCCCAAGCTTCAAGTACAGTAAAAGAGAGAACATTCAGCAGGAGGTAGGCTTGTCCAGGCTATTTCAGTCTACAGAGGTAGTCTCCTTGGTGATCCCACCCTCATGATGCTACTTTGCTCATCATTAAACATTTAGCTGCGTTTTAATTTTTTTTACCTCCTCTTCATGTAGAACCACTTGACCTTTGAGTGGATTTCCCAGAGGAGCCACAGTCACAAAAGGTTGCCAGACACTTCCAACTGTTCTCGGGAAGAGGTCATAAAGATTCACAAAGTATCCACTCTTACTAGAAACATTCATGAAGTACAAAGTAACAGGATTGCAGGTAGTAACATAAAGAATGTTTTCAGGTTCCTCTTCTGAAACGAGAAAATAATGAAAGGCTACTGACTGTGCATTGCTCTTCTGGAAATAGATGTGTCATAAACTTGGCAGATAATACAGCAAAAAGTACAGAAAAATCACTTCTGTTGACACAGGAAGATAAAGAGAGAAATGATCTCTTGATACTGATTAAATATTAACAGGCAGAATCTTGTAACACTATTGACAAACAAGCAGTCCAAGACACATTTGTCTAGACAGGACTACAGCATCTGCCAGCTGCTAATATGTAAAACACCTTTTCATTCGATTTTGTTTGTTTATAATCTTGGTTCACCCTCGTTCTCTATCCCATCTTCCCTTAAAATTCATGTATTCCTTCCAGAACTTTTCACATGTAGCACCTTCCTGAGTGACTGCAGACTATTCTTGAAATCAATACAGAGCCACCTAATTTCTGTTTTGTTGCCATAAAAGTCTGCTAATCTATTTAAAAGTTGTACTACAAGTAGAAAAAGCATCATTCCAGTATTGATCATTAATGATCTGTTTATAACAACAATAAAGTTTAGACATGTTTAAAATTATGAACGCTAAATACATTTATGAATATTTCCAATGGTGCAATTTGCTTTGAGACATAAGTAGTACAGGTCAAGGCAGGTTTGATCCAGTGAGAAAGAATTTTAATCAGCATGAGAACGGTGGAAAAAAAGCACAGCACTCTCCAAGTTAAAAAATTTGTATTAAAATCGAACTGACAGAGGAAAAGTCAAAGAATCGTTTTTAAGTAATGCAGACTTGCAATTTTGTGGCTGTGTTTTACTCTATTTACACATCTTTCCCTTAGTTTGAGAAGGATGCATATCCTTACAAAGACCACAATGACTCGGTGAAATTATGCTCCAAATTCAATGACTGATTAATTTTGTATTTCACCTGCTGTTTAAAAAAAAAGTGGAAATAAAAAATTATTATTCCTATAGTCTGTTCCCATAGTAGATATTTTAATTCCAATATTAAAATTCCTAGTATTATGCCTGTACTCCATTGCAAACACATCTAGAAATATCCACTACTATAAATGCACGGAAGTGTTACTATGCTTACGAAGTCAACAGTCTAGTCCTTCATCTTCTCCAGGATATGTCACTATTTATAATACTTGGGATCAACATAAAAGTTAGTAGCTTTTCTTACGGTACCTTTGGTTACAGTGACATCACAAACTATGTTAATTTCATCTAAAGGCAGTGTCCAAAAAGCAAGTTCTTCAGTGAAATTGAGGGACCTGGCTTCATGTCGTTCCACTGGAAAGCCTTGAATATTTAAGTACACAGGGCCCTAAAACAAACGACAACAATGAGGGCTTCCTAAAATATCCCACTCTCCATTTTTCATGAAAATCTAGAAATCTTCAAGGCATAATACTCTTAACACCAAAACCAGACCAATTACTAGCTAAATAAAAGGGAAAAGGAAATGTTTTCTGCAAGCTCTCTGAATGTCCATACTACCATTTTCTTTACAGTACAGAAACCATTATGCCTTTTCACTTTAGTCTTTTAATGGTTTGGAACCATTATTGCTTAATGACATGAAGGAGATATCATGTACTGATAAAAAGCAGTTCATACAAGGAAAAAAATCAGAATATTTTTGTTTCAAAGAAGTTTGATGGCAATTTCTTTTTATATAAAGTTTAAATCTCACCCCTACATCACATCAGAAATTAATGTTTTTCCTCACTCACTGCAGTAATAATTACTGAAGTTCAACCAAGAGCCCAGAGCTGAAAAGGACTTAGAAACTTTGGCTGCAGATAAAATTTTACCAAAAGTTCAGATTCAAACTTGGAAGTGCCAAAGACTTGTAAGAATTCAGCTGTATGCAAAATAGAAAAAGAAAACGGCTTTATTTTGAGTCTCTGATTGTAGTCAATAATTGAGGTCTGGGGTCTGAAACTGGCCACCTCCAAGCATCCAAAACAGCTATGAAGTTCTTTCACATGTGGTACTTTCAATATTCTTATAAAAATCTCTTTTAAAGAACTTCTGGCAATCTTAGTGATTTTAAAGCACATCTTACATTGTGAGGGCTAGGTATATAAAAATGATATTGTTCTGGTCAGTATAAAAACCCCAAGAACAAATGATAAGGACCACACTTTGTACACACTCTTTTTCCTAGAGAAATTAATCACATTTTAGATCCTTCATGTCCCAGTACATAAAACCAGTATTATATGAATTGGAAAAAAAGTTTAAAATACAAACCTTTACATCTATTTTTTGAGTTTCTGATGGACACAGCAGCTTCTGTTGTGCATTTCCTGGCTGATCAACTTTCCAGTAGCCCATAAATTTATGATCTGGTAATGGCAGTCTGTCAAATAATAGAAGAACAAGTGAATCTGTACATTTATTAACCTGTAACTGATACGGAATAAATAATTTAAACAATTGCATTTTTCTAAAGAAATATATCTGAAGATTCCTTGCTAAAAAGATTTCATTCCTTTTTAAATCATAAAAAATTTAGTCTCCTGTATTACTAATACAGTCACAATCTACGCAGTATGATAAAAGAAGAAGCAATGCATATAAAATTGCCTAAAAAGGATAAATTTTGTGACATATGCAGCAAAATATATCCAAATCATGTCTTGCTTTGCTTTATTCGGATCAGGTAGGGTATGATAGCAACCGTTAAAGGAACTCCTGTCAGTGGCTCACTCATCTAAAGCCCAGCAGAATAAGCAAAGTAAACACTGTAGCTAGTTAACAATGCAATAAAAGTTTCATTAATTATTTCTATTTATTTTACCACTAGTCACATGAACAAAGGCAAAGTAATACAGACATGAGAGTACCCCATTGCCTTCTGGCCAACACCATCTACAGAAAGGACAGGGACATCTTCAAAAGCCACATTTACTTGCCTTGGTAAGTAAATTCATTAATTTAGTATGAATTTAGTAGATTTATTCATTTCTGTACCTTTTATTTAGGGAAGAAATACAGGGATGACAGTAAAACTCATTTATATAGGAAAAGAAAATGTTGGTGTATGACAGTGTAGCATGACAGCAAAATAGGAACAGCACAATTTTTATTTCTTTCCTCTGAAGTGATTTGCAACCACTGAGAGCAATTTGAATTCATTAAATGGCATGAATACCTTCAAGCTAATGAACTTATAACTTTTGGTTTCTTTTACTTGGGATCAATTGCTCCTAAAGAGACCTCCTATCAAAACAACATTCTGTGTTCCATGTCGTTGCACATTACCATACTACAGGACTTGGCAAGAGAATAGAAGACATTCCTTCTCCCAGTTTCTATAAATATCTTCAAAGTCTATTTTAAGGAAGTTCTCTTAGACTGTTTGTTAAAAGGATCTGCTTGGTCTCTGTTCTATCTGATGATTCTTGTTCCTACTGTTATAATTATTTTCCCTCTCCTCACCATTTAAACTGGTCCTTCTAGATACTAGAGATTTGTTTAATTTCTTCTTTATATTATATAGAATAAGAAGGGATCTCAAATAAAAAAAAAAAACCAACAAAAAACTTCAGTTGGACTATATATGAAACTTAGGGAATTCTATTTTTGTTTTATTTTTCCCCTAAAAACTTAAGAGGAAAAGTCAGGGAATGAACACAAATATCCTCCAATCTTTGCTACTCATGCAGGAAAGATGTGTTAATGTTTCTTAATGGTATATTGACACCAAACCTCAAGCCACCAGGAGAAGCCAGAAATTGAAGGCAGACAGACACTCAGCCTCCATCACCTTTATGTGTTTGGACCATCTGCCAGGACAGCGAAAGACACTTTTTGCAAACAGAAAATTTTGTGGATGATATAGATTGTTGGTGCTCATAGACAAATAAATATCCAGGTGTCAGCAATATGCCACTGGGACATGTAAAGTGCATCCCATTAATTCCCTCTCTTAGTCAGAACCAAAAGAATCTTCATTGCCTGTTTGTTGCCTAATTAAGAATATTAATAGATGTCAATGTTTGCAGAGCGATTAATTTTGAATTCTTCCTCACTTCAGTTTGTATTTTTCCATTCTTTACACCTAGCTAATCTAGCCAAAATTCTTCCCAAATTAAGAAGAGAAATTAAGCCAGACTCAAAAAAAAAAAAAAAAAGGCAAGCAAGTACAATATGGCAGATGACAACATCCAACACTATTAGGGAAAAACATTCAGGACGCACTATTTCAACATACACAAAAATCTTAGCGAAATTTATTCCTGCAGTCAGAGAATGGGTAAACAGTCAAGTCACTATACTAAATGTCAATTTAGATGTCTAGAATTTTACTATAGTCTTCCATTTGGGGTTTCTAAATGATTTGTTGGCAAAACATTGGTTATTTCTTGAACCACAAGCTGCCTTGTGTGCAAAAAAATCCTGGAGATTTCTTTTTGCTCTATGAGTCCAAGTAGCATAATCTCTGATATGTCTATAATCAGGAATAATTATTTCCTGTTAGCTCAGTGGAACATCGACTTTCACAAGGATTTGGACTTTAGTTTTAATTCCTTACACATTACTCCCATGGACAACATCCCAGAAATCAACAGCTTTACTAATAATCATGAATAGCTATAAAATGTAACACAAAACATATGTAAATAACCAGTTCTAAACAAATACTGTGCTTTATATAGCAGTAGAATTACAGATTGCAAAGAAACAAAACATTCCCAAAGAAACAAAACATTTCCACTCTGTTTCAGCATTCTGGAGATTTTCTTTGCTAATAGTTCCTCTCTTCCCTCAGGAAAACTGATTTCTCCTTTCTCCTAGATTCTTGAGGTTTTGTTCTCTTCCCCATTTCTAAATGATTTACTTTCTCTGAGGCAGCAGACCAAGTCATCATAAACAGGAAGGAGTAGGGAAATGTAGATCAGAATTTAAGAATAAAACAGAAAGTAGAGTTCATAATACAGAGCTCTTTGTCAAAGTAATAGGGATCTTATTCTTCTAGGGATTGACAATTTTTTTTCTCCATCTCACTGTTCTCTCATACAAATTTGGTCCAAGAAAGACTGAGTATTGAAGAAGCTGGTGGCATTAAAGGTCTGCCTCCTGAATAACTTTCAGAAGAGACTGAGGGTGCAGAAGGACTGGAACATGCCCACACTGAAAATATGTATACATCTCAACAGCCTTCCTCTAGCGAATATATATGATACACAGCGAAGAAGGGAAATTTTCTTCTTTTCCTATAACTTATAATTAAAAAGTATGTTTTGAAAATAACTTTAAGTGACAGTACTAGTAAAATCTTCACAAGGTGCTCCTGCCACACTGCTGTATTTCAAATTAGTTAACCATATAACATTTACTTAAGTGGCATACAGAACACTATGGAAATGTCAACACTGGCAAAAATATGCAAGGCAAAGAGATCTGATGGGTATAAAAAGTGCAGTGGCTCAGTAAAAAGAGTACTGAGACTCCACTGCTCTCTCCAGCTAGGGGTGTACTGAGTGATCAGTGATTTTTTCTTTTCTCAAACCTGGAAAGGGTTTCTAAAGCAGAAAAACTACAGGACAGACTGCACTAATCTTGTAAGAAAGACAAGATTTAAAAGCAAGTAATTTAAGCCAAGATTTAAAAGCAAGAACTGATCAGTTCTTTGATTGTGATCTGTCAAAGCCTTTTGCTTAAGGAAAATTCAGGGGTTTTTTATTTTAATGTTTATTCGCTCTTAATTTTAGATCCTGGTTTTCTACAGTATTACTGTTGTCCATGAAATGTATACACAAGCAGGTACTTTGTTCAGAAAAGTGATTGCATGGGACTTAGAGCCGATGAGGCAATTCTACAAAAAATTACTATCTAGTCTGAGTTTCTTCATGCACAGCAGTCTAAGGGGAGATGATCTGTCAAAAGGTAATTCTCTTATGCTGCTAGAAAAATTTTCAAAATGACACCTACAGAACACAATTTCTTCCCATTTTTATATTTTTGATTTCAGAAAATAAATTCATTTTAGGCTATTAAAAAAATAAAATCAAACAACAAAAAACCCCAAACCCAAACAACTGTGTTCAAAAAGGCAACAGAATCTGCTTCATAAAGTTATTTATTTGGAGAACACAGTGGAAAATTGCTATGAATCTTGTAAGACTGAAGTTCCACTGAATGCAAATTCTTCACTGCCAGACTAGTACAGCTGCGGACATGAACTAAGACAGGCAACAAAGCTGTTTAATACATGATCTTGTAAAACAGTTCAGTGTTGGCATGGAATATATTATTCAAGGGCTCCAGTAATAGTCTGTGGTCCATGTAGCTGAAAAGACTTCCATCCCATGTAACCTTTCTGGACTAAAGGAAGATATAGTCTGAAATCAGGAAAATTCCTTACCAGCCAGTTGTCCTCAATTTATTCAAACATATTTTGATTAAAAATATAAGCAGTAGATATTCAGAACAGTCGTATGTTAAAACCCGTGTTCGCTGATAGTCAAGTGCAAAGCCCACCCTCAGCTGCCCCCACAGTGCACAGGATGGACAATAGACATATATGATATGAGACATATCCAACAATTAACTACAGATTACCTGGGGGGGGAAAACCAACATCAAAGAACAGTCTCATGAGAAAATTAAAGCTGTTAAAATTACATATTTATATTACATACAGAAAATTCAGTTAATGTAAAAAAATAATCAAATTATAAGAAGCACTTGGATGTGGATAGTGACAGGAGGAAAAATACGGAATGGCAGTTTCAGCAAGGATAAATGTCAGAATTAGAGCTAAATGCTGTTTTACCTAGAAACTGCAGATGGTCTAAACTGTGCACCAAAGTGGCAGATTAACATGAGTTCAGACAAATGTGATGTAACAGATGTCAATGTGAAAAACAAAATGTAATTGTACATAAAGAAAGATAATGAGTTAGTACCACGAGTAATTTATTTTACCCACTATGTCTTGGCAAAGCATCGCAGACAAGCCATCTGCTTTACGCACAATACTGATAAAAATTATAAACTACGGGACAGGTGATATGAGGAGGGACAGACAATATCATAATGTTATAACCTGACAATACGGAACATGTCAGTGCCTTGAAGAATCGTTATCAGAGAATTACAGAATCAGCCGAGTTGGAAAGGACCTCTGAGATCATCAAGTCCAACCCTTGACCCAACACCACCGTGGTTACTAGACCATGGCACTAAGTGCCACATCCACTCTCATCTTAAAAACCTCCAGGGACAGTGAATCCACCACCTCCCTGGGCAGCCCATTCCAACGTCTGCTTACTCTCTCTGTAAAGAATTCTTCCTAATATCCAACCTAAACCTCCCCTGGCAGAGCTTAAGACCATGCCCTCTTATGCTGATGCTGGTTGCCAGGGAAAAGAGACTGATGCCCACCTGGCTACAACCTCCTTTCAGGTAGTTGCAGAGAGTCATGACGCCTCCCCTGAGCCTCCTCTTCTCCAGGCTAAACAGCCCCACCTCCCTCAGCCTCTCCTCACAGGACTTGTGCTCGAGTCCCTTCACCAGCCTCATTGCTCTTCTCTGGACCTGCTCCAGCACCTCAATATCCTTCCTGAACTGAGGGGCCCAGAACTGGACACGGTACTCGAGGTGTGGCCGCACCAGCACTCAGAACAGGGGAAGAATCACTTCCCTGGACCTGCTGGCCACACTGTTCCTGATACAGGTCAGGATGCCTTCTTGGCCACCTGGGCACACTGCTGGTTCGTGTTCAGCTTCCTGTCAATCCAAACTCCCAGGTCCCTATCTGGGAAAAAATGACAACCGAAGAAAACAAAAAGCTCAAGTAAAGCCTTGCTTTAGAGGTCTAATATATGATACTAATTTTGCAAATAAACAAATTAGTATCTACAAATTAATTTCTATCTCAAAAAAAGAACTATTGCAAGAATTATTTTCTACATGGTCATTAGATACCATCTAATCTTTCCATCCATGATTAGGTATATTAATTCCAAAGTCTCACCTAAAATTCCCATAAGACTCACTGCTAGCGTCTGTTCAATTTCCCTTGTAATTTCAGCTGGATACAACCCTAAAGTTTCTTCTGTTGAGACCCTGTATTATAGTGCATTGCCAGTGTGCCTCATGGTTTCTTTCCTGTATTTACAGCAGTTATGTTTCAGTAGCAATTTAAGTAGTTCTGATTTATACAACTTTTATATTAAGTAGTATGTGACAGACTTCTCCAAAGCTTATTAAAATAAAGATTCACAAATCATTTGATACAAGACAAGCCAGAAGATACCTGTATAAAGGAGTGAGCATTTCAGTATAATGATTTTCCTGTCCTAGAATCTCCTGGAAATGCTTCTATAATGCAAAACTTTGTATTCTTATACAATGAATTTGCTGTAGGTTTGACTAACATCCTTGGGCAGAATTGGTTTGGACTACTATCCCAGTGTTCATGTTACTTAGTAGAAACCCTGAGCAATTTATTACGATAACTAGTAAGTCTTAGAAGTCTAGAAAATTAAGACGGGAGCACAGAAGTCATCTGTGGGGGTATGCTGTTTTTGCTAGAACAATGTAGAAATCATATCTGGTAAACCTTCAGACTGTAAACTTGTGAGAGCCTAGAAGCAGGTAGGAAAACGAGTTTAAAACAGAAAGTGATCTTGACAAGTCAGAGAACTAACTTGAAAAAATACAAGACAGTAAGAAAAGTGTAAGCACGAAGGAAGTTGATTACATAAAGTGACGACGGGATAAGAGCTATGGAGGGTTCTGCAGAAAGGATGTGGAGGTTTATGTTTAGAAAACCAGAGGTGAGTTAAACATTGAAAGAAATGCAAACATACTGAGCTTTTTAAAAGGAACCGTGGCATGAAATACATCTCTGTACATCTATGTTCTATACTCTTGTACTTGGCTCCACTAGAAACGAACTCGCCCAGTTTCACACACAATGCTTAAAGATAGACACAAATCAAGTGAAGAAAGGGAACATAAAAGAAAAATAAAATCAACCAATGGCCTTAAAAAAGAGGAAAGATTGAAAGGTGACTTTCTAATGGCAAGGATATTTAGCAACAAGACTGACTTGCTTTGGGAGGTTATAGAACTCCATCTCTGAAGGTCGTCAGGCATGAATCATGAAAAAAAAGAGATAAAGTTTCTATAAGGTAGTGGGACGGACCACATAAGCATCATTATCCTCCTCTCAGATTCATGGAAAACATTAGAGAGGAGGTCAGTACTCTAGTACCTTTTCTGCAGTGATCCAAACACAATATACCAAATTACCTCAATGTGTCCATCACAGGAGCTTGCAATTATGGACTGGAGTAGATTTGAAGAGATTATCTCAATGTTCTTTTACCCCAAGGTAGAATCAACTGTGCTGAAACCATTCCTGAAAGATGTCTGTAATTCAAGGTGATCTGCCTGTGGCTTACAAGCTCCATAGGGTTAAATCTCATGATCAACAGCAAGGTTGTCCTGCAATGGAGCAGTAGGATAACCTCAAATTCCGGAAGTAGTAAGGGATTGAGACACAGATTTCTGGATCATGAGAGCCAGGTGGTCAGCCCAGATGGTGAGATCTAAGAAAATGTCGCTTTTATCAACTGTGTGTGAACCACTTCTGTAGTTTCTCCTCCCCTTGGGTATCAGTGTATAAAGAATGTGCTCATAGCTGCCAGTCAAGTGAAGTTTTGTGGGGTTCTTGTAAGTCCTTCATCCTTGGCGCAACCTGTCCTATGAAACCTCAGTGATGAATTAAAAATGATCACGTGATTATCTTTAATTCAATATAATTGCATCAATATAACTAATGCATTCTTCTATTTTATCACTTCTAGACTGAGCTGTCCCCAATTACAGCAGTCTTTCTCTTATGCTTCCTAAACCTCTGATCTTCTCATTACTAAAGAGTCCTCTCCCACATCTAAGACTTCTAAAAATTATACAAAGAGCAAATTTCTCAAAAACTATAGCAAACGTCATAATTCTTGAAAAGAGAAGTTACCGAGGGACTTTTAGCAGAGAAACCATGGCAAGAGTTTCAAGTGTGTACTGTCAATTTGGCAGAAATTGTAGTTGCTGGTTGCCTAGGCATGTAACAATCCTGTCAACAAAATTAAAAGGTACACCACAGGCACTACACTGCCAATCTTTTTGAATAGTTATATGTAAGATGTTAGATATAACAGTAGTACTCCATCAGGAGAAACCTACATTCACATGGACACTTAATATCATAGAATGGGTAAGGCTGGAAATGACCAGAGCAGGTTATCTGGTACAACCTCCTTGCTCCAGCAAGGTGATTCTAGAGCACAAGGCACAGGACTGTATCCAGATGGTTCTTGAATATCTCCAGTGAGGGAGACTCTATAACCTCTCTGGGCAATTTGTTCCAGTGCATAGTCACCTACACTGGAGTAAATATCAAGACATCATGCCATTTTAATCAGTCCCTCCTCAGCAAATATAAAATATATGTGTCACATGGCAGACTCAATTTTCTATATATCCATAAAGCTTTCTCCATGAAAGGGAAATATTTGTTTCTTCAAAAATAATTTATGTATTAAAGTTCAAGACAGAGTAAGTTTCCAATTGCTTTTCAATATGATCTACTTAAGTCTGTTTCCTGTGAATTTTAGAAGAATTAATTATATTTGTTCATAGAATCACAGGATCATAGAATGGTTTGGGTTGGAAGGGACCTTAAAGATCATCTAGTTCCAATCCCTCTGCTGTGGGTAGGAACATCTTACACTGGACTAGGTTGTTCATAATTCCATCCAACCTGGCCTTGGACACTTCTAGGGATGGGGCATCCATAGCTTCTCTGGGCAACTTGTGTCAGTGTCTCACCACCCTCATAGTAAACAATTTCTTCCCAATACCTAATCTAAACCTGCCCTCATTCAGTTTAAAGTCATTCCCCCTTGTCCTGTCACTACATGCCCTTGTCAAAAGTCCCTCTCCAGCCTTCTGGTAAGGTCCCTTCAGGGAGTGGGATGGGGCTTGAAGGGCAGAGGGCATTAATACATAACGTAGCTATTTTGATTCTAATCTCTAGAAAAAAGTATATGGTGCAATATGTCAACTGGTAATATAATCCAAGAATAATTGTGATTTACAGACACATACAAAAATGGTTCTTAGACCTTACATGAATTGCCCCATTCGGCAGAAATATTTTCGTAGAGCCTTTTGCGAGCATCAAAGACAAAACCCAACTACCACTGAAGACAACTTTTGTTTCTACAGATTTAGATGATAAATAACAGGACAGAAGTGTGTTGCGATTCAATTAAAAACACAGGAGAAGAAACAAGTATTTCCCTTTATTAAGATGTAACTGTTTACCTTACAAGCTATCAGTATGTACATGGACATTAAAGATTAAATGTAATAATAAGCAAATACTCCATTACGAAGTATTTTATATTGTTGTAGCTTATTTGGAAGATTATAAATTTGAACCAGTGGAGGATTGACTTTCAAGCATTCCAGGTTGTTTTTAAATCAGTTAGCAGCAAGATAACACACTATAAAAAGTGATCATGAGAAATATGTCTTCTTAACATATATTTTATGTTATTCTTACTCCTTGGCCAGTTGTACATTGGTCGGTTTTGCTCCAATAGGTATTCCATACTTGTGCAAAGTGTTGTACAAAATTTCACACATTTCCTTGTTGTAGGAGTCAAAGTCAAACACGTTTCGAACAACATTTGCGAGTCCTTCAGCTGGAAATTTCTGTGAAGAAACAAAGACTCCTAAATATCTTTCAGTGACTACCTATTAAGTTACAGCATATCATTACATACTTCTAAGATGAATAGCTGTAATAGTAACTTTTCTCGACAGAAAAATGCTTAAGTAATCTATGCTTTCAGTTTCTAGAATAAAGAAGGTACATAATTTCTAAGTTAAAAATTGTTGAATTAAACAAAAAAGCATGTGACAATTATTTAATAGTCAACATCATTAATAGTGAATTGTTTTCATTATACACATTACAAGATGCTGTAATCATTAGAAAATATAGTTAAAAGCAGCCTGTATTTTTTCAATTTACTTTCTGTAAACAATGAAGATCAAACACAAATACATATATTTGTATAATTCAGCCATACATTTAAGAATTCTCACTCTATTGTTGAATACAGAAAAACAGATGATACACTGCTTGCTTGCCAAAAAATACTTTACATCATGACGGATTTTCGTAGAAACAAATTCACTTAGGATTCACAAAGTTTTTTTTCTCAGTGAAAAATACTAGTTGAAATGTGCCATGTACATTAAAAAAATCCCAAACGTTTATCAAATTTTGATCAATTTCTCCAACAATGGAATTTTTGTTACTGTATTGGATTGATGATTTTGGATGAGGAATTGGTTGGATGGTTGCATCCTGAGGGCAGTGGTCAACGGTTCAAGGTCCTGATGGAGATGGGTGACAAGTGGTGTCCCTTGGGGGTTGTACTGGGACCAGTACTGTTTAATATCTTCATCAATGACATAGTGGGATCAAGTGCAGAGGGATCTGGACAGGCTTGAGAAGTGGGGCCATGGGAACCACATGAAGTTCAACAAGGCCATGTGCACAGTGCTGCACCTCGACTGGGGCAACCACTGCTATAAATACAAGTTGGAGAGTGAAAAGATTGAGAGCAACCCTGCCAAGAAGGACCAGGAGGTACCAGTGGATGAAAAGATGGACATGACCTGACATTGTATGCTCACAGCCCAGAAAGTCATTTGTACCCTGGGCTGCATCAAAAGCAGCGTGACCAGCAGGTAGAGGGGAGGGGATTCTGCCCCTCTACTCTGCTCTTATGAGACCCCACCTGGAGTACTGCATCCAGCTCTGGAGTCCCCAGCACAGGAAGTGCTGGAGTGAGTGCAGAGGAGGGCCATGAAGATGACCAGAGGGCTGGCACACCTCTCCTATGAGGACAGGCTGAGAGAGTTGTTCAGCCCGGAGAAGAAAAAACCCTGAGGAGATGTTTAGGCAACCTTCCAGTACCTAAGGGGTTACAAGAGAGCTGGAGAGGGACTTTTGACAAGGGCATGTAGTGATAGGACAAGGGGGAATGAGTTTAAACTGAAAGAAGGCAAATTTAGGTGAGGTATTAGGAAGAAATTCTTTACTGTGAGGGTGGTGAGGCACTAGAAACAGGTTGCCCAGAGAAGCCGTGGATGTCCCAATCCTTGGAAGCGTTCTAGGCCAGGATGGATGGAATTTTGAGCAACCTAGTCTAGCGGACAGTTCCCTGCCCACAGCAGAAGGGCTGGAACTAGGTACCTTCCAACCCAAACTATTCTATGATTCTATAAGTTAAATTGGAGGAATAAGAGAAATGAAGAACCACTCAAAGAAACTTATGCCACTGATTAACAAAGAAACTGAGGTGGAGGACCCCAAGATGTAGCAGGTATATGCCCAAAGGAGGCTGTGACCCTGCGGGAAGCCCACATTAGAGCAGGTTTGCTGGCAGGACTTGGGATCCTGTGGAAGGCACACACTGGAGCAGTTAATGCAGAAATGCAGCCTACGGAAAGGACTCATACTGGAGAAGTTTGTGGAGGTCTGTCTCCTGTAGGAGGAACCTCGTGATGGAGCAGGGAAAGAGTGTGAAGAATCCTCCCTCTGAGGAGGAAGCAGTGGTAGAGACAATGTGTGATGAACAGACCACAACTCTCTGTCCTTCTGTGCTGCTGGAGCAGAGGAGGTAGAGAAAGTCAGGAGTGAAGCTGAGCTTGGGAGGAAGGGAGGGGTGGAGTGAAGGTGTTCTACGATTTGGGTTTAATTCTCATTGCCCTACTCTGATTTGATTAGGAATAAATTAAACTAATTTCCCCAAGTTGAGTCTGTTTTGCTCACAATGGTAATTGGCGAGTGATCTCTCCCTGTCCTTATCTCAACCCATGAGCCTTTCATTATATTTTCTCTTCTCTGCCCAGCAGAGGAAGGGAGTGACAGAGTGGCTTTGGTGGCACCTGGCCAGGGGTCAGCCCACCACAGATGTAAATGGAGCAAACCAAATAAAAAGCATTTTAAAAAATAATCACCAAATTGCTATATATACCAGAACCTTGCTGCTTAACAGCTTTATTTTACCTTTGTTTTTCTGGCAAAAGGTGGGAGTGAGAATTTTTTTATTTAAAAACTTTTAACTTTTTCTTCATATGCCTTTCATTCAAATACTAGATATTTCAGACCAGGACCTGGATGTTTCAATCTCAGTATATCTCTTTTACAGTAATGAAGATAAATTTGTGAAGAAGTATTTTAGGAAGTTGAAGTCTTAATTGGTTTATTCTCCACTAGTGAAGTAGGCTGGTACAAAGAATTTGAAAAACAGACTTAATGTAAGTGTCAAAGAAGCTTATAAATGTATTAAAAATAAAGATATTTGAGTCTTGCTTAAAAACTAAAACAGAAGAAAGCAGAAAATTTTCCTAAGTGTTTTGACCTGTACTCTTAATCAAACATCAGCCTTAGTAAGGAGTTTAATATTTTTCCCAACTTAATAAATATCTAATCTCTGTAATAAAATACCTGTGACACAAGCAATACTAAATTCAGCTAGTTACTGTGATAGACTGGAATACCAATGCTAAAATAGGCTTGTACAAACCTTTTTTAATCTGTGGTATACATGGCATAGAATATTTTAGTACTAGTGTTGGTATAAAAGTATGCTAAACTATGTCCTGCTTTTTAAACCTATCCATGAGGAACCTTTTAGAGATTCTGCATTATTACAGTCTAGCGAAATACAAGTTATTGTGGGATAATAAGTTGTCCTACAGCCTATGCTATCCTTGTTACAATGTCCATTCCATACTGAATTAAACAGGTACTAAAACCAAAATTTCTCCCAACTGCTATTCTAACTTAAGTTTGTGACAATGTTTAGTAGCCAAAGTACTAATAATGAAAATTGCACCTTGGAGTCAAACATACTGAAAAAGAAAAGCCCACCAACTTATAAAAAGGTACATGATGGTAAGGTTCATAAACGTGTAAAGCTACTTAGTACTCCATATGCAGGACTTTATTTCAGTCTGTTTTCAAGTGTGGCTTCTTTTTAATAAGAAGAGAAAAACACAATTGTGCATACTCCATATAATCAAACTCTCAAGCACAAGTCCTGTGAGGAGAGGCTGAGGGAGGTGGGGCTGTTTAGCCTGGAGAAGAGGAGGCTCAGGGGAGGTCTCATTGCTCTCTACAACTACCTGAAAGGAGGTTGTAGCCAGGGGGCATCAGTCTCTTCTCCATGGCAACCAGCAGTAGGATAAGAGGGCATGGTCTTAAGTTCTGCCAGGGGAGGTTTAGGTTGGATATTAGGAAGAAATTCTTTACAGAGAGAGTAAGCGGACATTGGAATGGGCTGCTCAGGGAGATGGTGGATTCTCCGTCCCTGGAGGTTTTTAAGATGAGACTGGATGTGGCACTTAGTGCCATGGTCTAGTAACCACGGCTGTGTTGGGTCAAGGGTTGGACTTGATGATCTCGGAGGTCTTTTCCAACCCAGTTGATTCTATGATTCTAGATTCTTTCCTTAGGTATATGATGAATACTGCGTTTTCTCTGTTATCCCCTTCTCACTGCAAAGCACGACCAACAAACTGGCACCAAGCTATCTTATCCACTCATGATCTGCTCTTTCACCTGTCCTGCACTAGATACTGCAGAAACCTTGGTCAAGTGCTTCAAATAATATCTGGTTTTCACTAGAAGTCTCCAAGTATTTCCATGGTTTGCTGAATCATTGCATAATTCTGACATCGATAGCCTTCTCTGCAATGAATTGCCTCAATAGTTCCATACCTCTTGGACACCATGAAAAATTTCCTGAGGTACAACTGATCACTGCTGCCAATAAAACCTGTTTCGAACACAAGCTACTTGTCAAAAAGTCCTCTACTTCAGTTACTAAAAAAAAAAAAATCACAAATCTCTCATTTTAATCAGAACAAATCCAATCACTTTTTAATAACTGCCTGGAAAATTGCTTACTGAAGAAAGGAAATGAGCGTTTACTTAAAGGGAAAAAAAAAGAAAAAGATAAAAGAAGCAAAAGAGATTGAATGTTTGAGGTTTGAGCTGAACAAAAATAAAAAAAATCATTTGGTTT
Organism: Manacus vitellinus; assembly: GCF_001715985.3. Classification (NCBI taxonomy): domain Eukaryota; kingdom Metazoa; phylum Chordata; class Aves; order Passeriformes; family Pipridae; genus Manacus; species Manacus vitellinus. The sequence continues at coordinate 28,106,336 of NW_021940208.1, forward strand.
GTATTGATTTTTAGAATGAGATTACTAGAGAAAATATTGATCTCTCATCAGCCTGTCTGGTTCTCATTCATTGATTCTTCCCCTTACACCTCTGTTTGCACCTCAGAGTATTTTCACAGCTTAGATTCTCAGCTATTCCTTAAAATAGTAAGTAACATAGGTTTTGCTTTTAACAATTTTATATTTTTATCTATATATTTTTTTGCTTTATTTGATACAGAATTTGGCTTGGTAAAAAAATCCATGTTTTTATGGATCTAACATTCCATGAGTAGATGTATTGCTATAGTCTGCTTAAAGTCTACGAGCAAAATAGTAGTTTTTTAGTAGAGATAGAGAATCTTAATTAAAATATGGTATACTCATTGCCCTGAAAACAAAGTCATAAGTAAATCTGGTATTGAGTCTGCAATGAGTTCAGATTTTTTTGTTTTAGACTTCCACCTTGTGTTCTCACTATCACTCACTTCCCTACATATTCCAGTGCCTTCAGATGCCTGCATATTTTCCATCTGGCCAGCACCACCTCAAAGGTCCACCCTGCACATTATAATAGGTCTCTCCCTACCTGCTCATTCCTCTGTGTTCTTGGTTTCCTCCTGCAGCCCTGATGCCCTTTCACTGAATGTTGCCAGCTCTCTCTGTGCCTCCTCAGTTGTCCTGTCAGCAGGGCAGAAGTATCATGTGTATGGCTCTTCTGAGCCACAGGCATAGTAATGGTTAATCAGTGCTCATGTCTTTAGTGGGCATCATCTACTGACAAGCAAGGAGCTGGATTCTCCCCCTGCCTTTCCACTCACAGAGACACTAATTTCAACTTGTCCCTCTGTCACATAGCCACTGTTTTTGATTAAATCAGCAGAAACCTAATTATCTTTGAAAACTGGTAACTGAGATTCACTGTGGTTGGCCAAAAGGGTAAAAAGTTATTACTGATGCGTTTGGTAGCAAGGTGAGAAATGAATACAATCTGTGATTTGATAAACCTAGTTTTCTTTTGAGATTAGGCTTAACATAAAAAAAAGTCCTATTTTACCACAAAAGCTTACTGAACAGGCCTAAAAGCCTGATGATTAGTAGACTTCAGGTCCAGGAGGTTTCTTAGACATTTACTGCTTGAAAACTGTTATACTAGTGCTTACTATTAGAAAACAATCTCAGATACAAATAAGAAAGAAGGCCTATCAGAAAAGTCTCAGCTTTCCCAAACTAAAAAACAGTTAATAAAAAAGCTATTGCCGTTTTATCTGGGTTAATGTGGGTTTCCTGATTAACATCTGCCAAGGCCTCATGAAAAATAGCATATTAGATTGCAGAGAAGCAGTCATAGCACCCACGCTGGTAGTACAGGCAGCATATGGTAATCCAGCAGAGCAAGAGCAGAGCTTCTTAGCTTGCCCATAAGCCACTATTAATATAAGCACTTTTGACATTTGACACAGTCTGAAAACTGGAGGCAAACAAGACAAAAAGGTTATATTCAGGTCACCTGCCATCTAGAGCTTCAAGACCCAAACTCCCTATATAGTATGTGGGGAGAAAAAGTTGCAGCAACCAAGTTAAGTACCTACATCAGACAATTTTCCCTATTCCTGCAGTTTCATGTCTTCAAAATAGTTTGGTGTCTTGACCTTCGCCAAAAAACCTAAGAAAAGTTAATATAGAGGCAACCTAGCTCTGAACACAGTGTCTAGCTCCAAGTAAATTACCACATGTTCCGTACTTGCTAATCTTTATGGGAAGATAATCTTGTAATTGCACTCTAGAATCAATCCTATATGCTGAGGACCACAATTAATCAGAGTGCAGAGATTAGCTTAATAATATGCTGATAGCATAATAATCAAAATACTTTTAACTGACTAGTCCCAATGCTCAGATATGCTCTAAGGTAGCAGTAATCAAAAGCAATTTTTTTCTCCACAACATTCAACGTTTTTTTACAGAAGCAAAAAATTCCAAAATTATGTGAAAGAAATCAACACAATAGTACAAAGAAAACGGGGCTGTGGAACTGCTGTAAGGGAAATTGTTTAATAACATGACTAACTTCCCTCCTTCCTTCCTAAGGACCAGCAATTTTATTGACTCATTTCCCTCCTTCCTCTTTCTTCTCTACCTGAAGACCTAAAAGTTTCTTACTTTGGAATAACCATTATGCTTATATTCATTGTTTACATTTGGCTCCTCCCAGTCTTTTTATTTATTCAGATTGAAAAACAAGTTACAGTAAACAAAATGTTGCATCCCTTCAAAGAGACTGGGATCTTGAAAACAAATGTTACAGAAGAAATCAAAGCTGCATGTTGGAGATTTATTTGGATATTTTCACTTTGAAAGAGGTGAAAGATTAGCAGATGGGAAACTTCCCTGCTGATCTGAGCCCAGTGCCCAGCTTGATGTGATGTTAACTGATTAAGTGAAGGAGGCAGAAGCAGAGAGTTAAATGCCCTTAAGACAATTAGCAATGCAGCTCCTTCAATCTTCAATTAGATGCCATTCACACTCATAAGAATTAAGTCCTGTGTTTCTGCACCAGTTAGTAACAGAAGACAGTACAACTTCAGATTACTTGGAGACAGATGATGAAGGAAAGAAGCTAGGAAGAAAGGTAGGAACAGAAAAAGGGTATGAAGACAGGAAGAAGTTCATTTAAAAAAATCCTAAAAACATCAGCTTTTCAGCAGCACAGCAACTGTTACTCAAGTCTGTAATTTTTCCATGGTCATTTTAAATGTAACACTGTGTTTAGAGATCTGCATGTACATGTTCTATCAGCTTGGTAAACAAATGTCTATCAGCTGGTAATGGATCCCAACAGACTACTTTGCTGATGTGTTTATTTAGATAGATTCCTTAGCTTTTAGGTCTGAATCTTGTTAATCCTTAGTACAAAGTTATAAAGCATTATTTTTTCTTTATATTATTGATATCATAGTAGCACCAATTTTGTCTCGAGACCTTCTTGCACTTTAGAGACCACAGAGCACAAAAATCTATACTCCCCAGAAATCTAGATGAACTGAAGATTTTTATAAGTATTAAATCTAACATGCAGGATCTAAATGTCTGTGTATATAAAAGAATGTTTGTGAATAAGTTCATGAGCACAAACCCAAAACTACCATGCAACTCTGCTATACTATACAGTGTTAAACATAGGAACAGTAGGTCAAAATTTGTGAGAAATTGTATTCTAATTGTATTAATGACATTAATTTTCACTATTTTTTTAAAAATCTCGGATTCAATAATTCAAGAAACAGTCTATAAATTATCAAATTACCAACTTCATGATTATAAACAGAACAAAAAAAAAGCACTGCCATTTCAAAGAGCATTAAGACACTTTATATTTCAAATACTTCAGGTAAAAAACATCTTTCAATTTATAAAGTCAGACTTTAACACTTAAAAAAACAAATCATCTCTAAAATCATGATTTTACAGTTAAATGTGTGTAGGAAGTAATTGTGGATCCTATGTACCTCCTTGTTAAGCTGTTATCCATCTAATATTTTCTTTAGAAAGAGTCCACCAGTGATGTACTACTGTTATGCAGCAGGAACTTGTTTTTTCACAGGAAAGAATTAAACCTACAAATTTTGTAGCAGCATAAAGTGAACAGTTGCACTGTCCCTGAAGTATTGTATGTTAAATATGGAATTTTATAGTGAGGGCCAGTATGAACATGGCACACTGTATTCACAGTATGAATGTGATATTTTCTCACACAGTAGAAAAGCAGACTCTTGTGGGTTTTTTTTAATATCTATAAATAAACATGCAGAAAAAAAATCTGCCCATATATATTTGTGATCCTTACCCTCAGACTATCTGAACATCTAAATAGGATGGCTCCTTCAAAATGTAAAGCTTCTCATAAGAATTAAATAAAAATGCATGAACAATAATGGCATCTTTTTCTAAAACCTTCAAGAATTAAAAAATTAACAGTGATGAACTCAGTTTTTCAATTAAATCTGATGTACTGTACCTGTAAATGTTTTACAATATTCACAACTTCTCTAGTTGAATAGGGATAGTTAATAATGCCTTGGTCAGCTAAGCTCCTGAGCTCTCCAAAAGCAGCTACCAGTTTCTGAAGAATTGGCTCTGGAACATCAGGACCATATTGTCTTAGCATAGCCATTTCAGACTGTGGTTTGGGATTATCAACAGCATGGCAACTAAAAATGTCCCCTAAAAAGAAAAAAAGCACAAAGTTAAGTAATCTATAAAGAGATAGCATCATAACAGCACCTTTAAGTTTAATATTGCAGCTTTAATGAAAAAGCAATGACTCAAAAGAATGCTGAGCACTAGCTTTTTAAAACTAAACAAGGCAAAAACTACTCTGAAAAATGTGAAGAACATTGAGGTTTCTGGAAACAAGAAGATCTCTCCTGTCATTTCAATGAAGCCAATCATGAGGGAGAAATTAACTTCAAGAAGAAACACAAGCCAAATGAATTCAGAAAAAAAGAAAAACGTTTTAAAGAAAACATAACTTGTTGAATGGGACCAATTTGCAAACCCTTTCAAAACACCATAGGATGCAGGGAAATCTTGAAATGCAGGAAGGCCCTAATGCAAACCCAGTTAAGAAGTCTAGAGGAAACACTGGATTTCTCCCTTCTCCCTGCCTGTCTTGAAGTATAGTAAGACATTTGGCAAAATATTCTTTCCATATATTTGCATTATGTTGATCCCAAACATATAATCTATAAAATTGAGTTTATTCTTAGAGAGCCTTTTAACAGTCATACAAAACTTTGCAGAAATAAGATCAGATCTTGCTGAAAAAGGACTTGGATTAAAAGCATTAGAGACCCTAAGCTTGAAAAACAAAATCAGTGAAGAATTCCAAAATCTTAACCAAGTCCCTGCCATGCAGTTCAAAAGCAGTAACATTAGCATGATCTGTTTTGTTTAAAGGGTCCATGTAAGGAAGGAAATTAGGTCACGAAAAAGAAATATGCTACACTAAATCATATTGGGGCAAGATAGCTGGTTGAAATTCAGAGCCAATGAGTTTCAGACATGGAATCTCCATTCAGTGGGAACCACACCTGAAAAACAAAGAACTACTATTTAACATGGAATTTAGTTTGCACTTGCTTTTTTTAAGTTTGTACTTGCTTTTTTGAATATGTTTTAATTTCCTGCAGAATAAGCACTATGGCCAAAGTTAACCAGAAAAACCCCACAAATTAGGGTGCCTGCACATAAACGGCCAAAGTAACACAGATAATACAATCAGTGGAATCTGGAGGGGTGTTCATAGCTGTCACGTAACACTGCCAAAACGTTGCCAGAGGCCCACTTAGAGTCTCATCTTGGCCAGTCTTCGCGAACGAAGATTTGGGAAAGGTCATTACCCTTCGAGCCTGCGCAGTGGATTTTTTAGGTGAGACACAGTGTGTGCTGAACTGAGCCCACCCTTTAATCCTAAGGTTCATCTGCCGGGGCCGAGCGAGCTTGGACAGTGGCAGTGAGGTCCTCAGGACGTAGGTTTGTTTAGAGTGACCTTCTCTTAGATGGATGGCCTTACAGGGCTGACGAGCTCCATCTGCCCAGGGAAGTCCCCCGACTGGGAATCGAACCCGGGCCATGGCAGTGAGAGCGCCGCATCCTAACCACTAGACTACCAGGGGGCTCCCCCACTTAGAGTAACACTGGACTATACAGGCCAATGGTGCTTCATCCCTTGCCCTTATGCAATGTAAAAAAAAAATGGTGAACAGTTGAGAGGGATGCTTACAGCTCATTTTTTTGCTATATTTGTATACTATATACACTCATTAACAAAGATTTCCCATAACCTTGTCTATCTGCAATCTTCGTTCAGATCCCAAAAAACAAAGTAGTTTTAACAGAGATGACCACATATTCACTTCAGGGCAAGTTTGGGCCCTTTTATTAACACATGTAGATTTACATGATAAGTCTTCAAGCTGAATCTCACCTTGAGTACCTTATGAGTGCCTTATGTGAAACAAAGTATCAATATGCATAAGAACCCCTTCTCCTCGTGAAATCTAATTAATACACTTATTCTATTAAACAATTCTATTAAAGATCATAATTTAATGTGAATCACTTACCTAATGTGCCGAAAAAGTCATTACCCAAGAAAGGAAATCCAGGCCTATTTGCCAGAACTATCATTCTAAAATCAGGATGAATAACTATTACATTTTCTCTCCTCTCTACATGAGCATGATCTGGAAAAGAAATAAAACGTATTAATTGCATATTTAAGCTTTGCAATCCTGAATGAGCGAACATAATTAGATTAGAAGAAGAATTCTTAGAATCAGAAGAAAAAATCTTCTAATCTAATTCTGTTCTTCTCAGAACTAGAAGAACAGTTACAAAAAAAAGGCTCAATAGCCTTTTTTTTTTGCCATTCAACTATAAGTTTTCTAGGTTTCATTTTAAGGTTTCGTACTTTGTTACATGAAAATTTAACCAAAGTGTTTAATTCAAAAAACATAAAAATGCATCCACTGTTCTTGGGGTGGTGACTACCTGTCCTCTTTATATCTAATTTCACTGAAATGGTGAAGCCAGTGGTGAATAAAATGTGTTTTTATATAAGTCTGACATTATCTGATCTGGGAAGACAGGACTGAAATGCCTCCTGGTTACTACAAAAATCTGTGAGAACCCAGAGATACGTGATTTAACACATGTGAAGACCCCGGTTCTTCAAAATTACTCAGACTGACTCCATTGTTCCCTTACAGCATGTTTCCAGTGGCACACTGTGTTTGGGAATCCTTTAACTACCTCTAAAAAACTACAGTAATAATTGGGACTGATTAGCAAGACATTTTAAAAAAAGCCCACCTACAGTTTATGATGACAAGCAAAACTCAGGTGTGCCATGTGTGCTGAATGATTGCCACACTCAAACATTATTCCCAATGTTGTTAAAATGAAACTCATTACATAAAGTACAGTGTGTAGTAACATCAAGAGGGCATTTCAAACATGGTCTTTCTTTGGAAAATAATGAAAAATATTTAGTTCCTGCAATTCACATGAATTAAATTCCATCAAGTTACAAAATACTTTCATCCTGCAGAGTATATTTAAATAATGTAAGCATTTGCAATATTTGACTAGATTAACCCTTAATAATTCAACCTTAGGTATATCCATATCTTCATTCTAGATCTGATACTCCAACTGTCTAGATAGGCATAACCAAGATCATAATCTTGTCAACTAGATCTTTATTTCTTATGGTGAATGAGAAGCAGAGAGGTCAAATTACATTTTGTTGGGGTTTGGGTTTTTTGTTGGTGTTTTTTTATTTTATTTTATTTTTCAGCAAAATTCACAAGAATGCTAATTTAAGAAAACTTTGTGGCTATTCCAAAAGTAGTAAAGAAAATGACTGTAAATTCTTTCATTGTTAACCTTTTAGCATCAAGTAATGTATCCATTTGGATTGTTTTGGGTCTCTACTTAGCAGTGCAATTGCTGAAAACCAGCAACACATTGCATTCTATCGACAATGATCAAAACATTTTCTCTCTACTTACTGGCAACAATGCGCCTTCCATCTGACAAAACCATTTCCCCACTTTCTACTAAAGTTTTTAAGATACAGGTAACATTTGTTGGTGCTTTGTCTGCCTCATCGATCACCAAAATATGTCCAAACTTCACTGCTTTTACCTAGAAGAGAAAAGAATCATAACATCACAACCTCCCCCAAACACCTGCAAGTAGCTGCATTACTGATTTCTCAATCAGCAGCAGTGATGTTGCAGTGACACTGAGACAAGAAAGTGACTCAGAACAGGGATAAGCTATGACCAAATTGTAATAGAGGGAAGAGGAGGCAGATGGGACAAGAAAGGTGGGTGTTCCTGGTTCTTCTGGATAGGGATAGAAAGGGCTGTGCTAGGGAGGGATGTGAGAAGCCTGACTGAGAATGGAGTGCTGACAGGGAAGTGCAAAGCCAGCTTGCATCTAGATTGTCAACATGTAGCTGAATGAACTAAAGAATGGCTGCAACAGCTGTTTGGAGCCCAACTCAGCATGTAGGTGTGAGGTGCTATGAAACAGGAGGAAAATACCACTCTATCAGTTAGAATGTGTCAGGTTAATACTAAATTATTTTACATACTCATTTTGTGTGGGGGATTTCCCAAGCACATTAGGCATAGCAAGCGGGGCAAATATGTTTAAAGTAGAAGTTAATGCAAAGTTTGCTACCATGCTCACTCAATATGCCATGAAAAATCAAATCATGAATATTTTAAATTTCAAATGAAAAGCATTTCTAAATATAAAATCCAAATGTTACTACTGACCAGTGGTGAATCTTCATATACAATAAGACCATCTTTAACAGAAGGTTGTAGGGTAAGGCTTTGTACAGTGGTATCCCTGAAATGTGGAAAACCAGACAGTATTAATTAAAAATACACAAGAATTTTAGTTACAATAAAATGCAAAATGAGTAAATGAAAAACTGAGTACTCTCTAAGAGGAAAAAATATCTCTTTTTTCAGAATTCTTGAATAACTGGGAACACTGGTGTGCCAGCTTGGTGGTCAAATGCAAGTATCCCTGTCTCTGCCAGGACTTTCATGGTAGTTCTCCTTTCTCATAAACCCTCAAAACAAAACCACTGAGAAGTGAATAAGTATTTTTGTATGTAGGCACATTATTGATGTTACTATTTCTGGTTAAGTATGCTGAAATTGTCATGTACGTGACAAACAGGTGATTCTCCCTAGAAGAACCAAACACGAATCATTACTGTTTTAGCTGCTCTTCTCCACATAACATATCAAGGAAAAAAACACTCCCAAAACCCCAAAAAACCCAAATTCAACCAAACCAAAACCAACCCAACCCAACCCAACGATCAAAAGACACAAGCCCCCCCCAAATCCAACACAACCAAACAAAAAACCCCCTACAAACAACAACCACCACCACAACCATAACCCAAAAAATTCCCCCCAAAACAAAACAACAAAACTAAACACACTCACATGGAATTCTAAAAATCAATTTTTAGTTCTATCTAAGCCATACTGGCTTCCTATATTTTATATCATGCACAGCATAAGCTCTGAGATGGGACAGAGACTTTAATAACACAGCATTTCTGACATTTTGTGTTTGATTTGCTCACATTATTTTTACCTTCAAACAGTGCTAATTAAAATCTGTAACGATAATATTCTTAATCTTCACTATTTTCATCTATTCCAACCACCACTGAATGTACAGATAAATAGAAAACAGTTCCAACTCAGAAAGGTCAAGCAACAGACATCACCACACTGGATTCACCTATATAAATTATGTCCATAACCAAGGGAAAGCCCCTACTTATTAGACAAAATACTTGCCAAAACCTTTGTCGAGATCTGTATAACCAACCCCATTTACTTCAGGGTTCAGAGGGACCAAATGACCTAGAGAATAATCCAGAAGTGGGTCATGACAGAAGGTCCCCATGACTCCCATGGTTTCACAGGCAAGAGGATATGCAATTTAGTCTTAGGGCAAGTAGGCTATGCCAACCCTTTCCTCCTGTGTTTCAAAATTTGGCTTAGTCTGTGTCAACAGGATGATGGGCTGATCACATGACAAAACCCATCAGGAGAGTCTCACTTAACACAGCTTGAGATCCACATACTGGTCTGTAGGTAAGCTTAGTAACCTTTGCATTGTATGTGAGATTTGATGCAACAAAAATCTTTTACTTCTCACAGCCATGCTGTATAACAAAACTGTTTGCTTAAGCCTAGCTGACTCACTCTTCTAAATATCCACCTTAGTTCTATCTTTAATTTTGTAACACCTCGTAAAAAACTAACAATATTCTGATAAGCTTCTTGGGTACAGGAAATCAAACACAGTACTGTTTGCAGCACACTATTAAGTGGCCAGCTTCCAACTACAGTTTTAAACTGACAGAATAACTTGCACACTTCCTTTATTTGAAACTGCTGTCAGCAGGATTTCTGTCCCTAATAACTAATAATTTCTTGTTTAGCTTTAAACCCATGATTGATTTATTCCAGAGTTTCCATGCACAGGAATAAAGCAGAGGGCAGGAAGAGAGATTTTTAATGTTTAGCTACTTCATCTGAACTTTAATCCAGGAGGTGAAAGGTTACAAAGCTGGAACCACCTTCACTTCATTTAACCCTGTCAAATGCAGCCTGTCACAAGCAGCAACACTGCCCTAAATAGTTATATTAATATCTTATTCACTTGCAACATATAATTTTTTTAACCACTAAAATCAGCAGTAGTATAAATCTATTATCTTAGAAATTCTATTATGGACACAAAAATAAAGCTTCTATTGTCATCCTGCTAGTCTAACCAATTTCTGTGCTAGGCAAAGAAATCAATAGTGCATCCAAAAAAAACCAACAAACCGATGATTTTTCTTTATTGAACACACATTATTTATGGACTAAATTCTCAGACTATATGCATCAGCCTACCTCCACTATCAGTTAACATTTCTGGTTCAAGCCTATACAGTTGAAGATGCAGAAGAATTTTAAAATGTGTAAACCAAACTCTTGAGTATATGAAGCCACAGTCATAGGTTACTAATAAGCAATGGAAAAAATGTGGAATTAATACAAGGTAAAAAGGGGAAGGTTTTGTCAAACCTGAACTGTGATCTCTTTAAAGTAATAGAAAGGTGAGAAAATGGAGGATCTGAGGAAAGCATAGGCCAAGAATAATGTAAAAGAAGATGAAGCATTACAGGATGCTTTGGAGATCATAAATTTGTACTTAAGAGCCAATGCATGAAAAAAGGTAAAGTGAATAGAACACATCAGGAAATTAAGATCTCTAGTGGTGGTATGGATGGTCACAGGTGATGACGCAAGAAAATACAAAAATGTTAAATGGTATTTTACTGTAACACAAACCAGCTTATTTTACTTTTGGTAAGCTAGTTAATCCACTGGTTCTGCAGAGATTTCTTACAACCCCCTGATATGGAACACTAATTTTTACTTAGTACGACCAGCAGCCCACACAAATCCCCCAGATGATCTCATTCTTCAGAGAAGACAGAATTGACCATATCTTTGCAGAAAATAAACACTTCAAGAGTTTAAGTGCTATTATAAAAGTAGTGTAAATCAGAAAAAAATACAGAAAGTATCAAAATGAAATAAAAGTTGACATCTTAAATCTAGCTCCTAAATTTTTTTATCATTTTATCTGTTTTCTATTTTGTTGATATTCAGCTATAATATTTTAAGGAAATATTTCAGGGGATTTGTAATGTATTATAGAAGTTAAATATAAAGCCAAATATTAATTCCTTTGTCTTGATGACTCAAGCAAATGCAAAACTCCTCCACTTGCTTAGGCTATCACATTCAGAAATGTATATAAGAATGATTTTGCCAGGGTTATTACAGATTAATGTTACTGTCCTTTCAGAATCATAAGCTGTACAATTAGGTATCATTAATTTCAGTTCTTCAGAAACCTAACATAACCCAAACACAGTAAAGAATGGCTAAAAATAATTTGTCTCTTTAGTTTGTTTTTTTTTCTTAAATTTCCACTTCGTATCAAATTATGTAAAGACACTGAAATATAGAAAAATAAAAATATGCTAAATCTGAAATATTTTTGAACAACGCAACACGCAGAGTTTCTTAAATGTAAAATATGTCTGGCACTCAAAATTCTCACAGGAAAGGAACTAAAAGCTGTAATTCATGTTCTCTTAATAATATTAACACCTTAATATTAACTAGGCTCTAACAAAGACATGAATATCTAAACCTCCTAATTTCATCACAGTTAGCACCCTTGATGAAAATAGTTCTGACACAAAGAAGTAAGACTGTAGGAATATAGAAGCAATCAAGAAAAGCTGTCTCATATACTGTCATCTTACTTGACTGAACTGATTTTGTCTTTACATGATTGTAAAAGAAAAATACGAAACGCTCACTAATGCCTTTCCTAAGAACGTACTTTTACCAAGGAAGCCATCCTCACTCCAGTAAAAAACAAAAAAAAAAAAACCACCACCACCACAAAAAAAAATGTTTACTACTAAAACATTTAGTAGCAACTCCTCTGACAGTACCATTTGTACGAGGACTTCTGAGAATTCTTTTCATGTTTTTTTGTTTATTTGCTCACATCACTGTATTTTTTATTTTTTTTTTGCTACTGCTGCATTAGTTACCCTAGCTTTTTCTGAGTTCTGTAAACTTACTCGAACATACTACTGTGACAGCTATTGTTTCTTTGAGATCAATGCCTTCTTTCTGGGGAAGAACCATGAGATATGGCAGGAGAAATTTCCATCAACCTCAGAGACTTATTACCCAACTTCAAAAAAAGGTATTCCAATGCTTTAATTTAAGATTTGAGTCCCCAGGAAGACTTATGCCCAAATACAGGACACAGTGTCAGCTAACATCACAAACACCCACATTCACTGGAATTAATCCATCTTGACAAGTGCTGAACAATACAGTCGTGGTTTCTGTATCTACTCATGTTGAGGCTGAAAGGGTAAGAGATTATCTGTGGAAGGCAACCTTGTGTTTTATGGGTTAGTGCTGATAGTAACAAGCTTACATAAACCAAACTCAGGTTTTGGCCTTTATTTGCCAAATAAAACTTTCTGGGAGCAGAAAGGAAAAATCAGAGATGCAGAATATATACTCTAATAATTGTTGTTCTTCATTTCTGTGTGGTATCTGTTATCTAAATACGTACATATTATTATTTAAAAATGCACATAGATATATCTCTCTCAATTACATGTCACTCAGACATGAATATACCCATCTGCTGTGACCTAATTTTAAAGAGTATTTGAAAAATAATTAGGTCAAGGGCCATTTGAAGCTGTTAATTGGTTAGCTAATCCACTTGTGGATTATCCTGATGAAGAGTAGGCAATCTTAACACAAAGAATCAGTCTGCCTGATTCTGACATGTACAAATTAATTTCTTTAGCCAACCTACCATACAGCCATTGCATTTTTTGCATGATCGGACTGCTGTGTTTATGAAGTTCTGAAATGTCTGATTTCTATCTCATTTCTCTGTTAAAAACGACACTATAAAGCCTTTTTGACTTATCTGTATGCACTGATAATTAAATCCACCTTTTTTTCCTGCTAGGCTGTTATAGCTTCTCAGCAGGACATATGTTTGTTTAAAATTCAAGAAATTATTTGGAGTATAAAGGTACTCATTAATCAGCATGACTGCAGGTGGCAGAAGAAAGATCAAAGGGAATTATATGTTTAATTCATGTTATATGCTTAAATCTAAAGTTACACAATTACTGATACTTGGTCCATCTGTCCAAACAAGATGCAACATTTTCACTTAATTTATTACAATAACATAAGAAATTCACTCATCCTTGTTGTAAAATCCATAAATGAAGAAACATGACACCCCCTACAGTTCCCCTTATAGTGTGTAAGAATAAGTTCCATTGAGTAAACAGTGAGAAACTGTTACTTAGGCTTTAGAGGAAAATGAAACAACAGGGTCTTCTAGCCTGAGCTATTTCTCCATAACAACCATGCATCAGGATATTGAAGTTGAATTCAATGCCTACAAAAAGACAAATGAATTAGGTCTCTAACACCTGAAATCTGACAATAGCAGAGCTAGTCAGCCAGTTTATGAAAAACTAACACCGGAAACAGAGACCATTAACTGGCATGAAATCTAGGAAGCTTTGTATTGCAACTCTGTATTGACTGAAAATGTGTTTAAGAAAGGGGGGGGGAAAACAAGAGTGAAAAACCACAGACACCTATTATATGCTAGTCAATACACTCAGTGTATTGACAACATAAATCTTCATAATAAAACTGTCATCTTATTATTTATTTCCAAATCTGAGCTACATAAGAATAAAATACACACTACAAGGTACAACATTAAAAGAAAATATTCTAGACATTCATGACTCAAAAACATGAGGTAAAATTACCTAGCCTTTTGTTTTGTGGCTGCCAACAAACAAGAACACATACACACACAACTTTGCTGTGTTCAATGGATTCCTCAAATAAACTAGTGCAGCTATAGAGCACTACCTTAAAAAGTCCACTACAGACATAGCTTTTCTGTGTCGTTCATTTTTAAAAACAGACCTGCTGAGCTAGATCAGCATTTAAATTGCTTAATATGGTCCTACATTCTTTCAAGAGAAGATAATCAAATGCAATTCTGAGAATAGGTGCACTATAATTCTAGTATTCATCAATGTTTTGGACAAAGGAAGCTATTTTTTCTGAAACAACTTTTAAAATTAGAATTTAAAAAATCTGAAGTCAATAAAGCTGAAAGGGTAGTTTTAAATTATCTCCATAGGAGAAACATGTAATTAGATTTTATAGTGATTATGTGTGCTAAAAAAGAGGGAAAGAAAATTAAGATTTAAAGATTAATGGACAGTTTGTAGTAAGTATTGCTTGTAGGGACACCATAAGCTCATTTTCTTACCCCAAACCTCATATTAATTTGATTGTTAAAGATCACAGCAAAATTATGTTTATTTTGAAAAGGATAACATATGCAAACTCAGGTAATTTTTTGAAAAAAAGATCATCAGATTACTGTAACTTATTAGGGAACCAGAAAAGGCACAACACAAAATGTAATTTTTAAAATGAACCTGGCATCAGTCACTAGAATAAACATAGTAACTAACAAGAAGATGCCATATCACAGGCAAATTCTTTGAAAGAAAATGTAATATTAGGACACACAACAGAAGGTAGTGTAATGTCTTCTAAAATAACAGTAAGATTGTAAGATAAAAAATAGAATTTCTATAGCAGTTATTATTCCATTGACAGTGAGAAACATCAAATTTACAAGAAAGCCAAATTGCTTTGGCATATATGTCACTGCCTAGAAAAGTGAAAAACAAGTTATTTCAACTCGTAAGAAAAGATATCACATGAACTAAGACTTAACATGGCTAATTTAGGGGCAAAACCTGTTACATTTAAAAGCTAAAGAAGAAAACTTCCTACATTCTCTATTTTCATGAAGAGGCATCAAATCATATTTATAAGCAGTTTTAACTTTTTTGACCTTACAGAGAACAACTCTCATACATTAAAAAACATTCCCTCTTTTTGTCATATGACTTTATGACTATTCATATTATCTTTTTTGATGATAAACTAATTTCATAAAAGATTATTTTCTTGATATACAGAAAGAGAACACTGGAACAGAACTAATCAATTCATGTCTTCTGCAGATTCACTGAGGCTCTGAGCAGCAGAAAATCCATTCATAAGGCATCAATAAATTATTGATGTAGATTACACTGCAGTCTACTCATCAAAAGCTTCTATTTCTGTAAGCCACGGCAATGTTGTTATGCAGATCTACATACTGAAAACATTAGAGTTGAAGTTGACTAGTTTTACTTCTCATGACTTCAGTGGCCACATCTGTAGTAGCTCAGAGGAGGGATCAGTTCTCTCACTAGCTAAGAGTAATGAAGTTCCCATTGCAACGGAAAAGGATTGATACTTTTCATTCCTGGACATTTTCAGTCGTGTACAGGAATGCCTGTGATGAACCGTCTGCAGAGGAGATGGTGGGCTCCAAATTTTGCATTTCCTACAGCTCTTCTGTGACTGACAATGCATGAAGCGAGAAAATATATCTGAGAAACTTCTGCTTAATAACCACTCAATATTTGTACTCATTTTCATAAAAATAAATAAATTATCTAGAAGCTATCAAACAATCTCATTACAAAAACTTTTTATTATTCTGAAAATGATGGTGAGCTTGAAGTTGTTTCTTAATTCCCTCAACTTTAACTACTGTTCCATATTGACACATTTGAGTATCAGCTAAGGACAGTGCAAATGGACTCCCTACATGGAACAACCACTGCTGGATTATGTATTTTATGAAGATAAGATAAACTCGTTTTAACTTCTTAACCCTAGAGCTAGCTAGGGTCATCCAGCTGCTACCTTGCAGAAATTGTTGCTATATCACAGAATCAGAGTGGCTGAGTTTGGAAGGCATCTCTGGATGTCATCTAGTTCAAGCCCCCTGCTAAAGCAGGGCCACCTAGAGGCAAGGTGCTCAGGACTGTGTCCAGATAGCTTTTGCATATCTCAAAAAAATCAAGGAGTGTAATGTATACCAAACTTTAAAGAAAAGGCATTGACAAGGAAAAAATAACATTGTGCCTTCCCAAATCTAGCAAATATGTTGCTTGGAACACAGATATTCCTTCTGCAACTAATTTTTTGTAAAGGGACTATCAAGACAGAGAGGTTTTTGTTTGCTATCAGAGCAATTAGGAACACAACTCATGATGGCAGATGACCATTACAGAGGCATCTTGCTCTTTTTGGCTATGTGACTTACAACAAATACAACCCCAGCAGAACAGAGAGGTGGCAGCTTTCACAGGTCTTGAGTTGACACTATGTGTTCTCCACAGTATTTTTCAGTTTTCATTAAAATCTTTTTCCTGTTTCAATGAAATACCAAATTTAACTTTAGATTTTTGTGTAGAACCACTAGCAAATTCTTTCAGCGGGATTCACGTGAGAGACAGCAAAAGTAGTAACAGAAAGGTTCATAAAATGATGAGGCTTTCCAGAGTTCACTAATTTAGGAGCAACACAAATACTTGACTGTCGGGGTTGACAGCAGGTCTGTCAGAAGGAAGAGAAAGCTGTAAGAGCGGATATCCTGAACTTTCTGCAGGGTCATCATGAGCCTGCAAGAGCAAGTCACTGTGAGTCTGCAAATGCTGAATCATCACGAGCTTGCTATAGGGCAGCCAATCGGGATGTATGTTTATGAAGAAACACCAATTATAATGCAACATGTACGTTACACTGGGGAGTAAAAATGTTGGAGATCTGTTGCAATAAAAATCTATCCTATCCTGTGCTATTCTTTTTGGAAGAAGACTGTTTCTGTGTTTTTCTTGACCGCCACAACAACATTTGACCCTGTGTTACATGTACATGGAGAACACCAAAGTTTCTCACAGCCAGTTTCTTAGTTACTGGCTGTAAAACCAGTACATGCTGAATTTCTGTAAATACCTCTCATTGGTTTGTGACTGCACAAGTCTCGTACGTTTTCACCTTTCTAGTAGCATGCATTCTAGTAGGAATGCATGCTCAAGGTGGAAGCAGTAAACCCCTGAATTTTAATATTAGACAAGGTAAAGCTGTTGTTTATTCTGTTAGATGTAGACAGCGTCCTGGGTGGACAAAATGGAGACAACCATCCCAGGAGGGTAAACAAAATTTAAGATTTCTCTGCTGAAATTTACTCTTGTAGGAAAGGAGTGACAGGGGAATCCTAGCAGATGAAAGTTCTTCCTTAACACAGAAGAGCAGTAAAACGCTTCGTAAGTGCAGTCCTACAGAGAGGCTGTGCTGAGCCTACACCTATTACCTTTTCCAGAAAGAGTTCTCTAACTCCACAATTAATGTGACGAGAGAGCTGGTCAACTCCTGATCAGTTCCTAATATTAGAAAGTGTTCAAGAGGAAGCAGCCAATTTTTTGACTAATTTTTAAGCAAACATTTTTCTTAATTTCTGTCATTATTGAATCTAATCACAGCTTCCTTTCATTAAAATTTTCTGTTTTATGGTACCAAAATGATTTCTAAGACTTAAAAATTTCAAGAAAATTAAATTTCTCAATGAGGTGCTGTAAAAAAGGTTAAGGGAAAGGATTCATAACCTCCATAAGCAATTGAAACCTTAAGGTCAGGCTGACTCTTCCATGTGAATCAGTTGCACTGCAAGTAAATACAGATGTCAGAAAGGAAGTTTAAGGAAAAACACACTATTTCTTCTGTTTTTTATCTCCTCTCATCATCTTGAAGTATGATATAAAATGTGAGATTTTAAAATTACTCCTGGTAATAGCTCATTGCGTAAGGCAAACACTACCTCCTTGAATGTCATTGAACATATGTAGAGTTAGATCAGAAGAACTCCTTACACTGTTTCATCAAGACAGAAAAAAACCCCTCAAACCAACAAAAAACCCCACCATAACCAAACAATCAACAACTAAAACCAAAACAGTTTTAATAGCATTTTTAGTTCTCCTATATCCCTGTTTTTAGTCAAAAGAGGTGAAGTATTCTTCTATAAAAGACAATTACATTGCATAACAAACTGTATTATACTACACGACAGTGTATTTCCCTCTTACTCACAAGCTATTAAAAGTAAATGTGGAATATCCTCATGATTCTGGCATTTAAATAGCATTTAAAGAAACATGTTTCAGAAAATGGTGATTAGATTCACAGATCAGAATACTTCTCAAATTCAGTCTAATTATTTTTGTCTGTTATTTATTTGCTACTTTTATTTATTACATAACACTACATTTTATTAAAGATCTTTAGTATATTAATTTTAAAACTCTTCTCTCTTTCCACTGTCGTAGTTTCTTCTCTGGCTACATCTTCATTATACCCACCAATAAGAATATTTATAGCTAGGGATATATCTCTTCTCCACAGCAGACATTATTCAGTTGGAAAACCCATTCCATATTGGCATTACCCTACATATGTGCCTATTACTCATTCTAGAGTTAACTGTATGAAGTGACAGTCGATATGGACAAATTCGGGAACTCATGATGTCAGCCATTTTCTGATAGATTCACCACCTCTTTGAAACTCAGAGTCTCAGAATATGCAGCTGACAAGTGCACATTCATTTCCAGAGAGACTAGTTGAAGTGGAACTAGAGTCTGTAAACCAAAATTCAAGGACTAATGCAGTGCCATCTGCCAGACATATTTCTGAAAGGGTAGAGAAAGTCCACCTTCATCTTACAGGGAATCACCTCCACATTTTTCATGAAGAAAGCATTAAAATTATCCTTTTCCCTTACAAGGTAATCAACTACAATGCATTCTTGGAATGTTCTATTTCTTAGTATCTGTAATTCAGGTATATGAACACCATTGAAAGTATTATGTTTAGAAATACTTTCCTTGGCATGCTTAAAGGTAGTAGCTAGGAAATCTGCAGAAACACATAGGGTTATGAAAGATGAAGTGCACATTCCAGCATATTTTCTAATAAAATACTTCTATGCCATAAGCTACTGACTAAATTTTTCCCCACAAAGTATGCAACAGCTTACTAGTGAACTGTTTGGGGTTTTTTTGTAAACTTGCTCTTATTTTGTTTTGCAATCCAGAAGTCTGCACTAACAATATTGTAATCCTTATTTAAAAGCCCTGTAAAGTCAAGCAAAGTATTATATAGACTGAGTTCTTCACAAAGAATTTCAAAATGCTACCCAGGAAATAGATTTCTCATGTTTCCATATTCACAAATTATTTTTGTAGGACTGCTCATCATTTTCTGCTTTATTTTCTACTTCAATATATCTTTAAAACCCTGCAATCATGAACAGTGTTTTACAGAAACTATAGAAGGTTGCATTGACAAGACAATAAAAGCACATTTTTTTTCCTAGTGATGCATCAACTAGCATGCTGAAACTAATACATTCTACAGCCCCATCATCACCCCAAACACTGTGCTTATACAATGTTCTCCTGAGCTATCTGAATTCATATTAAAGCACTGTTCTGCTTGATCACATCTCACTGGAGAACACACAGAAAGATGGAAATACTGTAGTACTTTGTGAAATAATTGTGATTTGCAAAAATGTCAGTGTATTTTATCTGTAAGGAGTGCTCTGCTCCAAGCAGAGAAGACAGCAGGAAAGTTAACACAAAACTAAAAGTAGGAGGTCACAAAAGCAGTATTTTAGAGAGAAGTGACGAAGTCTAGAAGAGGTAGCATAAAGGAAAACAGCAGTAGAAAAATAGTGAGATAGAGCTATTCAAGTATCAGGAATACAAGTATAAGACATTTGAAGACAAATGGGTGAGAAAGTGAGAAAGTGTTACAGAGACTGTGTTGTTAAAAGGCAGAATACCAAAGATCAATGTTTTTATTAGCACTATTTAAAAAACAGTGATAATGAAAGGAGACAGAGTGATGAAGCTAGGAAGTTGAAGACAGAGAGGTAAGGACTAAGAATGAAGCTGAAATAGGATGCAGTTCAATCAAAAATGAGTCTTCTAGACATATTTAGTCTTTATTTCAATTTATTGGTTTCAAGTTCATGTCATAAAAAGCAGGTAGATAATTTGCTATTATTTCATCTTTTGAATTGTTTTCAATTGGTTTATTGTCTTGAAGTCCATTTTATAGCTTGTAATGTAATTTTCTAATCCAAATGTTTATGGGTGAGAAAGAAATACATGCATTTAGCACAAGTGCCAAAGGAAAAAAAGCTAAAAAGCCTTTATTATGTAAATTTTTTTGTCTGATGAGTGATATATTCAAAGAAGCACCTTTGAATTTTTCCCTCACACAGTACCTCATGCTTAGGGAAATTCCTCCAGAAATGACAGTAAAACATATTACTAACGTCTTGAACCAAGTTAACATCAGTATTCTCTGACTTCTACTTCGTCTTATATTAAACAATGCGACTGCATTATATTCTTGTACCCACCCCCTCCTCAACCTGTCAGCTTATTGCCTCTGCCAGACAAATTCCTGTGGTCTGTGTGCCACTTGCCATAATACGGTCTTTGTTCAAGCAGTAAGAATACATTAAACTTCAGAAACACGAGTTTTAAAACATGAGAAATTAGACTGAAAACATAAAGGATGAAAATCTAACACATTCTTACCTATGCAGTTGTAAATACTCTCTGGGCCTGTTTAGAAGGTGAAGGAATCTGTCAACAACCTTGTTTTTCCCAACACCCTGCAGTAAATAAATATAATATTAAGACATAATACAGATGTACACATTTAAGGGTTATAAACAAAGAAAAGATAACTTGCCAAAGCTGTTAAAATACTCTCCATATTCCTTTATATGAAAGTACAACTTCAATTCAGTTCAGAGAATTCTGAACACAATTAAATGATATATGTTTTATTTTACATATATTTGCAAAATACTTATCTGTCTTACTAGAAATAACCAGAGGTAGGATTGTATCCCTAGAGTTATGTCACACATGCTAATGCATCCTTTAACTAACACCAGTTTTTCCAGCCTTTCTATTTCATAAAGGTATTGCAAAAATGTCAATGCTAGGAAGTTGTCTTGCATTTAATAGGAAAAGGTCATTCCCAGTGGTTGTAGGAAACATCCTGTAACTGTCAAATGGAGTTTGGGCACAGCCTTGGTAATACTTGCTGATCCCATTCCACTGGAGTTACTAAAAAAGACCCAAATAGAATCAGAATTTGGTTGGAGATAAAACTGTATAATTGTCCTATTGCAGGATGTCTGCAGTAGCAAGCTGTGCAAAATGATGACAGTGGGTTTATTAAGTGAATCAGGTGTTTCTAACACCCTGCTGTGCCAAGTTCAGGAGCTGGTATTTCAGTTCAGGTCTAACCTGGTCCCATGGAAGGAATTAGCACTTTAGTCTTATCCTAAGAGAATCTGGGTCTTGTATCCAACTGCAGTAAGGAGATTCCCTGCAAAAGTACATTCTTGATCAGCTCTAAAATGCTGATGTTGATGCAGACCAAGATGTAGAAATTCTTATCCTTCCTGCAAGGATGTGGTTGCAGATTTGGGAACTCAGAAGGCCAGTGAGATTACCGAGGGTTGTAAAGGAAAAAGAAAAGGAAACAGTAGAAAGAAAATCTCAATTGTAGCTTAGCCAAAAGCTGTTTGACAAGACACTGTCCCTTTGCTGAGATTCTCACTCTGACTGCATGAATGCAACTACTAGTCCACACCAGTGGATAAGAAGATAAATATAACCCACAGAAAGATTAAAAAGATTAGATTAAACCAACTTGAGATTCCCTAATCTGTTTCACTTGGCATTGAAACAGAATAGGAGCATTCAGAGCTGCAAGTTATGGCATTTATGACTGTAAGTTCTAGTTGAATGATGGTAACTGCCAGCTGCAGAATTGCAAACCGCTTAACCTTCTTAAAATGGGTCTCTCATCTGACTACATTTATGAAAATGGACAATCATGCATGTATGTGTAATAGTTGAAACCACTGGAGAGTTCTCACCATGAGAGCAGAGGAAAAAATACCACAGCGCAGACAAGAATAAAACTACCTAGATTCTGCTGCAGACTTGACTCCAGACAAGAGAGCCAACTCAAGTCAGTGCTCTGCCACACGCCTCCTCACAAACCTTCTTCCATCTGATTCTTCAGAAGAATCTACAGCTTTACACATAGGTGTAGTAAGAAGCTGCAACACGCTTAATATCTTTCACCAGTTGTTTCCGAAAAGTGTCACTGGAAACAGTTCTCTACTGCTTTGAAAGGGGATGAAACTGCAGAACTTATAGGACATAACCATTTGGGGGGAAACTTGCAAGTTAGAAATTTTCTCAGAAGCATTAAAAGTAACCAGAAACAGGCTAAGAATCCCCTAGTGGCACACAGTTTTATTCACATGTTTCCTGCTACTTGCAGTCAGATACTTAAAATCATAAATGGGTGAATAAACAGGAATACTCCTAGTGTCAAGCACAAAACACCCATGCTGAAAGTAGCTTCCTTTCCTAAGAGAGTTAATGATGGCTGGGCAGATGTCTGCACACAGTTTCTGTACCAATCCCAAGCAGATTGCATATCCTATTTCGCTGCAGAGTGGGACTCCAGCCAGCTGTGGTAAGTACAAAGATGGTGAAATAGAACAACATATTGAATCAATGTAAAACATACTTAATATCAAAAAATGTGGTTACTGTAATTTAAAAAAAAAATTGGCTTTCATGTGCATTAACTGAAAGTGCATGTGGTTTTTATGTTTATTATAGATTCTTAGAATTATGCCTGAAAGTATTTTCTCAACTACGAAGGAACAGATTTTTCCTATAGAAAGAGGATCATGTTTTTGTATATTTCTATTCATGTTGTTATCACCAAGGGTATTAAGAGGAGAGCATCTCACTTCTAAGAACTCTCAGAGGACACAAGCATGGTTGAGGAGCACTGTGGAGGAAGGGAGAGCACAGTTACTAAAGTAACACAGTGGGAGCTACGCCACGACCACATCTCACCCTTTCTTCACTTTTATTTGCGCATCTCATCAGACTCTCTGCACAGTTCCTTTTACTTAATTTTAAGTATACCTCAATTTCAGAACATCATACATTTTTTAAAAGGTGCATGCAGTATTCAAAAGTCAAAAGGCATTCCCACCCGGTTTTAGATATTATAAACATGTTAACATTGCCCAACTTCTAGGTTGAACTGCTTCCGAGAGTACATTGTGTGCCTTCACAGAGGCTGTGGTGTACCACATAAAATCCTCGGCTGGCAAGAGTAGCTGGAGCAAAGTTCACGTCAAAGCTTTTTGATTCCATCCCTCTACATTCCTACTTCATAACAAGTTACCACTTCTCTTTGTCTTGGCTACTCTATTGAGAAGTCACAATATAATAAAAAGGAAGGAAGAGACCAAAGATATTCAGAAGAATCTTTAGCACCACTAAGAAACTGCAAAAAGAGAGTTTGGATGAGTTCATTTCTTAAGTACTATGCATTAATGTAAGGCCCAGAAAAGCAGGTTTATTCCAAATTCACCTGACCTCCATGGGATAAAGAATATGCCTGGTAGTCTTTTTCAGGTGGACAAGAATTGCGGAAAATGGTAACCCATTTTGGAAAAAAAAAAAAAACACCTCTGAAATGATTTACTGGCACCTAAGAAAAAAGAAATCACAAAATTGCAACAAAGTTATCCTCCTTTCCCCCGCCTGCCAGGGATCAAACTGGATCTTCTGGACATCCACACAGACAGTAGTCAACTATTTAAGCAGAAAGAAACAGAACTACCCTTCACTTGAACATACTTAAAGACTGAGTTGAACTTGGACTGGATTCAGAATATAATCTCACGTAATTTGCAATTATTGTAGCCTGAGGTAACATTCAGAGGACAAAATAGTTTGCCATTAACACTTGCTGTATGATACTAAATATGCATCATTGCAGTTACTTAATTTAACAGAAATATAAACATGCTAATTAGAGAGAAAATAACATCTGTGTTAGTGTTTCAGCTGAACAGAATAAAAATATTTCAGAAAGCAAATATAAGACAATTTTTATTCCATCAGACATATGGGACAACTGAAATAGAAAAATGGGAAGTAAATATCTGCACTAATGAATAACAAAAAAGAAATTATGCAATCAGAAGACAAAATAATCTCAGTTAAAAATTCTTCTAATTGACAGTGTAAACACTTGCTACCAAGGATGAAATGACTTAATCTTCTGCAGTTTCAAATATAAACAAGGTTATTACAGGTCCCAGGAGGCATTTTGCAATTCAGGACACAGATCTCACAGTAGTGGGACAAATTTATCCCCTGAACAGCCCAAACAAAGGCAATAAAGTTATAGTACAAAAGAACTGGTCCCAAATTTTTGAAATTAACAATTTGCCTCTTAAAGAAAAAAAAATCTAAGCCACACTGCCTCATTTTTATTTTCTTCTAAATGATTTTCAGGTCATACTGAAGCAGCTAAAGAGGTTGCCAGGTTGTGCTCTTCAGTACTGCCCTTCAGCTGAAACACTGCAATCACACCTTCTCCATCTTGGTGCACAGCCATCCTGCATAGCACAGAACCTGTTTCATTACAAAAAGAATGAAACAAATTTTAAAACTGGTAAAAAAGCAGTTTTTCACCTTAGGAAATCTTATTTCATAATTAATTTTAAAATTCCATTATTAGGGAATGAAAGACAAATTTGGCTTATCATTACATTTTAGTATCCAGAACCCTCATGTCAGAGTTCTCAGTTTCTGACTTCACAGAAAGTGTTGTATTGACAATGTCAATATCACAGAAACTTGCAGCTGAACAACGAAAATGTTCAGAAAATGAAAACACTTTTGCTAACGTGCAGTTTCTAACACTGGGTCTGGCACTAAACCACCTTCCATGGCCTCAGTTTGCCTGTTTCTGCCAGCAAAAACATTTGCAATGCATGCATTTTGGTTGAGGCTGCTATTTTCAGAACAGAGGATCATATTTCTGGTTTTCTAAAAAAATGTACTGTTATCAGCAAAGTAACAAGCAGCACCTATACAGAATTGTTTCACACACTCCAGGTGTTATAAAGCCCTGTTTGGAACAAACGTGAATAATGCAGTTTAATAATTGCAAAAGGTGTATCACCAGCAGACACCAGACATTGCTACCACAGGACCACTGCAATCGACCCTGTCACTGCTACCTTGTTTGAGTGTTAGCAACAAATTAAAATACTTGTACAAAAGCAGAGGTGGTTTTAAGTCTTGCCCCAGCTGCAATGTACATTTTTATCAGTCACAACAGCAAGTGTTCTGTGGTTTAGTATCCCATTTTTTTATTATGAGTTTATCATCCGGGGCATGCAAAAATTATGGTGACAGCAAAATAATAAGATTTCACCATTAGAACAAATAAACTTAATTCCCTGATAGGAATCATGAACTGAATGCTTTGGATACATCTCTCACTAAAGGTCTAGATAAGCTTGTAGAGTTTATGTCTTTTTCTGACTTAAAGTACAACTTTCAACCCTGAGCCCTGTCAGGCTAAATACAAGCTTTACATTTCCAGCAAGGTAAGACAACTGTGGTTCAGTGGAGAGGAGCACATGAAAAATTTATAATAGAAAGAATTTGTGTGAAGAAACATTTAAAAAAATTTGATTCTTTTTTAATTCTGGTTCTTCCATTTAATATGTACAAGCAGAAATCGACACTGTAAGCAGAGACACATTTAAAGAGGATGCCTATTCTCATATGTGTACATACTGTAATGATTGTAGCAAGTAAAGAAGTATTTTCTGAGTTTTCCGCAACTGTCATACCTAATTCTCTAGACAAAAAATTTCATAGCATCTGGCCCAATTTAGCTCATTTGGAGTTTATTTTCTCCCCACTCATAATAATAATAAAAGATTGGTTCAGGATAGTACATTCCTACCTTGTAGAGGAAACTGTCTATCTTTAAACAAGTTCAGGCAGAAAAACAAGGACCCTTATTTCTAGAAAAGTTAAAATGCCAAGGACTTGCTTTTTCAAGTTTTCTGATGACTGAAATTATTACACTCTTAGTTTGTACTTAATTCAGTTTCACAACAAGTTAGAAATAAGAACATTATATTAGAAGGAAAAATCTAGTCGAGCATGTCATTTTAAATATTTAAATATTTAAGAAAGACTCAATCATTTTTCCTACTAAATTTTTCAAGAATAAAATAAATTCCTAGTGGGAGCCCAAGCATTCTTGTAAGTTGATCTCTCAGTTAAAGAAAGGCAGCAGCAAGGATGAAATTACATTCTTCTATCAGGAAGATAAATTGGCAAATGTGCCAGAAGGCTGTTACATTTCCAAGCTCTTTTAATCACAGAATGGTTGGGATTGGAAGGGACCTCTTGAAATCATCTAGTCCAACCCCCCTGCTAAAGCAAGTTCCCCTACAGCCGGTTGCCCAGGATCATGTTCAGGCAGGTTTTTGGTATCTCCAGAGAAGAATCATCCATGGCCTCTCTGGGCAGCCTGTTTCAGTGCTCTGTCACCCTCACAGTAAAGAAGTTCTTCCTCATATTCAGATGGAACTTCCTGTGTTCCAGTTTGTGTACATTAACCCTTGTCCTATCACTGGGTACTATTCAAAAGAATCTGGCCCCATCCTCTTGACATTCACCCTTAAGGTATTTGTATGCATTGATAAGATCCCCTTTTCCAAGCTAAACAGGCCCAGCCCCCTTTCTCCATAAGAGAGATGGTTCAGTTCACTCATCATCTTCGTAGCCCTCCGCTGGACACAGTAGCCATTATTAATGTATTTGTGATAGTTTAACCCTACTGTGGGCTCACATCAACACTTTACTAAGTGCTTCCAAAGATTTTGTTGTGGTCTTCTTTCAAATTATTTGCAGTATTTATCACCTTTATAGAATTCTTCGTTCTACTTCTGAACAGCTCATTCAGTAAATTTCAAGGCAATAAAATAATTCAGAATTGAGCGGTCTGTGAGCCTTCTCTATCCAGAAGGCCACAAATCCCTTGTAACTAGAAATATTTTGTTTGGTATCTTCAAAGACAACCGATGGTAGCCAAGACCTCACCTATGACTAATAAAGGTGGAAACATACAACACATCTCTTTACACAACTTCCAAATGCAACAATTTTGGAAATGTTATATTTAACATTTAAAATTGTGAGACAAAATAAAAGCGTTTCAGCCACTGCTATTTTCCAACTTTTTCCACATAAACAAATTCTGTTTATTAACATAGTTTCTCTCATATTTGGTAAAGAAAATCCAAGGTCAAGACAGTAAAAGATAGCAAGTAGTGGCCAATCCACGAACCGCACAATGTCCATCAGGAAAAATTTCACAAGAACGCGGCCTAAAAATTTTCCTTGGTAATAAGAATCAATACTCCAGTCTGTCTCATAAGCCAGACTTCTCTCAGAAGCCACTGCAAGAGCAATATGTAATGACTAAATAAACAGTCATTGCAAAGTTTGGAATAAGTAACCTTTACCGAACAGGGCTCTTGCTGTTCTTTGCCTGTTGGTGTGAAAGTAATAAGCAGTTGCTTACTCTCAGTCAAAGAAGAAGCTGCTGTATAGTTGCTTTGAGAAACTATAGATGGTCATTCACTCTCAGACTACAGGCTCATTCAGCAAGCAATATCAGAAGCCATATTTATAGCACTGGCATGTCCTTTACTTGGAAACTATTTCATAGCTGAAAATTCATATCCATCCACTGAACTCAAAGAAACCTGTTCATTTTTATATGAAATGGAAGCACATTCCAGTTAGCATCCAAAGTAAATAAACAACCACTGTAAACAAATATTTAGACAAAGCCACATTGCATGTACTACACTTATGTAGTTGGGCCATACAAGACACAGGGAACACACATGAATGAAGTGTTGTAAAGTAGTTTACTTTAGAAGCTGTTGGTATCTGTTGGTATCTAACACTTGTCTTCAAGTTCTCCTCAGTTTCATTACGAAAGCCAGTCCCTAACATCCACCAAGATAACTTAATTCTAATTCACTGAATTTCAAAGGGAATTCACTAATTGTCAAAGTCTGTATCTTGAAAAAAATATTGGTAAAAGAACTCTCATCAGTCAGCTCTTAACTAAAATGAATATACAAAAGAGACCACAATTACTTTGAAAAGAGACAGGTCTTAAGACAGCAGGAATTTTCAGTGTGTACATGTGTTATGAAAAAAGAGGCAAAAGTGGAAAACCACATTTAGACACCCAAACAAAGAAAGACTACAGGTCAAGCCTTGCACATTAAATCATAATTGA
Organism: Manacus vitellinus; assembly: GCF_001715985.3. Lineage (NCBI taxonomy): Eukaryota > Metazoa > Chordata > Aves > Passeriformes > Pipridae > Manacus > Manacus vitellinus. Next base: position 28,134,760 of record NW_021940208.1, read on the forward strand.
ACAGAGATACTTACATAGGCATAATTTTGAAGGACCAAATTATGTCCTTAGGTATATGCCAACTCATTTAAATATCTAGGAAATTACACAAGCATTCAAAGGGATGTTAGTCATATGTTTTGAAATACCCAGGTTCACAGTATTTGAATTGTCAGTTATTACACTGAATTTCCATGATTCATTTATTCATCAACATGAAGTTTAACAGAAAGGAACTCAAAACAGCACTTTGTATGTCCAAAAAATCATTATCTTTTTCTTCCAAATGTGAAACAAAGCTACACATTGATGTATGTACCAAGCAGTGATAAAACCCCACCTTCCTATACACATCAAACTGTTAAAGTAACTGAACAGAAAATAAGAATCCTATTTTTTAATAATTTGCTTTACAAAAAGAGGATGAAAACTCTAATATCTTCAATGTGGAGTTATCTGCACATGGAGCATGAAAGCATAATTGATGTAATATGGTTGCTTTTAAAGTACATTAATGTGATTCATCACAAGCTGCACAAATTTACAGTAATATATTTAAGGAATTAGTAAGCAATTTCTGAATGGTTAGTGATCATTCCCAAGAAATCAAGAATGATTGCTGTGGTCCTAAAAGATTGCAGAATGGCAAATACAGTGCTTCAAACTTAAAAATAGTATTTCAAAAGGAAAGGTCTGTTGGCCCTTTCTTAGTTACACATAAAAACAGTGGAACAAATTAGTAATGAGTAAACCTGGAAGTACTCAGAAGTATGTTAGCAATTAAAAACCAAAACCTTTATTACTGATTTGCCAAAGAGAAATCACAGCAAATCAACTAATTTTCCAACTTAATGGTACAGCCATTCTAGACAGCTGATGTCTAGAATCTAAGCAATATGTTCCAATACTTTGACCCAGTCAGATCTTTTAACACTGTTTTCAATTAGAGATTCAAAAGCCTGGAGAAAATGTGACACACATTAAAGATGAGAATACCACTGCTGGAAAAATACCTTATATCCTAATAATTGTACTCATACAGTCTTCAAAAATCTTCTGCCAAATGAGCCCTGAGTGTACCACTGGGCTCTGCAAGCTCTTCCCCCCCACCTAGGGTTCTACTTGCCAGTGTTGAAGGTCAGCTCTGAGATGGTGTTCCTGCCTCAGTGGGATTCCTTTTGTCCCCCATGCCTTGGGAGCTGCATGTATCCTCAGGCCCTTTCCTCGGTTCCTTCCCAACCTACACTGTGGAAATGCTGTGCCTGGCCCCGTACCTTGTCGATCCCAGCTTGACCTCAGACCTGCCTCATCCCCATGGACCTGTCTGGCAGCCACAGGCACTTGGATGAACATGGCTGCTATTCCCAGACCTATTATTTTTGCTTGGACAGTGAAGGACTGCAAAACTTGTCATTAAGGACACTGTCCCTGCCTCCCTTCTCCTGTGGTTCAGCTCACTCCTGCTATTCCTTGGCAGCAGGTTCTGCAGGCAATCTGTACTATATAACATTTTAAACACCAACTCAGAAGATGGCATAGACAGCGCTGTTTATGAAAAAGAGTAAACAGATCTTGTTTCATTTATGAAATACATCAATTTCTATTTATGAAAAGATTAAACCTTTTGGGAGAAGCTGGCATCATCCAGCAAAAGTCTACAGAGGTTTCAAGTACACCACCTTTGTAAATTCAAGTAGATAACAAGGATGCTAAACAGATGAGACTGTATATTTTAATATGTGCAAACTAATAACAATTAGCATTTTATATTCCTTGCTATATAGGTTAGATCATTAGTGTCTTTTGTTAAACTTTTTCTAAGGGCTATTACAAAAGAGAAACATCTGCTAAAAAATTATTCTATCCTTGCTAAGGAAAAGCTAAGCTAAAGGAAGATTATTTTATGGGGGAAAAACCAACTTGGTTAATAAATAAATAAAGAAATAGCCATCAGCAAAGATACTAGCCATAGACTTAGATAATACTCATGTGTACATCTCTTATCTGCTACTGGAGATTTTAAAGGACAGCTTTGATACATAGCTAAGAAGGATAACCAAAGCCATTAACTGAAGATTTTAATGGTAATGATGTTACATATAACTATTATTGTGTCAGGGGAGGTTTAGGTTGGACATTAGAAAAGGGTTCCTCACCCACAAGGTGGCTGGGCACTGGAACAGGCTTCCCAAGGAAGTGGTCATGGCACTATGCCTGACAGAGTTCAACAAGCATTTGGAGAATGCTTCTAGGCAGGTGGTGATTCTTGAGGCTGTCCTGTGCAAAGCCAGGAGTTGAACTTTTATGATCCTTGTGTGTCCCTTCCAACTCAGAATATTCAGTAATTCTGTGATTAATGTTTTGACTTTTTACTCTGATAGCCATGTAAAAAACATTTAAGGCATTTACATTTTCCACAGATATGTGCCCATAAAACCCCTGGACACTATTAGATAAAGAATTAAAAATTGGATCAAATATCTCAGTAGTAGAAATGAATGCAATTTCAATGAAGCAAAACAGAGATTTAATTTCATCATTAAATAATGAGTTTGTTTCAGGTATTGTAAGAGATCTTTAACTCACCTGGTTGCCAACTAAAAGAAGATGTTCTCCCAGCAGAAAGTCCTTGAGCATATCTTCCATTACCATCATGTGCTAGAGAAACAAAACCACAATTTTCACCCCTGTTTTTATGCTCTCAAGTTTATGCATTTGCTAATGACAGCAGTACAACAGGAACTTTACTTAAAGTTTTTGAACTTTATACTTAAAGTTACCTATTTCATAGCAAGAGTCTCAGTCAATAATAGCAAAGGCAATATATCCAACAATGACACAATGACACAAAAATACAAACTCCCCACATTTATGTCCTCTGCTGTAACTGATTGTGGGTGCCTGATTTCCCTAAATATATTTAACTGTCTGTAATCACTCCTTGTACGTTTCCTTTTAGCCTAGTTGAATGCTTGTTACCAAGAGTGTAAGAACTTTCTTTAGTACACGCAAATTTTCCAGCAACTGTACCTGGAGGAAGCAAAATGTATCCTAGTAGAACATTAGAGAAACCAAACAGAGAGAATAAAAGACAGTGTACATGTAAATTATACACATATTTTATTAAAGATTAAACAACAGGTCTAATTAATGAAAAATACACTTTTTCTATTCTAATAAAATTTCATTTTCAAGGAAAATAAAGACAGGAAAATGTATGCTCAAATCTGAAAGTGTTTATATGTGTCTTACGATATGTAGCTAATTATTTTAGGTACATTTTTATTAATTATTAATTTATATGTGCCTCATTGAAGCCAAAGTGCTTGAGGTGTATTTTTACATATATTTTATATCATAAAAGGTAACACACACTGTACCTCATTTAACCTTATCTTGCTACTCACAAATAATTTGTTTAAAAGGATCAAAAGGATTTAAGGATAATGTGGCAATGCAGACTACTTTACTTGCAATAAAGTCGTGTCTATTTCTCCACTGTATCTAGTAAAAATAGGTCATCTGTAAGTAGGTCGGTCAACCTACTTAGAGAAATGAATGCTTGCCTTTAAATAAACATAAATTTTTTCACATTATCATCTCATCTCTAGTGCTTGATTAAAAAAGAAAATAATTAAAAATCAGTAGCTTTCCTGTAATTTCTGAGCATAGAAATGCTCATGTTTCTATGTGAAGGATATTTTACATTTCCAAATCTCTCTAGAACACAGGCTGGGGGTGGGGAAAGAAACTCTTGTAAATACAGTGCAATACCACAAAATCCTAGCCAGGCACGTCAAAAGACTACTGAATACTCAATTCACGATTTAATGAGAGTACTTCAAGGCAAATTATTATATTTTCTGGCATGTGTATACACTGGACATTCATAACTGATGAAAATAATTTTGACCAGGTACAGGATAAATTCTAGGAAGCCAGTTTACCACACACATTGATTGAGTTTTTTATCTTATTGCTAGGGCAAAATACATCCTTCTGATGACTTCTTTTTTAATCCTAAATTGAATAAATATGTGTACATTATGGTTTCCCTGCAAAGCACCTTAGCCACAAGAGATATTATGTATTGATACTACTTCTTTTCTGGTTTGGTTGGGGTTTTTTTGGGCACTAGGACTTAAATTAGCGTGCAGACATTTAATATTAGTTACTTACACAAAGGACTTGTAAGTAGACATATCAATATTGTATCACCTTTTGCCTTTATTCACCCATGTTCCCCAACACTTGGCCTGAAAATGGCATTTGGCGTATTACCTAAAAAACTATTTCCATCCCTGTGCCACTTGTTCTGGACCAACAGCAGTGTTCCACAGTAATATCAAATTTCACTGGAACATGAATTGTTTCAAGACCAAACAGAGAGAGGCAAAAACCTATGCATTTCATTACATTGTGCAGCACTGCAAAGGGCTGAGGACATATATTTTTCTCTGTTTCAATTTGTTTCTGTGGTTTCTAGAAAATGGAGATGTACTGCACTGAACTCAAATCAAATTTGTTCTGCAGTAGGTTTTGCTAAATGATCATTACAGCACTGGAATGACCGAACTACAAACTAGCAATGGAATATAAGAGTAGAATTCGTTTAGAAATGGGAACAGCTATCCTGACTGATATTTGGTTGCTGTTTCCTTCAGCATTTAGAGGGCAGGGACAGATACAGAGCTACCAGGGACAGATACAGAGCAGGTCATTCTCTGCAGCATTTTTAACAGAGGTTCCCTAAACAACATCTGAACACAGGTTGTTTACAGTTTTCTGAAGCTATAAGCAAGAAGGTGGAAAAAGCAATGCTAGCAGAACTCAGGATTTCATTTCCCACAGGCTCAAATTATGTAATTTATCGAAATGGCAACACAGAATAAAATCTCACACGAAATGTTAGTGGGGAAGATGAAGAAGTCTGTCATCTGTTCCCCTTGCATGGCCTGTCATCACCTTCAGTAGGTGATACCCGTGTAGCATAGTCTTTCTGTGGAGAAATTGCAAGTGAGGTAGGAAAAAAAGAATAGGAAAGGAAAAGTAAGCAAATCCACGCCAGCTCCCTAAATGAAAAATCTTCGACAAGATCATACTATCATAGTGGCCTTTCAGTAGTAAAATATTCTAAAGGTAACCCAGAGGGTCAGTCTCTTTCGAAGGATACCTTGTCTGACAGTTTTGAGGCTCCCACGCTAGACGGAGAAGAAAGCTGCTGTACACCTACCTCTACTAAAGGGATGCGGGAGAAACAGAAACTAAAAAACCTGCAGTCACAAAGCCCTTCCTTTTCCTTTAACTCACTAATCACTCTTACTTTTCACTACTACTAGGAACCTAGTGAACACCTAGTCATTAGTGAAGACTAATGACTAATTAATAAGAAAAATTAATTAAAAAGAAATAATTAATAATCCTAACTAATAACTCATTTACTAATTACTCTTCCCCTTGCTTTTCAAACATGCAATGTTAATCCTGTTGAAAGGGAGTGTACTGGGTCTGGCTGAGATGGAGTTCATTTTCCCATTGCAGCCCTCACAGTGCTGTCCTTTGCTTTGGTACCTAGAAAGGTGTTGACAACACACCAGTGTTATGGGAACTGCTGAGCAGAGCTGGCACAGCATCAGCACTGTCCCCAACATTCCCCCCATCAGTAGGTTGGGGATAGGCAAGATCCTGGGAGGGGACGCAATCAGGCCAGCTGACCCAAACTAACCAAAGGGATATTCCATACCATATGACATCAGCTCAGATATAAAAGCTAAGGAAAGGAGAAGGAAATGGGAGGCATTCGTCATTTACAATGTTTGCCTTCCCACTACGCGTGCGTCCTGGGAAGTGGCCAGAGATCACTTGTTGATGGGAAGTAGAGAATAAAATTACTGTTTTTTTCTCTTTACTTGTGCATGCACAAACTTACACTTCTGCTTTAGTAAAATGCCTTATCTCAACCTGAGAGTCATTTTCCAACTTATTTTCTCTCCTCTGTCCAACTGAGAAGGGGGAGTGATAGAGAGGCTTGGCGGGCACTGGGCATCCAGCCAAGGTCAACCCATTACAGGGAGGTAAAACTTTATGCAAAAGGCCCGTAAAACACAGTCTCAGGATGCAATCAACAATCCAGTTCTAAGAGTGGATCAGTCCAGCAGCGGCAAGACAAAAATAAAACCAGTCAATGCAACATCTGATCAAATAATTCTGAATAAAATTCAGTTCAGACTCTGTTAGTTCATATTTTATTAATGTTCAACAGACTGGTTGTAATCTCTTCACAAAGGGATGAAGACACATCTGAAATGATCACCAAATGCTGTGAGAAAAATCTAAGCCTAAAGAAACTACTTCAGAAATATATCATTAAAATTCAGTTAGTACGTTATTTACTATATATATGAGCATACACATTAGTATAGCAAACGTAAAAAAACTTTTGTAACTCAAAGTCAGAGATTTGTACTTACTTGTGCGTTTTCATAAAACAAAACATCAGGCACTTTCATTTTCTCAGCTGAGTTATAAATTGGCATTGTCACAGACCCTATCTTCAGAATCCCATTGTTTATTTCACCTGGACATTTTTCAGGAAAAAAGAAAATGCGTTACTTACAACATCCTCTAAGGAGACATGTAATCAACACCCAATATTCACGAGTAATGATTTACAAATTTCAACAAGGCTGTGTTAAAATTTCTTATTTCTGCCTGAAGAAAGAGAACACTTGGAAGAGTATCTGTTAACAAGAGGTTGCATTATCATGAATTTGAATTCTCTTTCAAACTGCAAAGAAGTGTATTACAATAAGTGATGAAAAAATGATCTTAGGGGAAAAGTATCATAAGAAATACCAGCAGTTGTGACTGCTGCCTTGGTTTAATTTCACACTCTCACTGTGTTATTGGAATATCACCAGTACTGTTAGGCTACATTTCTGCAACCCACAAGTTTTCTCACTCTCATTCTTCCTTCTCTCTCCTCCTGTCCCACTGTGGAGTGAGGTGTGAAGGTGAGCGAACAAGTGGCTGTGTGGGTGGTGGAGCCAACCTGCCACAACAGTATAGAGTCTCTGTTAATTCTCTCTTTCAGCACTGCATTTCTGCTCAAATGGGTTAATGCCAGAATATGTCACGTTTATCATTTTGGTGAAAACTGGCTAAATTTGTGCTAGTTGAAATAACCTTCAACTACAGCTCTGAGAGAAAAAGTACACTAGAAAAATTTCTTAGATCAAAAGAATCATAAATTCTGTCCTTAGGAAACTAACAACTAGGTGTAAATAATAATCTATACATTAAAAACAGTAGTAATTTTTTTTATACTAATTTCCTAATCTGGTATGGTGTAAAACTGAAAATAGCCTAATTTCTAGACAGATGTTTTTAGTTGCTCACCTTTATGGCATGAAATAGGGAAACACAGAAAATTCAAGGTAGCATCACACAACTGGCAACAGTTCAAATAATATATATAACAATACATAGATGGCTGCATATATATGCATATACATGTACATATGGTTGTACATATATATTATACTGTACATAACAGAAACTTTAATTTATACATTACAATATCTCTGCATTTACATATGTACTTTTATATAACACACACACAAATAAGCCTATAAAACTAGAATCCACATGAATTAAAACCAAATATGTGTTTACCATTGCAAAGACGTAACAGTAAAAACACAGAAGTCAAATACATCACAGAAGAATGAGAGTAGAGGTAATGCTGGTGAAGCAGAGTAAAGGAAACATTTAGTGAATGGAAAATGGCAAATTACAGTGTGCTGCCTGACAAAAGATATCAAAAGATGGAAGGGGGTCATACAACAATGAGAAAGGAGAAATGAGAAAAATGGCAGAGGCAGAAATACATGCATAGCCCTGAAGGTTACTACAAATGAATACAAGTTGGATGAGCTAAAGAAACAAAGATCTGCTCAATAAAGGTGATATGTAAAAACCACAACAATTTAAAGAGAATAAAAAGAAGAGAAACTAACAAAGAAGCGCGTGCCAGAATGAAAGCAAATCATAACACAAAATTACAAGAGTCTCAATGAGAAAAAGGTAGATTTTAACATGGGAGAGAAAGAAGCAATGATAAAAAAAACAGAACAGAGAAATATTAAGATCAAACCAAGGCTGTAACTGTACAGAAGACTAGCTATCAGTGATAAAAAGAAAAGAAAAAGCAGTATTAGAAAGCCTGAGACAATGGATCTTCTAGACTGAGGAACACAAATATGATGGAGAACAAAATTCCATGAGCTGGGAATATAGCAGACAATACAAAAGTATCAACATATTGAGAGCAGAAATGCATTCCATAGAACAAAGTCACCTTTATATGTTCAACAATCTAAGTAACATTCACGAAAAGCAGGAAAGAAGACAGCACAAGCTTACATGTGTAATCCTTTTCCTCCAGTTTCTTTGTGTTATCTGGACTCATTTCAATACCAGAATCCTGAAGATTTTTATGTAAAGCTGATCTAGCGAGATTTGGCAGAAACCTAAAACAAGAGAAATAATGGGGATGTTGTATTTTAAGTATTTTTCTTTTAAAAGTTTCCAGCATTTTCTGTAATCTAAAGATTAAATCTGACAATTTACCTGCAACTCCAAACCCCAAATATCTATTCCTTTCACACCAAAATAATCTTGCACATTTCACATATCCCTAAGGAGAGGAATTGAGCTTCATTCATAGGCAATGAACCATATTTGTGGCTGTGCGCTTATTTTGAAAGGTTTCAGTGTTATTTATTTCAATATTTGTAATGTAGGATGGATTAGGACTGGAGGCACGTAATGTCCTCATTCTGCTGCCAGTAAGAGCTACAGCAGAACTAATGTTTTTTCAGAAATACTTTTTCTCTTGATCCAGTTGACTTGGAACTCAGGTTCCAAAGAGAAAGAGTGAGCTCTGAGGTGTTCAGAACCAGGCCCTTTCAGTTTTCCAGACCTTTTGACAATAATAATTTGTTTTCTTTTGACAACGGGGGAAAAAAAAAAACACCAAAAAATCCACCAAAATGCAAGCAAACCAAAGGCCGCAAAAGAAAAACCAAAACCAACAAAACTCTAGATGTTCCTAGCTTTCCTAGATACAGCTTTCAGAACTGAAACCAACTCTCCACAAAACATCCGTTATCCTAGACATTAATATGGCTCTGCTTTGAGTGTTTTGAAACAGTGAAGTAATGTGATAATGGTAATCTATTTATATAATGTAATGAAGTATCTTCATAAAGATGAGAAAGAGTACAAAGTCCTTTCTACTTACCTTCTAGGTTTGAGAATATCACAGAAATATTTTTAAAGAAATTACAGACTTCAAGGAACAAGACGGCAATTGTATTATCCATTTAAATGCGTTAAAAGCTATCTTGAATGTTAGCAACTGACCAAAAAGCTCTTGAACTTCCACCTAGACTAGCAGGCCTACCTGGAAAGGCAGGCTTTATTAACAGCATCATAAAGGCTTTCATCTGGATGTTGTGACAGTCGACGACAAATTCGCAATAGTTGTCGAGTAGATAAAAATGAAGCCAGTGACTGTGCCTGTCAAAAAATACAAGATAGTTTAATTACTTGATCTGTGTGAAGGATTTAAATCAAACAAGTCAGGAGAAAAACATAAACCAAAAGGAATTATTTCAATTTTTCTCCTAGTTCATAGATTCTTTGTGCCTTCTACAGCAACTTCTGCTTTTTAATGGGCAAGCTTGTAATTCTGTATTTTTTGCAATAAGTCACTGTCACGGAAATCATTATGTCATCAAAAGATTAGCCTTATGATTTCACTTGGTAAGCAACAGGAAGAAAAATGTGCTGTGAACTGAATTTTATGTGCAATATAAAACCTAACACTAAACAATATTAACAATAACAAGGAGGTTAGGATCAATATGCTAAAAACTCGTCTGCTTTTCACAAACTGAACATGAGCTCCATATGTAATGCTCTGGAAAAAGGGTCTGGCAGATTCTTGGACATATAAACAAGACAACACTGGGCAGCAGTAAGGAGATTGTATCACCTCTGCACACGCCTTCTGGGCGGGTCATTACTGGAACACTGTGTCCTTTTCTGTTGTCCACATGTTAAAATAAATGCTAAAAACTGGACCTGATTCAGCAAAGATTTACAGAAATTATTCAAAGCTTGAGAAGACAGATCTCAAACACACAGAGTAAAATTTAAAAAACAAACAAACAGAACCTCAAAACAAGTGACGATGTATTTAAAGAAAGAGATAAAGACTGAGAAAGAAATCATTCTATAATTATATCTGCCGGATGAAGGTATCTAATACAAACAGGTTCCTTATTTTAGCAGGAAACACACAACAATGAGCATGATCTGATAAGTCACGCCATGCTTTGCCTGGGTCAAGTGAAATATTTTAATTAGATAATTTCAAAATGTTTCATTTGGGTTCATATACATGATTTCTAACTGCATCAAAATTGCCTTAATATATACTGCGGTTTCAATTGAAAAAAAAAGTCTTGATATTTGACATCCAGAGGAAAAAAATAGAGAAAAGCAACATTTCAAGAAGTTCAGAGCCTTTTTAACTCCCCTTATTAATTTTTGAGCATGAGAAATGCCTTAACGCAATTCTTTCCCCTGAAAAACTACCATATTGACAAAAAGGCATTTATATAAAAAAAAAAATCAGTTCTATGAAATTCTACAAAACTTCTCTCAAATTATGAGAAAGCAAAGAACAATACCTTTTAAGCATAGGTCTGAGCAATGAGCAAGAATTCTTTAGACTGAGCTAACTGCAAAGATTACTACTCCTCCTCCTGCTTTCACTGATAGAAAATTGTGAAGCATCTCCTGAACAATCATAGTTCACCACCCAGCACTGTGGAGACTGTGATATAAATGACGGCATTTCATGTGTTATTTCAAGATCTGCTCAGCCAAGCATGAAGTAAGGGCAAGGGAGAGGAGCAAGTGCTGTATCCTTGCTATCCCTACTTACTAGCCAGAACTCTCACTGCCTTTGGAGATCATACTCTCTTCACAAAAGTATCTTAAACAACTGAAAGGTTCCTAAGCAGAGCAAGTTTTGGCAGATAGGCAATAAATCACAACCTATGAGACTGCACTGATGGTGAAAAGCAGCTGGGCATATGAAATGAGGTAGTGTATTTCATATGTCATGCCACCTTGATTAAGTCCAATCTGTAGGGACGTGGGCATATAAATTCTAAATAATATATAGGTTCAGATCCTGCACTGAAATAAATAAGCACGGAGGAACAGGGCGGACCACTGAGGAAAAGCTGCATCATGTCTTTTGGATACTTGCAACTGGTAGTTAAAATTTTGGTAAGAAAATTTCCTCCTTTCTTATATGGTTTGGTATTTTTTAAATTGAACAACCATAAACTCAAAATTGGGTTAGTGACACTCTTTTTAATATATACCTATGAGACATCTAATTCAACAGGATCTTGATTGTGGTCTCCAGATTCTCTTGTAAATCAAGCAAACAATTACAACGACGCAGACAACACCTACAGAGTGAACAGTCTACAGGTACTCTATTTTTAAAAAAATCGCTCTAAACAACGGTTAATATTTCAGGATTATCTCTGGCAGAGATTTATTTATTTAGACAACTCTATAAATAGCCTAACATACATAAGGCACACATTTCAGCTCTCTGCACAGGTGTGCTATTCTCGACATGTCTTACGTCACTGCTGATCACAAGAATCCTCCCTCGAACCATACTGTGACTCACTTCTTAGCCAACATCATATAATTCATTTAGGTAATTCACAATTCTACAGATAACCACAAGTCTATATTTGGAAAGGATTTTTGTAATGCTCTGTTTAGGCATGGTATGTGTCCAAGTATGCCAAAAACAATACATTTATACATTTGATATAGGAAGCTAAATAGATAATAATAACAACTCTGTCCCAACAGTGTAATTAAACGTCTACCTTTTCACTTACTTTTTTTAAGCTCAAAAGAGCATAACAGCCTCTTTCAGCTTCTTAAATAGTAAGACTGTAAAAACTATTAACGAAGTTAAAATCATAAAAACTAAAGACAATGAATTTCCATACCAGTTAAACTCCTGGACTCCAGTAAAAATGTTTTACATTTTAGTTACATCAAAAACATGCAGTGTTTTAGTTGCCATAGCAATAATTTCTTTTTCTTTTCACTATGACTTAGCTGTATCTTTTTAAGGAATTTTGTGGTCACTTTGTCAGCAGAACTTATTTTTCTTGACATGTCGTCTTTAATAAATAGCCTATAGCAGTAACACAGCCAGGAGTTCTGGAGCTTTCCCTTTCCTGAATCTCTACTGCTGCCCACCGGCATTTATAATGTCCAGGTAGCTCCTATTGCCCAAAAAGCCTCAACAATGTCATCTATCAAATTTCCAATTACTAAAGTGAAGTAATCAAAATGTATTTGAATGCACGTACCTATTCAAAAGGCATCTCACCATGTTTCACTGTGAGTCACATATCTAAACTCCCTGACAACATGTGTACTGTTCTTCTTGATTCCCTGGAATTCAAGCAAATTCCTAAAAGATTTACTTATGCAGACTCCAAATATGTACATCATAAATCAAAAAAGTTTAGATTATGCAGTACAGTAATTGCCAGTAATAATTTTCTGGGGCTGGTTTTCCACTCAGCTGACCCTTGAAATAACACTATAGTTTAGCATGTTATACCCAGCCTTTGCTAAAACAATCATAGCAGGAGATAGTAAATTTAAGGAGAAAAAAAAAAAGAAAAAGGGCTCACTGTGGCATCATTTGTCTCTCGAAGTTTGTGCGTTAATGACAACAACTGCTCCACAGCAACACTAGGCACATTTGGAATCTGAAAGAAAAACGGCATTAATCATACTGCAAGATATGCAAGTTCCACATACAGCTATACTCAGATGCAATGAGCACACAGTTGTCACAGTTGCTTTGTGATGAAGACTACTTTCTTATTACAGTATCATTTAATATCACAATAAGAATAATACCATTAAAAGAAAAGCAGATACGCTGCTTTGATAAGATGTGAAAAGTAACTCATTTATGCTACAGTGAAATAGCAAGATATTTCTTTATGTAGCAAATAAACCTGTTCAGTAGGTGGTAGTCAGTAAGTGCCTAAAATACTGAATATACTTACCATTTTTTTAATAACTTCAATTTCTTCACTCTTGCTTAAAGATCGAACATTATGAAAAAGAAAGAGTGTCAAAAACTCTGGACCCAGCCATTGTTGGGTACTACTTCCAATGACAGGAGGTTCTGCTAAGACCACTATTCTGAAAGAAGGATGGATAGGAAAGGTAGACCTACAAAAAAAAAAAAAAAGAGTTTAAAAATGCATTACCTGGCTTAAGCAGTGAATATCAAATTTAAATTTTACAACAGATGAAAAAGAGATAAATTATTGTACTGAATCATATAACAGTATATTCAGACCATTTGCAATGCAACTTTGTTAAAAAAAAAAGGCTGCAAAATGGGACTTGCAATTTAAAAAAATTACGCACCCAACTAAGCTACAGTCTACTGTGTTGTATATCTGAAATGGACACATCTCACTCATCTGATGGACTTTTTCAAGTGCTTTACCTAAAGCAGAATGTCTCACAGGGAGAAAACAAGACCTACCAGAGCTGCAGTAATGAGTAACTTCTTGTACTCAATTAGACTGACAGAAAGGATGACACTGTAGAGACCGGCCTAGATACCATGAAAAGACAAATTTAGTAAGAGTCTAGGAGTATTCCCCTTACAGATATTCTTTGTGGCCCTTGGAAGATCATCTAGACTCTTAGTATGAGATTAATATGCCTAACTTTATAATACTCCTGAAAGTTATGCTTCAAAGACCAAACCAATCACCTCACCCCTGGCTCATTTTAGAGTCAGCATGAGGAGACAGGTCTCTCAAAAGACAGATTATGACTTACAAGAATTTAAGAATTGCTGTCCTGCATCCTTAAATCTACCCATCCAACTACATGTACCATTCCTCATTACGACAGCTGGAGATACTCCTTGGGGAAAGCACAGATGTCTAGCCACTACCAGTAGTCTATCCTCCTCATACTCGCCTAGGACCTACAACCATATCTTCAAGGATATCAGAGGGTAGATATCTATTTGCTTTAATGTCCATTTACCCACAAATTTGTCTAACACCCTTCTGAACTTCTTCATCCTATCTGCCTCCACAACTGCCTGTGACAACATATGACAACATTATTACTATTGTTTTTTAAATCTTTATGGAACTGACCCGCTAGCTTCAGCCAGTGTTCCTCAGTTCTCACTGCATGATTAGATGACTAATAGTCACCTAATGAAGATAACGGGAGCTTACAACGCAAACTTAAATATACAACTTTTAGATGTGTTAGGGCACTAAAAGACCACTGCCTTTGATTTTGGTATCTTTGTCTTCTTCACACCTTTTTTATTCTTTATTTATGTAATATTTTCACCTCCTCTGACTGGACATTCATGGGTACTCATCAATCGGCACAAGTGCATGATCTCTAGAAGCAGAAGAAATAATAGAATAACAAGTCAGATACAAAAGCCAGTCAAATTGTGTGAGGAGGGCCTGTTTTCAACAACTAATTTTACAGTACTTTTAGATGCTCATTTGGAAAAAGCAAGAGACATTTAATTAGGCAACATATTGCTGTTACCATGTCATTTTCTTTATAAATTACTGAAGACATAGATCAACAAATCTACTGCTGTTCGTCACAACAATAAACCTGTGATACAAGAGGGCAGTCACAGCAGTCTCTTGTATCAAAGCAAACTAAGGCAGTAGCATGAGTTATTCTCAGCTGAAAGTCATAAGCCTAGAAGCTACTCCCTGATTGATAAAAATAGAAATAGATGTCTGAAAACATCACATGAAAGAGGAACCAATGGGAATGTCACTGTCACTAAGCATAAAAAAAGGTCAGGGAACAGTAGCCAACCTTATTATAGAAGAAAACATTTCCTAGATAGGATAAATACATATACTTACAGACTTGCCTTTCTCTACATTACTAGGAAGAAAAACAACCCTTCTCCAGAAATCCATCAAATTCTAGCCCTTCTGCAGTACCATAAGAGAACACAAGAAGTAGTCAACTTTCCTGGTAAAGGAATCACATTTCTTTTGTATCACCTCCTTGTCACTGTCTAACTCAAGGGGCACCATGGGGACAGCCAAGAAAAGCATAGAAAGAAGTGGGAGGAGAGTAGATGCAAAGTCAGAGCAAGCTAATTTGGTGATATCAGTTAAGTTCACTGACTAATCTCTATACTTGGACATATCACAACATCACTGTTGTAGGCATCCAGTTTGTAAACATGAATAAAACTATTTGGCTACTTCAAAAGCCTATTGTTTGGACTGACGTTTGCAATGTTGAAAATGTCAAGCTAAGTGTATTATTAAAACAAATGCCACAAATTACTCAATCCTGCAGTTCTCTGAAAGTTTCCATCAGCACAACTGAAGAGCTTCAAAGTTATTCCATCACATTATAGATCAAGACTCTAAAGGAATATAATATGGAGAGCTCCTATGTGGAGCTGTACTTTATAGAAAAGAAATCTTTGACATGACAGGAAATCTTGTGTTTTTTGCAAATGAAGGCCAAGTAAGTGTATCTTGTTAAAAACCTGGCATCTTTCAATTAATGAGCCTCAAACACAGTGGGAAGATTTGGTGTTAATTGATTCAGGCAAAGAGTCTCTATCCTTCTCTCTATCAAATATTTATTGACAACACAGGCAGCAGAGCACTCTCCTAATAAAATGAGTGTCCTTCTTTTGACATTACTGTTTAATTCCAACCAAGGATTACCACCACTGCTCTTGAGAGGCAGATCAGAACACAGTGTGGGCAATTTTAGGGGAAGATTTTCTTGTTATTGACACATGGTTTCGAGCAATTGAAGTTTCTCAGAAAAAAAAAGAAATACAATGCAGAATGGCATTTCTAATGCCACTATGCAAAACCAAACTATTTTTGTTTGTCTCTTCCTGTAAAATGATTTAATAAATCGCATTTTCTATCAATTTTTATGAGTTGGGAATTGTTATAATACTAGGACCAAAATTACCTATTGTTACTTTCTTGCTGTATTTCTTAAATTTCACCGCAGTCTAAAATTAACAAATAACTTTATCTTAAAATTCACTAAACTGGGAAAAAACCAAACC
The DNA here is from genome assembly GCF_001715985.3 of Manacus vitellinus. Taxonomy (NCBI): domain Eukaryota; kingdom Metazoa; phylum Chordata; class Aves; order Passeriformes; family Pipridae; genus Manacus; species Manacus vitellinus. Next base: position 28,151,000 of record NW_021940208.1, read on the forward strand.
CCTCAACAACAAATGAAGTAAAAGCTAAAAAATGTAAGCAATTAAAAATTCTATTGCTTGATAAAGTCACTCCCTGCCACACTTCATATTTGCCTCATCTACTGTGTGTTCCCTTTCAACCTAATTGCATGGAAAATAATTCACTGTCTGCAAGGCATTAAAACCATCATGAATTATGAGTGACTTCTTTTAGCTTTTCAACTATCCTATTACATATCTTCTTCTGAATTTTCCTATAATAGCTGCCTTTCTGCTCACCACAACAAGGACTTCACATCTGCGTGTGTGTGTGTGCGCATGTTCTGGGGGGTATATCCACACAAACAGGTTAAAATACTTCATCATGAGATAAACACTTCACTGCTTGTCTTGCAAAGGCTGTGTGCTATCTTTACAGTATCTGTCTTGGTGACGTAATGGATGATTATAGAAGAAATTCTATTGCAGAAATCTTGGATATGCACAGTACCTGAACACACTTTCTCTTAATCTCTGAACCTGGTTGGGGAAATGAATAAGGTATCAGCATCTATAATTTCCTTCTATGTAAAATATCTTGAAGGACCATCTGTCACTTTCTCAAGGGTTGCTTTTTTTTCTTCTCCTTAAACTCATAAACAAGAATTCTTAGTCTCCTCAAATGAATGAATGTTATCTTTCCATGTTTGCTAACTTCACAGCCAAACTAGCATAACAAAAAAATAGAGGAAAAATGACAGTGTGGCCAGTATTAGTTACCTTGTAGCTTACAGGCTTTCAGCAGGCCAAGGAGTATCCCAAAATCAAGGGCAAGGGCAACATATTGCTTGCACTTGTCAGTCCTGAGAGAGCTATTGCACTCACCAATCTCAAGCTCTTCTTAGAAAAATGGTAATTTTTATACAGATGTAGAAATGTAATGAAATAATAGTGAACATATAACTCGATGATGTTTTTAGACCAGAGTGAAATACCACCCCTTTAGTAAAAAAAAATAAAAAAAAATCAAGAAACTCTTGACCCTCTTCTCCTTTCTCTTCTACTACACAGATGAGTATTCTGACTATTGAAGCACTAAAAATTAAAGGCACTAAAACCGTGGGAAAATATTATTTTTTTAATATCAAGCATTTTTATACAGGAACACTAAAGCCTAGTCCAAAATGTGTCTTGCTCATCTGAAGAAGGAGTCTCCTAAAACATCTCCATTAGTATCAAAATTTTTTATCTTCTTAAAAATGGGGAAAAGCTTTAGGTGTGTCAAATCCTTTTACAAACAGAGACTAAAAAAAGTGTTTACAAAACTTTTGATCATTGGTTAGGAATGGTACACCTTCTCTCTAAAACAGATTTAGATGGAAATTCTGTTTTAAAATTCCATTCACAAAGTAGTCTACTATAAAGCATTATCCATTTTTCTTTTCCACTATGAGAGACATATTTGTATTTAGGTACCCTACAACAGCATCTGGCCATGTCACTAGTGAGTCTTAAATTAAGGGAACAGAGAGTAACAACGAGTTATTTTGCATTTATGAACAATCAGAAGTAGCACAGAAGAAAGACACTGGAAACTATATTACAAATAGTCACTACAATCAAGAACACTCAGGCACAGCAGAGCTGAGCTGAATGCACTTCCAGTGAATCATTGATGTGCCTTTCAGTATGTTTCTTCCTCTTCCTCTGTTTCTCCTTAAGAACTACATTAGCACATAATATCAGGTAGATAATATGTATCCTTTGTACCATATTGATTCCCAATATGCAAATGACAATCGAGGCTGAATGAGTGGGACTTGTAAAAAAAAAAAAGTCAGAATAATCCTCTGATTCAAACAAAACTCGAAACCACTTTACACAGGAACTCCCTAATTGGAAAATTACCAGTAGACTTAATATGTCACTCAAATATCGCAAATTCAGTCCAAACTGGGAATGACATCATAAATTCCACTGACCTGGCAACGAGCAATTGCACTGAAATTACTTTAGTCAAATCTAGTAAATCAGGGTAAGTAAAGCTGTCTTTTCATCTTACTCTAACATCAGAAATACAGCTAACACCACTAGCCACAGTCAGTGACATGCAGCAAGAGAGATGTTTCTCATCAATATAGAAAGCATCTCCCAGTTGCAATCTGGTAAGAATTTGCCCAGCCAATCTGCTAATAAATTCATGGTACAACACACTCTGTGTCACTTCTCCACAAGGCAATACGTTGCAGGCAAAGAAGGGATGGTTAGCACCACCATGAATAAAGTCTGTGATTAAATCAGCTGTCAGTACCTCAGATAGCATTTGATGAGAAGGTGCCTGGAGAGAAGAGTTAATTCTGCAGCATTCTGCAACACTGGGATGTACTGAAGCTTGCAGGGACAGGTAACTACTGCTGAAAAGGATGAGTAGCAAGGAAGAATACAGTTCTGGAATCAAAGATGTCACCTACTGACTCACATCCTGGAGCCAGTGAAAGGTAGTGATGTTTACAGAATATGGAAGGCACCAAAACCAGGATGAAGTCCTAGAACACTTTCAGTTTGTCAAGGGCTCACGAGAACAGAGCCCCTCTGTAGAGAGGAGTTGTCCAGTGATGTCAAAGAAGCCCATAGCCAAAACCAAGGAAGTAGTTACATGTTTGTATTACTTTAACCTGGTTTCTTTTGAGTAAGTCAGTAGAGAAAACAAGAGGAGATTGAATGTTTCACCTAGGAGAAGGATAGGATTCTCAGTAAAATGGACTTCAGATAATTCAGGATGAAGAATTCTCATCTATAGCCAAGATGGAGCTAAATGGTCACACCAAGCTTCCAGATGCAAGCACGCCTAAACAGTGGGGTATCTGTCTGTTTTTAAGACCAAGTACTAATCAGAAATTCATTCCTGCCTAATACAGCAGACACCTCTCACTTATGGATTAGAGCGAGAGCTCACTGTCAGTCAAATAGATAACTAAGAGTTTAGCAACTCACAAAACACTATGTTGCAAAATATTAAAGTGGTTAAGTAAAAGCAGTACATTGCAATCTGAAGGAGTGAGAGACAGCCTTTCAAGGAAAGCCCTCACCCCCCCCAAAAAAAGACTTAGGGAGCCTCCAAAATAGCCAAAACCAATGCACAAATGCACAATTATCACTGAACAGAACAGTGGAACCATTAGGTTACTCAATGAGACTGAAAGAAAGGAAAGTAGATTCAGAGGTGACACAGTAAGAATGGTCTGCAGAACAATGATTGAAGAAGATAGCCTGGACAGTTCTCATGATTTAACAGCTAATGAAGGTTAAAGGGAGTCCATTGCCAAAACAGCCACAGTTATAGCGGAGACGCAGAATCCAGATGTAAAGCTCTGTTCTTGTGAAAGACATTTGATCCAGTAAGAGGGGCAGTACTGAAGATGAATGTGTGATTCATTGTCTAGGTTTTTGGAATATATTGGCAATGAAATAAAGGGTCCTAGGCAGTAAGCAAAACAGCACAGCTACTGCCATTCTGCCTGAAAGCACCTTGGACAAGACCATGAACATGAAGCAGGGAGGAGCCTTACACAATAGATATATTTGGAAGTACAGAGTCCACTGCAAAGTTGGGATACCAACCTAGATGGGCCCTTGGAGCTTTTTTACCGCTCTTTCAAAGTCTATGCTTAAAGTCCCAATAAACAGAACACTTCCCTGATGTACAGTTCTTCACTCAAATAAAACAAATGCAGGAAACGACCATCTAGCTAAGTGTATTGTCTCAGCAGAGTGGATAGAATTTGCAACAAGTAGGCTTAGATTACACCATACCTACAAAAAAGTAGAAGGCTTAAAATGAAGTTTGGTTTTTGGTTGGTTTTGTAGTGCATTTTTTGGTCCTTTTTTTTTTTTAAACCCCACAGTATTTTGATCAAAAAGGGAACCAGAAATAAAAAAAACAACTAGTAAAAGAAAAGGGTGGACTATAAAGGAGGTCAAAGAAAAAAATCAGATTTAGTGAGAAAATTGAGAGAAACTGAGTAGTACATCATGAACTATAACCAATGAGGCCTCTTCATAGTGGGCACACACACAGCATGCAGCATTAATATGAGCATGGACATCTGACATAAAACTTCAACTGTTTTTTCAGATGGTAGATCCATTTCAGAATCACAATATGTTTAGCTCCTTATATATTACTGAATATTAGATTGCATTTGTTTTGACACACTCTCAACATAAACTAGAATTGGTCAGCAGTGTTTGACTATGTATCAAATATGGCCTCAGAGGACTAGAAAACATTTCTATCTGTGGAATGTTTCTGGTAGACAAGTGGAAATGAAGGAACAAAAAGAATAAGCATAATGGGTCCCAACCCATCCTTAGGATTTCCTGCCCCATACTAGTTGTAAATTAAATACCAGCTTTCTAGATAATGAGGCAAAAGAATGTAACAAGTAGTATTTCATTTCAACTTAGCTTTATTTTCCAAGGCTTTTAATAAAATGTTCCAAAAACTAAATATCATATAGCTTTATATCTATTTTTGGATGTACTTAAAATTTCTCTTCAATTTCTAACTGCTTCTCTTAAAGGATATTGAATGTTTTTCTTCTAGTTCAAGCACTCTAAACAGGATATAATTTTCCCATGTCACAAAAAGAAATAGAGCTCACAAGGAATCTGATGTTTAAAAGATGTTTCTCCTAGTGATTAGAAGGTATCTATTCAGTAGAAAAGCATTTTGCAGTTTTTTATTAAAAAAATGAAAAAAATGAAATGCTGTTTGCTTCCATAGTTGTAGTTGATACTTTACCTTTCGCGCAGTTTTTCATCAGAGAGCTGTAATTCTTCTTTTAAGTTTTGATATCTATCTTTCCTTAACAATCTGGTGCCGTCATACAGAGTCAGTTCTCTGTCATGTACTAGTCTGAAAATAAAGAATAAGCTCTAGCTAGCCACTGATTAATTTTTAAAATATCTATAACTCCACGTGTTTTTTTAAAAGCTATCTCAGTCAATATGGGCCACAGAAAAAGAAAAAGTTATAACAAATTCAGATGCATCCACACATGGAGGTAAAATAACATGTCTAAGTTTTAGCACATAGTCAGTTAACTTAGTTTAAACAGATATGGTAAGAATGCAAAAAATAAAACCCATCCTTCTTACCAGTGTAGTGTGCATAAATGGCATGAAACATCTGCTTTGTTATGCTTGTACCAAGTAATATACTTTTCTTTTGTTTCTTGAAGAGATATCTTTCAGTTGGATTTAATGATTAACATACATACAGACCTAGCTTTTATTTTTTCGTAGGCAGAAGTTGATTAGCTATAACGCATGCACATGTCAGAAGAAAAAATCATAATGGAAAAGCTAAACTGATGACAAAGCAAAAACACAGGCAAGTAGAATTCTCTCTTCTGCCCTTCTGCATATATATATAATAACAGAAAGCACAAAATGTTTTTGCTACAACCTGTTTTAAAGCTCAAGATGTCCTTTACGTTTACAAAAGGCAGTATATGATGCAGGCATATGAAACAGCAGAAAAAATTAACCTGACATTATAGATTATTATTAAAATAGTATTTGCTCTTACTGTTTCTGTTCTGCAAAGTTTAACTAATTTTTTATTGAATTATGGAATAATGTTTAGAAATAGTTCTTTGCAATCAATATAAAGTATACTTTTACATATAATTGTAATGATCACATATTATTTAGAAGTAGAATGCACTCAAAGTATTAAAATTTTTTTGACATCTTGCATGTTCAGATCACTGTGCAAATATTACTAATTTTTAGATTTCATAATTTTAGAGTAAAATCTATCTCATTCAAAAATTCAGACTTACATTCCATAGTTAAAACAGACTTAAATTTCCTGTATTACTGTAGACTTATAAAAAATGAAATAATTGCTTCTGCTTTTAATTATGTAAAAAAATGAGCTTTACATATTCTACGAAACTTTAACACTCAGCTTGATCTTTACAGTATTCTTGAAGTTATAAAGCCATAATCACCAGAAGAACTTCTCAGTATGTATGCACTCAACAAACATATCACATGCACCCAACTTAGCTGTGCTCACATCCTGACCTTTGAAGTACAGCTAGAGTGCCAGGGTTAATTCGATGAATGCCATCAAGAATAACAAGCTTCCCTTCCAGAGCTGCAGTAACAAGTGGCGAGGGTCTCCAAGCAGTGTCTCCATTAGGAAGAGTATACCTTTGCTGTAGCAAGTCTCTAGCCGTCATATCCTGTAAGCATCAATTCATCAGAAGAATATATTTATGCTCATGCTCTATTTTTTTAATTTACAGGTACATGCTTTCTCCTTAAAAAACTGCTTTTTGTTCTTCCTTAAGGATATACCCATGGAAGATTAGCAGGAAATCTTCAATTACTTTTCCAAATAGGATTAGAAATACACACACAAATCTACACACAAAATGTTAAACAGTCTTTGGAATTTCTAGTTCTTGCCAATGTCACCTCTTTGAAACAAGAACAAAAGCCTTACTCCCCCAGCCTGCCCCTTTAACACAATACCAGCATATGACAACTTGTACACAGCTCTGTGTACAGAAGGGGGCAGTACTTTACACCTGGAACAAACAAGAATAATTTCGAGCAAAGATTTCATCATTAATCTTGAACACAGCACGATATTCCACCTCTCAGCAGGCAAATGCAGTGGAAGCATGACAGAAAAATAGACAAGGGTAAGAAAGAAGACATTAACACACATAATATCAAAAGTACATAGCATATCACAAAATAATGCTTAAGGGATAGAACAAAATCAAAGGTAAAATCTATTATATCCTCTAGCAAACATATTTTATATGTTCCATTAGAACAGGTAAGCACTAGAGTAACAAAGACATAATAGTAATTTTGTGACCTGGAAGATTAAATTCCTTCCTTGAGCTGTGCTGTGAACACAATTTAACCTAAAATCAGATGAGAATATATTTTTTATGTAGTTGTAGCTTTTGCATATGTACTTTTCACAACTACAAACCCTTTGAACTTTAAAGAATAAAAATAGAATATATTACGTCATATGCTGCCCTGAATCATTTCCTCTTTCTATATTTCCTTAAAAGCCCTAAAATAACAGGACAAAGTCTCGTTCCTTCGGTGCTTCCACATTTGTATAATTTAAAGTCTCACATTCAAATCCTCAAAACCACACCATATATTTATTGTTGCATTTCTGTCGTTTTACTGCTGTGTTTGCTCTTTTCTATTAATTAGACTAAAACTATAATATGAAACATTTTTATCAATCCTGTGTTTTCAGGACTTGCATAAGAACTGCATTCTGCAGCTAGTAAATGCTGTAACTGAATAATTAACTAACACACGTTTTATAATTCAGAGAACTATTTCATCTCTAGAGAAATGAAACAGCATAGAATATGAATTGACTGAGAGCCTAGTATGCTATATAGCATGTCCATCTCTAATTCCAACAACACTTGAGAACCATGCATTAATTTTCTGGAGATAAACTCAGAAGTGTATTTTGCTGCAAGATATTTTCTGAAATATAAAATGAATATTTATATTGTGATTTAAATGGTTGAATATTATTCAATTTAGGGACATATTAAAAGAAATATCGTTGCTAACACCTGCAGTTTTTGTAAAGGACTTATTTTATGGCTAAGTACTTGCCAGGTGACTTATTGTTTTTATTTATTCACTCTTACCCAATTTTTAATAAATTTTATTCAAATAATTTCATCCGTGATATTAAAAATAGTCTTATAATACTCTAATACTGAAAAATGCCTCCCTTTGGAGGGGAGAATAAGAATTAATTTTGCCTCTTATTTTGGACAAAGCAATGGCAACAATATATTGCCATATAAACAAAAAGCTTATTTTAATTTGTAACAGTCATTGTAACTTAAGCGGTTTACACTGCATTGTTTATTTTCTAAAATAGCTTGTATTCAGGGGGGAAAAAAGGACATTTAGGAGAGAAAAAAAGTAGGGTAACTTCTGTTCCATTCCCTTTTAGCAGCTATACCAATACAAGCCTCCAACCTAGGCATTCTTCATGGTTCACAGTACTAATCATGTTCTTGGCAATTATGAGGTGAAAAATCTAAGTTTCCTGCTTTTCACGTCAACTTGGACTCATCATTTGCTAGTCTTTCTCAAATACAAAATTGGAAGGATTTTGTAAAGAAAAATTATGAGGTCATACAAATAAAAAAAGTCCTAGAAACGAAAACATCTCAGTACACAAACACTAGTGATGTGCTTAAAAGACTGTTTTTGTTGCAGAAGAAAAGGAGCAAGTTGCTGGAAAACTGTTATAAGTCTGACTGTTACTTTTTTTTCCTCTGAAACTCTGGGAGGAGAAAATCTTATATTTTATGCTATTTAAACTAAAAGTTCCTTAGATACAGTCCACAAAGAACTAGCTGGCTGCTGCTCCTTATTTGCTGTTGCTTATCTGCATTAAGAGACAAATTAAAAACAAACCTTTCCTAATCAGGATGAGTTTCCTTTCTCAGCAATTTGCCTACACGGAATTGCATATAATGAGAAATCTGTATACTGATGTCAGATATCACAAATGAGACAGGAACTGTTCTCTGAGCCAGCTACTAGGATATGATGATCTAGGTTCTCAAAAGGTTTGGTTTAGGTAAATTTGATTCTCATCTCACAACATAAAAGCTTTTAGAGTTGGGTTTTCTTATGAAATCAATATATAGAGATAGGCCTTTTCACACTTTTCAAACCCTTAAACCAACTTCAGATGCAAAGAATGATGAAGTAAATATTAAAAGTAAAGATCATACATATATATAAAAAAATCCAAGAATTCATTTCTTCACAGAGCCTGAAGAAAAACAGTGCTATTGCTTCAGACCAAGGGTAAGTGCCCCACTACTCATTTTTGTGCCTGCAGAAATCACTGGAAAATAAAAATGAACCACAGGACAAATAAAAACCTCCTTAATTTTTGAAATGGATTTAGGACAATATGATGTCTCTCTGAAAAAAAAGAAACAAAAATATTCTCTTTTGAATCAAAGTAGAAAAAAATGCTAGATTTACAGCATTATCAAACTTTTCATAGTCTTCATTGCTGAATTAGTATATGAACTTAACACCTGTTGTCATTCAATTATCCTATTACTATGCTATGCAAAGCCCCTGATACGTTATTACATATTTTGAGAAAAACAAATGCATTTGGAAATTCTATTTATAGCTCAGATACATTCAATAATATTTTTATACACTGCTTCTTGTAAAAACTATTGAGTTTATGTAACATATTACATATTAGGAAACATCTACACATGTGGATCTCATGTTGACTTGGCTACACAGGAATTTATAGTGAACAAGCAGCTCACAGTCATTTGTTTGCTTCAGTGATATTGTCTGGTATCACCAAAAGCCTCTCTGTAAAACTCCTTTGCCCTTTGAACTTGATCAAACGCTGGTGAAACTGAAACAAAAGGTTACTTCCGTGGGAAATACTTCAAATCCTTTGCCTAGATTTCATTTTTGTAGGAATTACAGATCCCTTTGAAAGAAAGATGTTTACTAAACAAATAGTTCCACTGTCAGCTCTGCTCATATGCCTCCAAAAAGGAAGTCTTCTGCTCATATTCATCACAGCCATACTAATTAAAGGTAGGAAGTTGAAAAACAGTGGCCATGTTTTTAACCAAATAATTGTCTATTTTGCTGGTGAATACCCAATATTGTGTGCAACAAATCCAGGGTTAGGGTGTGCTTGTCCTTTAGCAGGTTTGTCAAGCTGCAAAAGCTATTTTCCTGGGATGATTTAAAAATATGTTTACAGTGACAAGTACAGAGAGAAGTACGCATACTGGCTGGACACACAGTTCTGGCTCAGAAACTATACATTTATCTTAGTAGACCACTGTACAAAAGATAATAGGTGCTGCTGGGAATCCAAGTATATTACTACAAATGTAACATTGCATTGATGAGGATATGTAGCTTTGGAACCCAAAACTGCTCACACCTGACCATGTAAAGTTAAAGCATTAGAAAAGGGCAGAAGTCATCTGGCTGACTCCAGCTACGCAGATAGAGTTTCAAAGTCTGTGCCCTTATCATCTGAAGCCATATAGGGGGAAGGAAAAGCAGTGGGATCCTGTCTGGGGAGGTTCTCAACAGTGCAAGGAAACATAAAATAGACTGCCTTTTTTCATCATCATCATCATCAGTATTTGTCTTTTCTATATTCTCTCACTTTTTTTCTATTTCAACCCTTCAGCCTCATCACCCATTTCTGTCAGTGCCTCTCCCCACACGCCATTATACTTCCAAATCAGACACCACTGCCATTTCTTCCTTTGGAGGTCTCCATGCTGTCTGGGAAAAATGTAAAGCAGAGAAGGACGGAAGAAAGAGACCAATATACTGCATTAAATCTGATGTTAATGTTTCCCTGCAGCATTGCCAATTATCACTCACAATTGTAAATCCTGTGATATTTGGTGTATTTTGACTCAAAAGGCCATACGAGACTCTTGACTTCATATTTTATCTGAATGTTTCCATTCCTCACGGTTGTGGAGAAAGCCTTACACTTGATCTCTCTCCGCGTGAAAAGCTAGCAAATTAATGAATTCTACTTTTAAATCTTGTAATTTTCAGTTTATGCCATGAGGTTAGAGTGTATTACAGTCTAAGACAGACAGTTCTTTCCAAACATGTACTGAGCGGTCACTGGCTATGACATGGCTTGGCTATGACAGAGCTTGGGTTTGCAAAAAAACTCAACACCTCCAGTGGTGTGAGAAAGTCTGAAGCACTGTTCAGATGAAATACAAGGGAAAAACCCTAAATGTACAGCAGCCCTGCTGTGCCTTGTTTATCATACTCCAAGACAACAGACAACTCCAAAATCTTCTTTCCCTTATTATTCTACATGTCTAATCCCCCGGAACCACTACTACTACTACTTCTATGTTAATCTTTTTTAATAAAAACTTTACAATTTACTCAGTAAAAACATTCACACTGCCCTTACTTTTTAAATTACTGTAAATGTCTTTTCACATGAAAAATGCAGCTAAATTTTAAGGCAACTATGTCAACTGCCTGTGCATGTCTCAAACTATGTTAGCACACACTTCACCCCAAATTTATCTTGAAAGCCACGCTTGTACTAAGACACAACATAAATAAATTAGCATCAATTAGGTTAAGGATGGAAGACTACTGTCTGTTTGCTATAGTATCTATGAATAATGAAGTTAATATTCATTGAATACAATATGTATATATTACATTTAAACACCAGTCCTTGTTTTTCATTTCTAGGATGCAATATTTTTACACATGGAACTTCAACTTCTAATCTCTACTGCAACGCAGTCCCACCACAATTGTAATCAGATTAAACATAAATATAAAAAAAGAAAAGGCACTGAATTTATAATATTGATTAAAATTCCACATCTTGCACATCAGAAAAAAAAAACATATAAGAGGATATTAGGATATCTTGACAGAGGAGACACATAAAAAAACCAAAGATAGATTAAGCCTATGTTACATGAAGAATAACTTTTAAAAAATTCCCCAGAAACATAAACCCCATGGTGCATTCTTAATACCAAAAAGAAATTATCTGCCATAACTATATAAAAATTGTGCTGATATTGCAGAATTTCATTATAAGATTAAATGGTATATGGACCAAGAACAAAAAAGGAACTGCAAAAGGTCTTCCAGAGGCATTCAACATGCATGAACTACAGTGGTCACTACTCTGACCCAAAGGCAGGAAACATACTTCAAAATGGAAAAAAAAAATCCAAAAAGGAGAAGACACAAAAGACAAAGTTTTCTTTACAACATTGAATGCCAAAGCACAGAATGAGTTGTCAGTTCTCTGTGGCGAGAAGAAAGACCATTGTGTTAGATGATTCACTATACATTTTACTTAGATTATCTCTTTTACATTCACAATGAACTCAATAAAATTGAAGGAAAGCAGTATCAGGATCAGTTTATATGTAATAACATTGTACTATCTATATTGCTGCACTGTACTCCCTCTATTTTGGCCTGCAGTAAGAAGAGACTTGAGCATTCTAACACAGAGTGTAAAAAATGCTCTATAATAATCAGAAGACTTTGCTATCATTGAAATCTTTGCTTCCTTTATTGTTTTAACCCATGTTTTAACCTACGTTTTATGAACATAGCTGCAGCTTTTAAAGTCACTGATTGAGAAGAACAGGATACACAAAGAATCAAGGTCTGTGTATTATACTTGAGATCATATTTAAAGCATGATCATCAGCAGATAGTTTCCTTACCTGGTAAAGCATGATAGGTTCTATGCTATATCCTAGTATATCAGCAAACTCCTTAGCAATAACAGTTTTGCCACAGCCCTAAAAAGTAAAAAAATAAGAATTAGATTATATTCTAAGGATCATGAGGAAAGGGGGAGAATTGAAATTTAAATTCTTACTTTTCCTCCAATTAAGCACATATCTTTAACCATATGGGATTGCATCATTTCTGCCAACAGTTGATTATGGCTGGAAGTCCTTATGAAAGTATCTGATCGAGGATGATTTTTTAACAGTCCAGTTCCAGCTGGAACCTATAAGAAAAAAAAGAATCATAATCCTAAATAAGCTACACCATGATAATGCTAGGCTTTGTGTAGACTAGGTGACACTTGTCCAAAACTACTGTAATATTTTGTTGATAATTGTCATCCATCAAACTTGGAATCGTCACTGTCACAAAATTTAATCATATAATTTCTGATAGACAAAGTCCTTCACATCTCCTTTGTCTACACTTCATGAAAAAGATTAACAAAATGTGAATCAATTCAATTGCACCTTTGGGGTCTGTGAAGAACTTTAGGCTTTTCGTGCTAGAGACAAAATAAAAAAACCCAATATTCACTGCTCATCAGAGAAACACAGAAGAGAAAGAGCAATTAGTATTGTGAAAATCTGAAGGAGCTACTTTGACCAGAACCTTGGAGAGTTTCACCACATTAAGGCACTTGCTCTGTTTCCACTTCCTGTTCTAGTCTGATAACTGTTTCATCTGCAAACTTCTTATGCCCTCCTGTTCCCAGAGACATTCTGTAGACATACTTTCAGAAGGCATCACCTATATGTCAAATGAAAACAAAAATCTTTGCCTCAGAAAAGAGTTGAATCAGATTCCTACAGATTCACCTTTTCCTGAAAAATTCCCATTTGCTGTTGTTCCCCTTTTAACTTTGTCATGGTACAAACTCTCTGAGGATATTCCTCACCAATGTTACTGTGATCTCTCTGACTCACACTAATTCACCTTTACAGACTCTCTAGACCCTCCAATTTCAACATTAACTTCAAATTCTCAGATCAGCATCTGTTTCCTGAATAAGAACTTATTTCACTCCCTAGCAGGTCATAAACTTCATTGGAAGAAACTCAAATTAATCATATTTGATGTGATTACTTTGTTCCACTTTTTCAACATCCTGTGTCTGAACATTACTAAGCACTCATTAGATTTTATTTGAAGTGTAAACAAAGACAGACTATTGTTTTTACTAAAAGAAAAAGCGAAAGCAGCATCAAGAGCATCATAAGTACTCTCTGCTATTCTAATCCAACTAAAAGAAAAAAGAAATTCAGAGGCTTTTTTTTTTATCCAAACTGCAATGATTCACATGGAGGTATGAGTTTATCTAGAAATAAAATCTTGTACATTCATAAACTAATATTCCAATATCTAAATGCATTTCCAGTAAATATCATGTATTAAAAAAAATTCAAATTACTTTCAGTATCAAGTGTAAGTGTCAAATTCTTGATGAAAACAAGTTACTGATTTTTAAAAACATATTATGGTTTGATGAATATAAATTCATACCTGGAATGTCACTTCTTTTTCACCAATTTGGACAGTTACATCAGCTTTGAAGGGTTTGTTTCCATGTACACTTTCTACTTTAGTAATCTTTCTGGGAATCAAGTGGTTTTCTGAATCTTGAAGCTCAAAACGCTGTAGAATTAAGAGGTGAGGAAATTAGTTACTGAATACAACTTTCTGGTTTTTCAAACTGTTCCTTCCAAAGCAATACCAGAAGTTCACAATGAATTGTTTGTGAAGTCCTAAATCCACTTACTTTACTTCAACTTTTACTTTACATACCTGTGATCACATTTTTGATGGCCTATGTATTTTACATTTAAAACCAAGGCAAAGAGATTGTACACCATCTACTTAGTGAGACTGTAGTGACAGATGTAAAGTGAAACTGTCACATGGTGACTTTGCCAAGTCTTAATCTGACAGTCCAAAACAACATGAGAAACGAATGATTGCCTTTAGCAAGTGTAATAATAGATCACCTATCTTTGCAGGTCATTATAACCAATTGCAGATTTAAACATCTGACTACCAATAAAAATAACCACCAAACATGACGTTTACTTAGCCTCACAGCTGCCTTATACAATGAAAACTGAGGACAACCTGTACAAACTAAGCCTTCAGCATGTTCTGGTATATCAAGGACATAAAATGGGACATTTGTCTTCTCAATCCTCTTTTGAGCATTATACTCTCTTATTTTGTGCTGTACATAGAAAGCATGGAAACCATCCAAAAATGTTGGGGAAGGAGAGTCATACTGGGGAGTTTATGCACAAAACCCCTAATAACCAAAACTACTGAATTCATAGAGTCATTTTATTCAACAGAGCGAAAGCTGAGTAAACAAGAGAAAAAGGAATATTATCCAACCCCTTAGAATTCTTAGAAAAAAAATTTTTTAAACAGAAGTCACTAATGTAAAGTAATTATTAAAAAACATGTAGTTTTATTACTACTAGGCTTCATAGCACTGCTGATTAAAGTTTAGAAAGAAAACTGAGATGGGTTTTTACAAACACTTTTGCTCTTCATCACTTCATAAATTCCCTTTCTGGAACAAAACCCTACTAAAATTTTATGTTTAAACATGTATTTAAGATAAATATGCTTTAGTAAAGGGCTGTGCCCAATTATATTCTTATTGTAACAGCTGAGTCTACTTCTGATACCATTAAATGCTTAAACAACAAAAGAGGATAGGAATGTCTACTGAGTAGTATCTCAAACTATGCTTCTAAGAAATGCTCCAATTAGGATTTTGTGAAAGGAACTACCAGATGTTCTCAGTCTTATCTTCATTAGGAAATTACAATATTCTTACAAAGTTAATAGCATTTTGGATAGAGTCAAAGGCGCTCATACACAAAATTGCAAACTGCTTGTACGCTAAAATCCCTTACCAATGCAAGAAAATAACTGTGAGTGAGTAAGAAAATTATCTGCACCAGCAGGCTCTGCATCAAATAACAAAGATTTGGAGACAGCATCGGCAGACCTTGTATACAAAGGTCTTGGGAGCGTAAAATTTCTACAGTGTTTTTTTGTTTGGTTGGAGTTTTTTGTTTTGGTGGGGGTTTTTTGTTTGTTGTTGTTGAGGGTTCTGTAGCCAGCATTTTAGACCCTAAGTCAGGACAGTGAAAAAGGACTGTCTATGTGCAGAATGTTACTGAATTTATATAACTTAAATTCATCTTACTGAATTTGTACAATTTGAATTCATCACATGTAACCACATAGATGCTGCTGAACTGAATACTGTAGTAATTAAACAAGTGACCACACTTACATCTGAACAGGACCAGCAAACAAAACTGTCTGTGGTTTTCACAGCAAGACAGATCTCTTTGACGCAGTTCTTCATTTAGAATTATGATAGGCAGATATGGAATCAGAGTGGTATGAAATGGATGTACAACACATTAAATATACCTCTGCTGAGCCAGAAACAACTTCCTCTACAAAATATTCAAGCTGATAGCTTCAAACGAATAATATTTGTGGCTTGAAATACATTCAGTATTAGAAAGCTTGGGAGATACTGGAGTATGAGATACTCCCATGAGAAGTGGGCAGTCTCATTGACTGAGACTCAAAAGAAAAGCAAAAAGAATAGACTAGCCACCAAAAACCAAGGAAGTGGTTTGGCAGTCCTTAATCGTCAGGCCACATTCTGCATGCTTAGAAACATGTGAGAAAAGGCAAACTGTAATAATTAGAAAAAAATGAAACAAGAATTCTGACTACTTGGAAGTATCTAATGATTGGTAATGTCTCAAAATGGAAATTGCAAGGAATACACTGGCAATCCAGCTGGTCAAAGGAACAGAGAGTTTAAATGAGTAGTAGTTGCAGATGACCACTCTGCTGAACCCACAAGGCAGCTAAGTTATTCAAAAGAGGCATCCAAAGGCTGGAAGATTCTCTGCATGGGAAGGAAAGAGAATTTACCAAATAATAAGAGAACTGAACTGCTTCACAAGAAGCAAAATATGAACTGCAAGTGCAAGATGGGATGGATAGATAGATGAAGTCTGACAGATTCCACTACAGTGGTATGTATTGGCACCAGCAGCATCCATTAACACAAACCCCTAAAGATTATAAAATACTTTGGAAGGAGTAAGAGAGAAACAAATCCTTCCTTGGAACAAAATTTGCAAAAGAAATACCTGAGAAGTGAATAGAATTCTTCTGAAGAAGGATTATTCTTGTCTACACAAGAAATAAGATTCCAGTTTTCTGAGCTATTAGGCCACTCTCTGTGAGAGTGCCTACGTAATGTGAAGATTCCCCACTGCAAGGCAAGGAAACAGTTTCTGAGGAGGAGGTCAGGTAAGATTAAAGTGGGTGAGCAAGTAATAGAAAAATAGGTAAAAGGAACAAAAAAGCTTTATTTGATACAAGATCAAGACAGTAAACACAGAATTAATCAAAACATGAAAAAAGTGAAGAAAAATTCTAGGGCCTTAGAATGAAGTTAAAAGCTTGGATACAGGCTAAAATAGACTTGCTCATTTATTAAGACAAATCTGATCTATATGCTATTTCTAAAATCTCGTGGAAAGATTCTCCTGATTAAACTGTACAAAAGTCCAAAAAGTGGGTGTTGCCTACTTGTTCAAAGAGGTACAGGTATGTGAGAATTAAAAAGAGCAAACCCAAAATATCCAATGACTTTCAGTAAAATACTGCAAGTTTATGCGACAAGGAAGAAATAACTATCAAAAAGTTGGAGTCTCTTATGAGCCACCAAACTCAATCTAAATGAAGATGACCAGTTTTTAAAAAGCCTGTTACTGTTCTACTAACAGATAGAAGTCTATTTTCACACAGATGAAGGTTCTTATGGGCAACTTCAATTACCCTGAACTGTGGTGGATGGGCAACACAGTGTGGCACAGAATCACAGAAGGAGTCAGGTTGGAAGGGACCACAGTAGGTCACCTGATCCAACCTCCCAGCTCCAGCAGGGTCATCCTAGAGTACATTGCATGGGACTGTGTTAGATGGTTCTTGAATATCTCCAATGAGGGAGACTCCACAACCTCTCTGGGCAATCTGTTCCACTGCTCAGTCACCTGCACAGGAAAGAAGTTCTTCCCCATGTTCAGGTGGAGCTTCCTGTGCATCAGTTTCTTCCTGTTAACTCTTGTTCTATTGCTTAGCACCACTGAGAAAAGCCTGGTTCCATCCTCTTGACACCCTCCCTTCAGATACTTAGAGACATGGATGAGGTCCCCACTCAGTCATCTCTTCTCTAAGTTAAACAGGCCAGGTTTCATAAGAGATGCTCTCTTATTGCCCTTTGCTGAACCCACTCCAGGAGCTCCATGTCTCTCTTGCACTGAGGAGCCCAGAACTGGACACAATACTCCAGATGTAGCCTCCCCAGGGCTGACTAGAGGGGTAGGATGACCTCCCTCGAGCTGCTGGCAATGGTTTTCCTAATGCACCCAAGAATACCAGTGGCTTTCTTGGCCACAAGGGCACACTGCTGGCTCATGGATAGCTTGTTGTCCACTAGGGCCCTCAGGTCCTTCTCCGCAGAGTTAATCAATCTAGATTTCTGAGGCTACTTGGAATAATGTCTCAGCACAGGCACTGCACTGGCTAGGAAGGGGTGATGCACAGACAGCTCCCACTATACACAAACAAGGAACAGTTGGTCACGGATGTGGCAATCAATCACAGCCTTGGTTGTAGCAACTATGAAATAATGGAATTCAAAATCCTGAGGGGTAGTGATGAAGGCAAGTGACAAATGACTTCAGATACTGGATTTGAGGCCATATTGGCTTCTTCAGAGAAGTAATAGGAAAGACCCCACAGGAGTCACCTTTGACAGTTCAGAAAAGCTAGCAGCTCATTAAGGACAATGTCCTTCAAATGGAAGGACTGTCCATACCAAAACTCAAGAAGACAAGTAGAAGAGCAGCCTAGTTACACACGGAATAGAGGACTGAACTCCAAAGCAAAAAGGCAGTATATGGAGGGGGGATGTGTCAGCAGGGATGGGCTAGAAACATTTCCCTGACACATAAGCTTGGTTTTAGGGAAACCAAAAATTCACTAGTTAGCTACAAAGTTGGTTATTTCCAAATACGCACATTCAAATAACATCTAATTTTTAGCACTGAAAGAGCTGGGTAAGATGATCTAAGCTGTGAATGCTAATATTCAACAACACCCATAACTCCTATAACGTATTAAAAAATGAAAGAAAGCGGACACCGTGCTTATGCTTTAAAAGAATAAGTGGAATAACCCAGCGTAATTAGACTTTGTCAGCTATTACCAAACATCGATAAACCAACAAAACAGACCTGACCAACAACAAGCAAAAAAAGGGTAACACCAAACAAATCCATAGACCATTATAATCTACAATTATGCTATACTGAATGTATTTTGTGCATGTCATATCTATAGCCCTTTTAGTATCTTCTCTTAAAAGTCAAATGCCAGAGGTGTTTTTTAAGAATTTGACTACTTTAACCATATAAGCAGCTACTTTCAAGTTAATTAACCACTTATTATATAATGAGGATTCTTCTGGAGCCTTTAACTGAGGTCTAAATATTTCAGACAACCTAGAGGCTTCACCTTTCACTATAACAAAATTTACTAGCTTATGAAGGTTTTAAAAAATACTATGATGAAGATTTTAAGCATCAGCAATAATGTAGCCATTTAGTTTACTTTAAATTTCTTTTTTATGCAAAAGTAGCAAAGTAACATTAGTCAAAGAACTACTGCCATAATCCATCACTCCCTGGAATTACAATACTTACTAAAAGTAAATGCAATACTTACTTTTAACATGTCTTTGACTGCAGTCCTGCCTTCCTTTCCAAGGAAAATATTATAGGGGTAAAGCCGGTCAATAACATGCTGGACTGACATCATAGGAAAGGAATCCTAATTCAAATTTAAAAATATAAATTAAAAAAATTATAGGCTCATTCTGTCCCCAGCCATTAAACAAAAAATCTTATATAGCTTTGAAATTAAAATAAGACTGTAAGGGCAATATACAATGACCACTATAAACAGTACTCAATTAATTGTCAAAACAGAAATTTCTCAGGTGTAATTCAATATAATGTAAACGTCCATAGCAGATTAGAAGAACTATGTCCTAAAATTTATTTTCTTTCCTGTGCATAAATGGAAGTTATGGTGATGGGCTCAGATACCAAAAGACATATATGGCCAAGAGAGATAAATCCCACTACCAGTAACTGAGTTTCACAGTACTACTAGAAAAGAATCAGTATGACAAGAAATCTGTATTACAGTAAGGATCTACTTGTGTACACAATGATGTGTACATTCACAGAAATTTAGAAGATTTAATTTTGATTCTATTATATTGTACAGGTTCTATTTACCAAATCTGTGCATAGACATTTCTGAGCAGCTTGACTAAAACTGTTCTGTTTTGAAGTAAGTTACTAAGTATGCTTCCACTTTCTATACAAAATTGAAAACAAAGGGTTTTTTTACTTTTTTAAAAGTTGTTAGTTTTAAGTACTAACTCTTCTGTCAGGTGCTGCGAACTAGATGAAGATTTTATTATTTTGCTGCAGTAACAGAAAGAAAGAGAAATGAATTTATGACTACTCAAGAAACTATGCATAAAGCCTTTTGTGGTATGAAAAAAGGGTTTCAAACCCCCTAAGTTAAGTATTGATTGTTTGCTTCAATAACGACTTGCAAATATTTAAGGACTACTTGTGTGTAACACTAGTGAAAAACAGTCACTGGGCTGGCACTATCTTTTTAAGCCTTCATCAAAGTGAATATTATAATTCAAACGAAACCAACTGATTTTCAGTTACACACTTGGATTTACATTACTGAAAGAAAGTTCCTTGGAAATGAAACCAGGAGACGCATACTCTATGAAATGTGTCATTCAATTTATATTTATAAGCAGTAATAGATTTATATTATTTATAATGTTCCACATTAAAAAAAAACCCTGTAAAAATAAACCATTTAATGCACTGTAGTAAATGTACTGCTTCAAGGATCAGGGAGCCCTTTATTGCATTTTAAAAGCCTTCCGTCTATATATAAAGACATACCATGTAATTTGTCCACATTATCTCAAATGAATAATAATTACAATGGCGTGTATAAAATTAGCCTTTTCAGAACAGGATCCTATTAAAAAATTCTCCTTTTCAGCAGGCAGGAGTTTTCAAGCCAAGATATATGTTTTAGGACTGTGTGAATCCATGACAGAAGATAAGAAACTACTCACTACAATACATTCCCTCCTTCCCTCCACACTTTTAAACAGTTAAACTAGCCAAGCTAGAAGCAGAGGATGGCACTGACCCAGCACATGAAGGAAAAATGCTGTAGCTAGTAATCACTGAGAACAGTCAGCTTAGAAAACCAAGTGATTAAAACTAATTCTAAAAGAAACAGTTTTCATCTACCTAAAAAAGACACTGTCATACAATGATAGTTTACATTCTCTAATGCAAAATAAAATGCTTCCTTCATTCCATAGTTTAGGTAATAGCATAGGGTTCATTTTGTTTCTGTTACTCTGAAAGCCATCTGGCATTCATTTAAAAATAATTTTTCACCATGGGGCTCAAAGAATAAAAAGTTGCAATTTATTTTAAAATCCAACACGTATTTCTTTCCTAAAGCCCTCCAAATCCTGCTTCATTTCACTGAACTTGAATTTTAATGAGTTCTACATCTAATGTAGGATCACAAATTCAGAAAATAAATTATGTCTGTAAGTATCCAGCACAACTGAGGGGACCGAGCACCACAGTAACTATATTTCAATGTATATAATCCAATAAAACATGTAGAAAGTGATCTGCTGCTGAGCAGTACCATAGGTAGAAGGACTGCATATGAGACAACAGAGAACTATCCCGAGATCCTTCTACCGACTCCTGCACCTTGGAGAGAGGGTTTGAGAAACTGTCCTTGTACTTTACCCTCCTAGGCTGACCATATCTTACTGCATGCAAAAGGGCACCAACCCCTCTCTCTCTTCATACAGATCTCATCTCCCTGACTTCCTTCAGGAGGCACCTTCCATTCTGACTTTGGCTTTTTACCATGTAATTATAAAGTCCAAGAGACAGAGGACTATCTGGGAAAGCAGAAGGACTGCCACAGCTTTATTCCTGATCTGCCTGATCTGTCACTGTAAATTCAGCAGGTGTACAGTTGCGTATTTCCTTATGAACCGCAGGTGTCAGGAAGCACTGCATCTTCAAGTGTGCAAAACCTGCCTCTTCACGTAACCCTCCATTTCCATGTTTATTCTAAATCCATCAGACCACCCAAAGACCTAATGTAGGCTTCATCTCAGACATCGTAACTGTTTCCTCCACCCACATTCGAATAGTTTCTTGGGTCCTTTAACATATCAGTTGGAGAACAACAGGTGTCTTTGTAATGCGATCAATCTGATTTAAAGCATAACATTAAATCCAAAGCACTTTTAGGTTGTGCTTTTTATTTCTCTCCAGTGACTACCTGAGTGCTGCCAGGTAAACCATAGATGACCCTGAAGTCAGGTAACATGATTCACTAGAGAGGAAAAAATAATAAATTGAGCGCTAAGATACATTTAATCACAGTACAAATTTTATGTCATATCATACTTCATCTTTCAATGTTATGCTATATGCTTGGTTAAAATATTATCCAGAGACATCTGAGTGAGACTTTTCTTCCTCAAACTATTCTTAGTTTTTTCAGGTTTCCTTTTTAAATATTCATGTTAATCTTCTTCTGACAAGATGAATAAACCAGATCTGAGAAATTTTAAGCCCATACAGTTTCACAGCATGTGTATGCACATACCAAAATCTGAACGGCAGCCGATAAGCTGTCTAAAGGAAAATCTGGAAGTCCCAGTGTAGAAGATTCTTGAGAGCAGAGAGTTGTAGCAAAAGACAGGAGCTGAGAAATTCTGCATAGGAAAAAGAATTACAGAGTTTTATACATGCTATCTATATTTAAAATACTAAAGCATAAAAAGTTAAATACAGTTAAAGATGCTGGAACTACTTCTGAGAGCAAACAAGTAAGGTGTAACTGAAGTTCTAAAGCATGAAGGCTGCATACAAAAAGCAGTGTGAGCATATACCCACTCATAAAAAAAATTTCTTCAGTTCCTGTCTCTATGCAGTGATAGAGAAGCAAAAATAGCACGGAATCCTGCAAGGACATCACTTATTCATTTTTTCAATTTTTTTTTTAATTATGAAAAATTACCTCTCTGTGGAAATGTTTGATCCAATTGAATATAATAGCTGAAGATGGTCCTGAAAATAGAACATAAAATCACAGAATAAATTAATTTTGGGATCATATTGTGGGTCACAGGTCATGATATATATGGCATTTTCTATCTTTTCCTATAATTTAGACGTGAGGATTCTACTCACTCCTTGTCATAGAATTAATTTTATTTAAGAAAAAAAAATCAAATTCTTATATGTTTTACAGAAGTTACTTTTCTGCTGCAGCATTCCATGGCAACTCTAAACCTGCATCTCAGGAATATATTATTAAAAATGTACTTTGATATAAATTCATAAGTCAAGAATTCTTTTCAGAGGTGAGGTAAGTAAAACATAACATCAAAATATTATCTTTACCCAGTACGAATAATCCAATCTTCTGCTACAACACTCACCTTAAAGGGCAGATGATAAACATCTCTAGCTTGAAATCGAGAGCGAAGAGGTGGATCCAAAGGGTTACCAGAGTATTTAGGTACTGGCAGGCCCAGTGCTATCACTCGAAAATCTTCACTGACCCGAACAATCTTCCATGCATCTAACTCTGATTTTGTATGATCCTAAATAAATTAAAATAAAGCAACAAGAAGAAAAAAACCCCACATCATTAAAAACTTATGATGACTAAGCTTCAGATCAATTAACAGCGCTGGTCCTTCAACCTAAATGTAGTAGTGTTCTCATCTTTCATTGAGAGTGGCTAGAAAGCATTGAACTCGTCAAATCTGTGGAAGGTAAAACCAAGTTTTTTCAAAATGAACATAAAAAGAATGCTTGATTAGGTACAGCTTTCAGGCCTGTAGCAATTTGACCAAAAACCCCACAGATGGTGGTGCCTGTTGTGATGCTACCTTACATTACATCATGTGAAAAGGTACTAATATAAGACTGTTTTTATGAAGAACAGAAAATATACAGACCACAACGTTTATTCTACTCTAAAATATTAGAATTGGTTTACCACAAACAAGCTTTTTTCTTCTTCCCCCCCTATTACAAGCGTAAAGGCAACTAAAAATCTCCATTTTAAAACTTCCATTTAAAAATTATGTTGTATTATATTAAATAATACAAAACTAGCCTCCTTTATGTATTATTGTCAAGTAAAGGATTCATTACACCAAAAAATGCAGTCTTTATCTTTCCACATCACAGTTAAGACTTCCTTGAAACCACACATGAGTACATTTCCTTCAGACCTAGATGCACAGTAATTATTCACACAGGAGAAGCAAAATGAACATTAGTTTATATAATACAATATTCCCCAAACAATAAAACAACAATATTAGATTTAATATTGTAGCAAGAGATTTATTTAACTCATAAACTATTAGCAGTTTGCCTGAGGCACTCATTTTGAAACATTTAATCATTAGAAAAGTGTTAAATGGAAAAAGGAAAAGAAAATGTTTTGCAACTGAATCTGTTTGAATTCTCATTTTCAGTCTTTAAATAAAACTACATTTTAAAGCTTTGTTTTGAAATATAATAATAATACTTCCAATAACTGCATCTACTAATTAAATATAATAAAATATTTTTGGAAAAGGCATGGATCAGAAGAATTTTAACCACAGATGAGAGGCATAAGAAATATATATATATTTTTAGAAATTCACTATGGTACTTCACCACAGCTGGTAAGTTCATGCAATTGAGACCAATGACAGAAGACTTAGTGCATATTTCCCTCCTGTGCCACATGGGTCTGAATTATATAAGTAACCACAGTTAGGTATGGCAGACAGAAACGTGAGCAAGCAGGTGTTAGACTGACAGGTATGTGACTGGCAACTACAGTACATGAAAGTAAGATGCAAAGTACTACTGAAACTGTCAAAAAAAAAATAATGTTAGTGAGTAAAATCTCATTTCCTATCAATCTAACCATTTTCTATAGTTTAGATTGCTCTTTACATATACTTTTGCAAATTAAAGGCAAAACAGCACCAATGAATACAGTGTCGCTCATCTTGACCTCATTTGTTTGGTATCCTAACATTTTAAAGGCTTAGCAACAAGGCTATTGCAATGTTGAAGCATTATCTGAACTTCATGGGAACAATTTCAACTTAAATATCTTTTCACAAGTATATTTTAGTTCCACGTTTTAGAAACATACACACTTCATATAAGGTTAACATGGACTACTCTTTTTCCTGTGAAGACAAGATACAGATGAAAACTTTTTGTTTTTGAAAACAGTAGTTTGACTTCCCACATAGCTTACCCTGCCTACTTCATTCTATGCAACATTCCAGAAAAAAACCACAGAAACCTTGGTGAGATTTCCCCCATTTGATTTGTAAGTACTCTCCCCTTCACAACAGTATTCCAGCACTACCAAGAACAGGAAAAAAAAAAAGAAAAAGGAAAATCCAAAGAGCATTTCCATACCTGCAAAAGTTTGTCATAACGCTCTGCAGACATGAGAAAACGACCATCTTCAAGCTGCATTTCCCTATTCTCCAGTAAATTGTTTAACACTGGCAGGACGTTCCGCTCAGCCTTCTCCAAGCCTTCCAGAACAAGAATTCTGCCTTCAGTAGCTGCACGAACCGCACACTTTTAAAAAAAATAAAGCCCCACAATATTATAATAGAATTAAACCTTCCATATTTCATTAAATCCTGCTGAAAAAGAACCTCCAAGTGTTTCCCAAAACAGTGCCTCTTTCTGTAAGAATTAGTAAGATTCACATCAGTAGCAATCAGGAAGAATGACAGCTGACTACTTTAACAGTGCTTCACATTCATGAGCTGGACTTTTATCTCCTAACTATTACAGGGACTGACAGAAATAAGTTCTTCTATTTTGTACCAACAGAATAAAATATAAAACTTTGCAGAATTTTAGTGTATACACAGTATATATTAATATGTGACATCCTTTCTTTTTGATGTCACATAATATTTTGCACTTTTGGGTATTTTAACAATTCTGGGATAGGTATCTAAACAGAAAACATACAATCAAGGTGGTTTTACACGTTGACAATTATATTAAAATACTTAGAAAAAGGTCTGGTATTCCTTTGGATTTTTCAGAATATGCACCAGCATAATGCATCCTCAGCACATTGCTTAGTCTGATTAGATTATAAATCTATTGAAATCAAACATGGATGATGAAAACAAAATAGTGCTAATAAATAATACATTTTTTTTAAAAGTGAAAAAATAAAAAATATTTAGAAGTATATTCCCTGACTGAATACGGTCTTCTACAAAAACAGAATAAAAATGCAGCCATTGACTTTATAATCCTTTGGAGACTTAGGGACAGAAAATTATTTCTTTTCTAGTTAATTTGTTGTTTACATATGGCTGCTTATCTAAGTGCATAATGCTGAGCCAAAATGTAAAACTAAGCTGTGCTGGTGATTTCATGCAACCTTATTATAATGACATTCACTCAAGTACATTAACTGCACTTGCTATCTAATATTCCTAATTACTGCCCAGTAAAAGACTCCAAAATACAATGCATTCTTGTGCTTTTCCAATTTGCAGAAGTTTAATCAGATAACAACACGGCACGTTTGGGCACAGGTCACATTTAGAGGCATCAAAGAGTCTTTCTTTGCATTCCTATCACATTTAAATAAAATTTTAGTCACAAGCACAGTTACAAAGGGAGACAAATGAAGTCTCTTTAGATTATGCCTCCCATAAACTCCTACAGAAGAACCTGTCATATAATACTAGATGGAAATCTCTGATGAATACAATAGATGCCAAAAATTGGGTCAGAGAGAAAGAAGGAAGATATGAGAAAGAATAATGGAGAAACATTAGAACACAAAAATGACTCGAAAAATTATATATGAAAGCAGATGTATAAAGGATGCATAAGGACAGAGACGAAGAGTTCTGCACAACAAATTGATTGCTATGTGTTCTAAAGCATCCAACTGAATCAGAGATCCATCTGAGAAGACAGTAAATGATAAGACTAATTAATTAAGATGCTTCTTATGCACAGTTTAGAAACATAACTAACAACTGGTAAATTAGCCATAACATAAGCTTTTCACATTGCTATTAAAACGGAAATAATCCCTAATCATTAATGTATCTAATACAGACCCAGGCAAACACTACTGAAAAAAGGAACTACTAAATCTTGGTACACATCTCCAGATCAAGCTCCTTTCTTAGAAAGACGAGATTTTTATATCTGGTCTCACAATCAGTATCTGAGGAACATGGAATAAACCTGTTAAAATAAGCGACAATGCTTAGATTATTTCTCTTCCACTGAACCACCAATTCTTTAAATAAGCAATGAATTTTGTTGTTGTTGTTGTTCATTGGGGACATTATAACCTACTAACAGGCAACATAAAATACCCTTCTCCTTATCCCATAAAATGTATACCAAGGATAAATTCTCTATTAACATTCTTCCCTAGAAAGGTCACTGGTCAAGTAAAAAATCTGCTTCAACCCGTTTGAATAGAAAACCTGAGTCTCCACCAGACAGTCCAATACCTGGCATGAACAAAATGCGATTTTGTCTAAACGCAGCCTGGAAATACAGCCAGAATACACTTTAACAAACAGTTTATTTGCCAAGCTGGTTGGATTATGCACATTTTAAGTCTGTGAAGACTTTATGACTGATTTTTACTAGCCAGAGGAAAATACACATTCTGTTCATATGGTTTCAAAATATTTTGAGTATCCATAGAATCTTGTTGACTCACGTTGAGACACGCACACTATGGATGAAGGCTTACTGAAACGACAGGCTTCCAGTATCAACACAAACCTCTTTCTTGAACTTGTATATGAAGGATATCTGCTGTAGGAGTGACACTGCTGACAGTGAATATTAGGAAGTATATAAAAATCATTAACTTCAAGAAAGAAGATACTCTTCTTTAGCAGTGTAATCTTGAGAAGCAGCCTACTACACTATGCTGACTGCTGATCATCAGGACCAAATACAGAGCTTGGAAACTGTTCGAAGTTGTTAGTCAAAGTCCTATTTCTCGAGAAAACAAAATTTCAAGATAAGCTTCAAATTATCTTTACCTACCTATATGTACCTTTAACAATCAGCTTCAGGAAAGACTGAATGTACAACCATGGTTTTTTACTTCTTAATCAAAGACACCCCATAACAATGATACCATGACCACGACCTGGGTTCTAATGTACTCTGATTGGCCTTCGACCAAACTGTGTTCCTTTATTTATCTTCAAAGCCTATCTGAAATAATGGAAGTTTTTCTCCAGAATACAATTAAGTAATGCACACTTCATCTACCTCTAAAATTCTTGTGTTAAGTAGCATAAAGTCTGCTCTTAAGATCAGAACAGCTGAACTATCTCTTGCTGAACTATGCTATTTCTGCATTCTGGTTGTTAATAAGTAGTAAGTTTTTGCTAGGCATACTACAAGGCATCCTCTGAATCATTACTTCAGCTTTATCTGTGTATTGATGGATTGGTATGGAAACTAAAATGCAATAAAAAAATCAGAGGAAGGAAAGTAAGTTTGCAATCTGCCACTGAAAATCGTTTTTTAAAAATGCTTCCAAGAAACAAATCTTCATAATTCTATAAAGAGAACCCAGAAAGAGTTGCACTGCCTCCCTCTCTCACTAGCCTTGTTCATTCTAAATGTTTAATATCAAACATAAATTTGACGGGGGGGCTTATATCATGCAACCTTGCTAATAAATCTAAGATTAAACATATAAATACTTGTTAAAAGGTCAAGAGGGATTTCTTAAATGTTTACTTTCAGATTTATTGTCACTGCAGTGAGGGACTATTTTGCTCATCAGAGGAGGACAGATGCTGCTGCCTCCCACCTGTGCTCCCAGGGCTCTGGAAGGATGGTAACCTGGATACCTGCTCCAGGGAATACCTGCAGCTACTGCAGGCTGGGAGCAGAAACCTTTCACACAGCACTGATCTCACTGTAATGGCTTTATGCAACAAATACGTAACACAGAATGCTTACCACAGTTTCACACTGCATCTAAAAATACATATATTTTACCTTTAAAGGAAAAACCACCTTAGAAACAAGACAACCCTAAGCAGACTTTCATTGACTTTTCTGTAGCTGAACCACAGTGGGCTCCTCCATTTGAGCATTGCAAAATATAAGTGCAGGAAGCTGTAAACCCCAGTTTTGACATAAATCACACTGTATAAACACATGGATGAAGTTATATAGTGTTAGAAAGGGATGAAGGACAGAAAAAAGCTCCCCACAATGCACATACTGAAATGCATGAGAACTAATGAGGTAAGGATTCTCAGCATCTGTAGCCTAGCTTTCAGATGTCCCTTCCAATGCAATATCTTGTTCCCACCACCTGCACAATATCCCACACAAACTCATCCACCCAATTCTTTCCAATCATTCTTGTATCTCATAAACATCACAACAATGTAATGTCCAGATGTCATTTATGATGAAAAGAGACCCTTAACAACCATATACTAAAGACAACACAAAACTTTGGCTGGTTTTGAGCTAACATGATGCTGACTGCCTGCAGCAGGCTAAAAGGACTTGATATTAAATCCATGGCACAGTCTGTTTTCCAGCGAAGGGAGGTGGACATTTGAGTCCCTGTAACCTACCATGCTAACAAATATCACAAAACTCAGAGGAAATTGATACCTTCTAAATTTATTTCCATGGGTCAAATACAAGGGATCAAGTTTTTAAAATTTACATTGTTCAAACTAACCAACAAGTAACAGGTAACAGAAAAAGAAATTATAGAGATGCAGAATGGAATATGTTAGGAGCTTTTATTACTCATTTTACCAAGGAAGGAAGAGCACATTGATTAAAGCTTGTAATTTACTGTAAATGGCTCATGTTATTCTTCTAAAAAGATGCAAAAGAACCAATAAGATGATAATTTTTTATAATACTGATATGAAAACAGCAAACTCTCTAGAAATTTAGAGGCAGTCTAGAGATCAACATACAAACACATGTTGGGGCAGTGAAGCATACAAAATTGTCTCCTACCGGGGAAACTACTATGCTAAATTTTAAAGATACCTGTAAACAATGTCTAATTTTTTTCTAATATCCAATCTACACCTCCTCTGGTGCAGCTTGATGCCACTTCCTCTCATCCTGTCACTTGTCACCTGGGAGAAGAGACCTACCTCCATCTTTCTACAACCTCTCTTCAGGTAGTTGTAGAGAGCAATAAGGTCTCCCCTTAACCTAAACAAACCCAGCTCCCTCAGCTGCTCCTCATAAGACTTGTGCTCCAGACCTTTCATCAGCTTCACTGCTCTTCGTTGGACTCAATCCAGCACCTCAGTGTCCTTCGTGTAGTGAGAGGCCCAAAACTGAACACAGGACTCAAGGTATGGCCTCAACAGCACCAAGTACAGAGGGACAATCACTTTCTTGGTCCTGCTGGCTGCACTGTTTCGGATACAAGCCAGGATACCACTGACCTTCTTGGTCACCTCAGCACTCTGCTGGTTCATGTTCAGCTGGCTGTGAACCAGCACCCCCAGGTCCCTTTCCAATGGGCAGCTTTCCAGCCACTCTTCCCCTGGCCTGTAGCACTGCATGGGGTTATTATGATCCAAGTGCAGGATCCAGTACTTCGCCTTCCTGAACCTCATCCCTTGATCTAGCCTGTCCAGATCCCTCTGCAGAGTCTTGCTGCCCTCCAGCAGATCAACACTCCCGCCCAACTTGGTGTTGTCTGTGAACTGACTGAGGGTGCACCCCATTGCCTCATCCAGGTTAACAAAAAAGATGTTAAACAGGACTGGCCACAATACTAAGCCCTGGGAAACATGACCGGTAACCGGCCACCAGTTGGATGTAACTCCATTCACCATCACTCTCTGGGCCTGGCCATCCTGCCAGTTTTTAACCCAGCACCCATCCAAGTCATGAGCAGTCAGTTTCTCCAGCAGAATGCTGTGGGAAACAGTGTCAAAAGCTTTAATGAAGTTTAGGTAAACAACATCCACAGCCTTTCCATTATCCATTACGTGGGTCACCTTGTCGCAGAAGGAGATCACGCTGGTCAAGCAGGACCTGCCTTTCACAAGCCCATGCTGCCTGGGCCTGATTTCCTGGTTGTCCTGTACATGTTACATGATGGCACTCAAGACAATCTGCTCCATGCCCTTCCCTGGCACCAAGGTCAGGCTAACAGACCTGTAGTTCCCAGGATTCTCCTTGTGACTGTTCTTACAGACAGGCATCACACTTGTAGTTGACCACAACTGCTGGTAAATGATTGAATACGATAAGACTTCCTCCAAAATAACAAAAACTATGTAGTAACATAAAGGCCTACTAAAGTCATATTCAACCAGTTTAAAAACAAAAATATCATCTTTTTATGAAAAATTACTGTAATCTTTTTCCTTAAATATTTTTAAAACCTTGTGCTAGTTGTTTAAAATAGAATTTATTTAATATAAATTTCTGAATGCATAATGGTATTGAAAGATGACACCCAGACCTACTATTTATCAAAAATGTGTAGTCTGTTTTTTGTTACAAAATTTTTCATTTTGTAGACAATGATATACTACAGTTTCACATTTTACAATTTAGGTCACAAGTATACTGAGTTACACATATTCCAAATGCGATGTTCAGGTTTTATTAAAATCAAAGTAATAGTAACTAATGTTATAAGTCAAATTAAAAAGGTAACTTAAGAACAAATTCAACCTTTTTTTTCACTCTGTAATGGAGTAGAGGGCTACATATGCACTATTCAGCCTACCCGCTGAGTTAATCAAGTGTTTTCTGGGTAGGTTTTATAGTGAATTTTCCCCTGTGAGGTTAGGAAAATTACAAGACAGGTACTGTTATCCACTCCTTTTTTAATTGAAAACCCCACAAAAGACAGAGAAATTGCAGTATACAAGAGCACTGTCAGACAGGCTAGTTAATATCCAAAGAGGGAATCCAGCTGTCTGCAGTAGTTAGTGTTTCAGTGAGGATGAATGGCCTGCAATGGTGAGCATCTAATTCATAATGCAACACCATGGCACAGAATGAAAAACAGCTAAAGAAAAAACTATTGAGTTTATTGGAATTTCAAATCAGAAAACTTGGTTAGTAAAGTTTACTCTAGGAAGTGAATCAGAACATAAATATCTTAATGTGACAAGAACTGGAACAGTCTTTCATTTCACAGTCATTGATTTTTGCTTCTCCAGTCACTGATTTCAGTTTCCTCTCCACTTTTTTGTTTTTCCATTTTTGAAGTATCACACGTCAAATGATGTTTTATTTCCATCACCCCTTACCCTAACATGACAGTCAGGTGTTTTTGCAATAGTGTCTGCAAACTGTATTTACAAGAAATCATGTCCCCACACAGGCAGGGTCCGGCTATTGTAGCTGCTTTACAACAGGTATATTAGTACAACAGCATATTTACATCAGATATGTGAAACATTTTACCTCTTGGGCAAAGCCAGAACCAGGAACAAGCAAACTGAGTGTTTTCACAGACTTACTAGCGTAAATACCTACAAACAAAGAAACTTGGAGGGTTTTTATCTTCATTTGCTATAACTCTTGTCTTGGAGGGTTTTTATCTTCATTTGCAATAACTCTTGTCTTCAGGACAAGAATAAGGGAGAAAGGTAATTTAAGTTTTTCTTCCTTTTGAGTAGTAAAATAAAAAGGAAATTAGGTACTTGACAGATATCTAAAAGTTATTAAGTTGGTTATCACTCAGAAATCACTTTCACTCAGAGCACCATCCATCAAGTCCATATTGCCTATGGGTATTAAGATCCCATATATTACCAAGTATTACTCTTTCCCCCATTGTAGGAAATAACAGCTGAAAGGAAAGTAGAATATACATGTAACAGACACAAACATAAGAAAAAAGAACCTCACACTTTTGATTTTAGTCTGTAAGGAATTATAAATACGCGGTTCTAATACTCCTCCACATTACGTCACAGGCATTCCTCTACATACCCGATACATCAACACAAGATACCAGAGTTTGAACTGTCAACTAACAAATCAAGTTAAATGCTGGCACTTTTCGTAGCATGAAAGAAATATTACAAATGATTAAAACAAAATCCCTTCTCAAAGTTAAGAGGCTACTATATAGGGATCCTCACCATGCATTTTCTTTTTAGATAAAAGATATACTATGTCAACAACACTAAAGAGTGAGTTCATCCAAATACTCTTGATTTCTACCTAATGTTTCCCTCTTTCTGTGCAATGTGGGACAAAACAAGAAAATAAATAGTAACATTCACACTTTTGGAGCAGTGCAATGCTTGTCTCTTCTCTCTACAAATTTTGCTCTCTCGCTCCTTGTTCTAGGTAGACAGATACTGCAGTGACAGTCAGTCAATGAAGTTATACTTTCTGACAATGCCTTTGCTGTGGCTAACTTACCAGCACATCAAAAGCCCACTGTCTCCTCCAAAGCAGTAAGTTAATAAATCACAGAATTAGTCTGTGATAGAGAGCAATAATTTGCTCTCACTGGTTATTTTTTTAAAGCTGAATTACCCTTACACAGCTCTTTAGTAAGATACAGAAAGATTTTTATTTTTATCTGTGTACACAAACACATATAAAAATACATACACACACTCTCAAATATGATTATAATCTCACACTCAAATATTATTATAATTTCATTCAATTATTCTCATGTCTGATTTTATAGTTCCCTTTCTATTCTGCTTTGATTAAAGGAAACCAAACTCAAATCTGTTTAGTGCTACTCCAGGGGATTTCATGTCATGTTCATTTTACAGACAGGATAGTTTAAGCTGTCATTTCTGTCACTCTGGGTATTTAATTGTTTGCTACAAGAAGTCTTTCAAGCCTTGTTAGAAGATTATTTTTCTGGTATCTTGACAATCAATTTTATATTTTATCATGGTGTAACTTATGATGCTGGTGCAGTTAGGGATGTAAAATTATTGTATTAAAATGAATATGTTCACATAGTTCAAAGATACTCCAAAACAGTCTAATTCTGTATATGCAGAAATGACAGTGATATACATATATATCCACACAGTGGATACAGCTTAATCCACAAATCTTCAAAAACATGACATTGAATTTGTAATTTTTCAGCACATAATCATATGACATCTATATACTTATTCCAACCTCAGTTAATTTGATTGTCTTGAACAGAAAAGGCTGTACACTTTATTAAGTGGTTTTTGTTTAGGAAGTTTGCTTCATTTTATGCAAAAGCTGGAAGTTACAGGGTAAACAAAACCAGGCATTTCAGACAACATGGTTTGTGACACAGTCCTGGAGCAATACACCTCTCAAGCACCAATAAAACGGCTTAGCTGCTCTCCCAAATGCATCTATTACACTAAAATAATGTAGGATTTCCTTAGATGTAATAATTACTAATGCAGAAGGCTGTACTAATAAGAGTGTAAACCAGAGATGTGCCTTTTATACCTTTACACACACAATAAAAAGCAAAACCACATCAGAAAAAAAAAAAGGACAAAAAATATCAAATCTAATTCCTTGGAATCTTCATACTGGTTCAATGAAGTTGACAGCTCAACTATAAAGAGTTATAGAAGCAGAAAACCACTCTACAAGACAAGCTCTTCTATCAATAAAAGCAAAATTAGAAGGTATCATTTAAATATTTATGTAATACAATTTTAACTAATTGCTTGATATACAACATAATTAACCCATGGAATAAATTACAGAATAAAATCAAGAGGTTACTTAATTAGCTCAGTAACAGCAATAATGACATTTTTGAGGCTTTTAACAGTGAATTATAGATGAAAGTCAAAATTAATGGCCCAAGGTAAAGACTAGAAAACAGAATTTTCTGCTGTCAGTACTTGAATTAAAACAAATAATTCACCATTACCCCATTATAAATTCTTTATTTTACATTAGTTTAATAGGGAATGAATTTACCAATTCAATGTTTACCTTTCTGTATTAGGGAGGGTTCGGACCATACTGAATCTTGAAAACCAAGACACCGTTGCAAGCTCAACAAAACTGATATTTATTACCAAGAGGTGGCCAACAAAACAAACAAACCCAAAAGGGAGGAAGGAGGAGAGAAATAAGCCCCCAGTACGACCTCCCCAGTTACCCAGTTGTTGCCCATAAAGTTATCTTACTGACCTAGCATGCCTATAATTACCCATAGCAGAAGCTGCATCCTTGGAGAGTCAGTAAGTT
The DNA here is from genome assembly GCF_001715985.3 of Manacus vitellinus. Classification (NCBI taxonomy): domain Eukaryota; kingdom Metazoa; phylum Chordata; class Aves; order Passeriformes; family Pipridae; genus Manacus; species Manacus vitellinus. The sequence goes on from NW_021940208.1 coordinate 28,185,880, forward strand.
CACAAACTGGCAGGCGTCCCCGCCAAAGGCAACATTGTCCTTGAGGTAAAGCTAGCTCTCTTCTAAGAAAGCGCTACCTGCTTTTATACAATTAATTGAGTGACCTCAACCTCCGCAGGTGTGGCCAGCACCGCCCAACCCGAGGCCCTCAGTCCCACCCCCTATTATGTAAGCACATCTCTTCTGCGCATGCATGAGAACTTCAGAAATCCCCTAACGCACGCGCAGTGTGCTTTGGGGGTCTTCCTTAACTGAGTCAGGGGTCGAGCCTTCCTCCCTTCCTCTTTGATTTCTCCTTCAAATGCCCTTGGCAGACAATGAACCAATAGTAGAACACCAATTACAATAGTTTATACAGAAGTTCTCCCTCCAAGGATGAATTCACCGTTTTATCAGTGAACTTGGCAGGGAGAATATAAACTACTACAGGTGGCCAGGGCCAAACAGAGATCAAAAGTATCAGCATAAATTCACCTTGCTACACTTTCTTTTAATGGCCTCCTATTCCTGAGGTAAATAACCCCTTTTTCAGATATCTCTGTTACCTACCTAATTCCAAATCTCCCATTTGATTCATTCTAGTACTAAGAAACGCTAATATGCAAGAATATTTGATACGCTGGCCCTTCAATATACATTTCAATACAGAATTTCAGTAACTGTTTCCCAATTGCCACCTTTCAAATCTATTTAAAATAACTAACTGCAATTATGTTCAGTAACTTCATGTTAAAATACAGCAGATGTTTGGAAACCTCTGAGATAAAAATCTATAGCATTTAATCTGTCACTATTTAAAGTAGAGCTATAAACAACTGTAATATCTCAACAATCACTCAGAAAACTTTACAAACCTTTCTGGGTCTGCAAACTTGACGATTCACTAAATTAAAGTTCTTTCTGGTCACAAGATGCCAGGTTTCATTATAGTATATTATTATTCAAAGTGTAAACTACAGTACTATGTTAAGACTTGCATACAGAAAGCCTCATCTATCTTAAACAACAGCTAAGTTTTATTCAACCCACAGAATTCATACAGAGTGTGTTCTGGAAACCAGACTTCCGAACTTTGCTGTCTTCTCTTGGGTGTCATGAAGAGCAAGCATGAGATTCCACAGGAAAGGAAACAGTAGGTAAATCTGAAAAGCGGAGCCTAGTATCTTCAGTCCCTCACCTTTTCTTTAGCTCAGCTATGCCACTTGGAGCAATCCAAGCTCTTTAGGGAATATTTTGTTAAGGCTACCTCCTGATACCTTTCTCTATCTTCAAACAGTTCATGGTCTGTGGTTTAAAGAAGAGTACTGTCCGGCTTCTCTAATGTCTTGAATTGGTACAGCCATCTGCAAATCTCAAAATCATTAAATGAACTAATTAAAATTCAGGCACCAATGTAACCTGTAAAACTTTATAGCTCAATAATAAAATGGAATAATTAGATCTATGATGGTTCTAAACACAAGTATGTACCATATTTTACGTATCTTTACCTAAAATGCAGGGTGAGAAAACTTCAGCTGGAACACCATGTTTCAAATATTCTAAGTGTTCATCTAAATACCAATTATTTATTTTCTTATTTTCCGTTCAGAGCTTAACCATACACTGGCTACAAATACAATGAATAAAACATGAGCTGAGTAAAGACATCATGATTTTAGTACTATGGTATCTTGCTAAAGGAAAGTCTTGGTCTGAAGTACCACTGTGTTGGATTCTGGTTAGAACCTTTTAACTGAAAATTTCTAACTCATTGAGGAAGATGGTAATCTTAGACCTTTACTCTGGAAAGCTGATCTTCCTAGAGTGTTCTTACTGGAGTGAGAACACTCAAAACAGCTTGTACAAAGTGAAGCAAGCTGTCTCATACTTGCATTGGGATCAATGTCTACAGACAAATACAGGGTTAACAGACCATCTCACATCTTGGCGAGCTTCTTACAGTCCCCAGTACAGCCCCAGTGGCCCTTACAAACGTTAGTTAATTAATGCTCTTACACTAAATTACCTTGACTATCCTATAGCAAGTGTGAGGATAAGGCTGTCCATAACAGCAAACAGGCATGGAGCTAACATGAGCCAAGGAGTTAATCCCACAACCTACACAAGTGCTCTTATCCTCTGGCAAATGAGAAGCCACAGCCTTAATCCACAGTAAATACTTCAAATTATCTCATATTGTGCAATCCTCACATTTCCAGAGAAGCACGAGACAATCTGAACTACTAGAAATAAATAAAAAAATATATATTTAGATTAGCTATTAATTCTTCATTCTGAAGATCCTCCATTGCTCAAAGTCATATATCATGGTTTCAACAAAGTCTGTTTAAAGGTTTCTTGAAAGTTTGGAGGCTGAAAAAGAGATCAGGAATTTAAGGGGAAAAAAAAGGAAAATGTTTCTTTAAAACAGATAACAGAGCTTTCAGGTTATCTTTTCTCTCACAAAACACTTGTATGATGGTGATATCATTAACCTCTACAGCATCACCAACTGAAAATTGTTTTAGATAACACATTTAAGTTCATACTACATCAGAGGAATTCACCCACCTTATATAATTAGAAGCCTAATCTGTGTAAAAATTTTAGGTATCTAGGAAAATGGACATTTCATATGAAGTTGTCATAGGTTTACTTTTTCTAAAAATCCAAGCAGAAATTTTCCTTTCCCCCCATCCCACTGTAAGAGAAGGAGGTTGAACAAGGAGGAAGAAGGGGTAATTAACTATACAAAAGAACTAGCTGGCAGACCTGCATTCCCAGCTAATAGCCCTTCTAAAAAACTGCAGGGAGGGGGGAAGAGTTTTTCTCCTCCTCTCCTTACAAACAGGGGACACTTTCACTTTTTGCCTTAACGGAGGCAAGGGGTGTGTGTGCGTTGGACAAGCTTTGAGGCCGTTTTGCTCTCGACCTGGTCATCTGGCTGCTCTCCAGCCTCGGTTTGCCTTCACACTGCCCTGTCTCCAGCCTGAATCTGCTCAGAATTCATCAGAGAGTTTGTGCTCGTCAAGGAAAGGGGGGGGTCCCAACCGCAGCCAGCCACAGACAACGTGAGTTCTGTGGTAAAGAAACTGCCCTTCTTTCCCCTTCTCCCCTTCCCCTCCTTGGTGGGGGGAGATCTCCATTTTGGCTTCTCCCGTGATCCGGGGCCCCCCACGCGGTGGCCGCCAGAGCCCAACAGCGCCCTCGCTGACCAACACCGAGCACTGCAGGCTCTGCTCCTCCAGTGATCCAACAGCGCTCCTGCCAACCGGGATTAGAATCGCGCCAGAGGACAGAGAAGTATCAGACCGTTTCCTTTTTTGAAGGGGACTTCTGGGTACAGGATTATTGCTTAGTTGTTTTTGTGTTCTGTTACTGTTTTTGTCAATATACATATATCCTTTTATAAAGGGTTGTTATTTCTTCCTTTTTCCATACTTCCTCAATTGGAGCCTCTTAATTTCAGATTTACAATTGCTGAGAGAGTTTGGTCTAGCTCATAACTCATCCTCCTTAGCAAAACACTTTAGTCTCTTTACACTGAGACAGAAGTGTATTTTGCTTGCATAATCAGAAGGGAAACATGCCATTGATAACTCATGAAGAGAAACCGTACCTAACCCAAGTCACTCTATGGCTGTACTAAATCAGCTACTGATCTGGGGCAATACTGATGACAGGAGTGTTTAAATCATTATTTTAGTCCACATCAGCAGTGAGCTTTCAAACCACATCTCCCAGTTGCCTCCATTTACTGTGCTTGGGTTTCAAAACACAGAGCTGTTTGAAACACTTGAACTAGACTCTTTTGCAATGAAACTAGATCGGAAGATTAATTTCAGAAATACATCCAATGTGCTACAAGTATTGGGGAAGAGACGTACCAAGGGTAGTTCTGATCTAACTTGCACAGTATAGATCTTACTTGTTATAGAAGCATATCAAAAATTGTCTGCCTAAATCAACCCTGTAGTACTCTTATGAGACAGAGTAATCTTGGATTTGGGTAGAGACAACATTTTCGATAATCATGAGATCAAGAGTGCAAGACACTTTCTACTTGCATTAGAAACATATCAATCCATATATTAATTTTTCATCATATAAACCATTACTTCCTTCAAACTACTTGTAAACAACTATCAGGTAGTACATGAGTGCAACTTGCCTGATCAAGATAAAAAGCACTACCATCTCGGATCTCTCGTCGTTGTTTGAGGTCAGTTTCTGTGGTGTCCCTCGACAGTGCAATATATTCAACCTCCCGCTTTGTTAGCTCCTGTGGACAACAGATTAAAGTTATTACAAAAGTAAGACTATAACCTCAGTAAGTAAACTTTAAGAATAGGCCTAATGGTACTTTTGTACAAAAGAGCTCTAGGCAGCAGCACACTAATTTGAAATAACTCTGAAAAAATCTAATATCTCTTATTTTTAAAATGTTTACAGTGTGTTCTGCCTCAAACAAAATGGTTTCAATTTCTGCTCAATAAACTTTTGTTTTCCCCAAAACCAAAATAACCAGCTATATATTCTTTCCATTGAACATCTGTAAAATTGTTTAAGTTAATCTTCTGGTTCTGGACCCCAAAAAACAATCAGCATCTGCAAATCATGAATAAAAATAAAAAAACACATTTTTTTTAACTGATATTTATTTAACTGATATTCCTGCTATTTCCATATCTGGGTTATCATGCATTCTGCTTAGGAAACGGACTCACGATGACATGCTCTTAGCCCTTACTCCTCAATTAAAGGTACCACTGATTTAACAGAACTTTCTTATGAGGCATCTTTTAACTATAGTTGTATGAAAAGAATAAAGCAAAGATATGAAACCCTATGAAAATTATTTCCTTTCCACTTTCTCAGTGCCTACTGGTTACAAAGCCACCAAGTCCTTTATGTTGCAGGTAGATAAAATTGCACTTTCTTTAATTAAAGGAAAAAAACAGACTGTTTTTTCAACAGTTAGCCCCATGTATATGAATACATAGTAAAAGCTTTCAGTAACAGCAGATAAAACTTTTCCAGGCTTATGTATCTTCATTAAAGGCACCACAGCACGTATCAGCTTACACGGAAAGACCAGCCTTCCCATAGTTTTTTGGCATGGCACTGAATCAGTAAGCTGCAGCCTTTCTAATAGATCTCAAGTGCGTAAAATCAGTGGCATAAATAACAATACACATTCTATGTCCCATGCCTGGATATCAGGTGTTTTCTAAGTCCTCTTTTTAGGTTATACCAAACTCTTCTCATTTTTTTAAGGAATGCATCAAGCTATCGAGTAGCACATCTGGTTTGCTGAATTAAGAAATCTTTTCTCTCTTTTGCATAGTTCAAATCTTGCAGCTTTCTCTTTTATGCTTTACCTCTGAGAGTTAGTATTTGAATCAGTATCTTTTGATTTTTAAAGGAATGACTGATCTTTATGACAACTGTTTATACACCTCCATTTACGATCCCTCTGCCCAACCAGATTCCCGATATAGCTCATGGTAGACCAAGTCCTACCCACATCACTTTTGGGGGCAAACAACCCTCTCCTCCTGATCATTTAAGGGCACTGACTTTTTAAATGAGAAATTTTGTACATGTTGCTCCCATGGTTCATGCAGATGGACGTAGGCAAGTCCTTCCCACATTCCAAGAGAGGATCATACATGCATCTACTTTAATCACTCATAATAATTGTTCCCAAATGTTACTCAGAACACTTCTTTACTAAATCCTTTCCTTCGTTTGTTTTTTTATGTAATGAAGCAAAAACGATTTGTTGTCTGTAACAGTAGCCAGATATCTTAATCTTCTAACATACATAATGCCGAGAACAAACTGTTTCTCCATTTGTGATAGCATATGGTAACACAGTTTTTCAACTCATTTTTTTTTACCCTGGAGTTTAAGCAGAAAAGCATGTATTAAAATGTCTGTACTTTCTATTTGTCTATAACAAAAATTGAACTTTGGAAAGTACATTTATGGAAAAACTTATTTACCTCCTAAGTAGCTTGCTGCAAGATTTTCTAGGACTAACTTTTTACCACTTGTCTAGTATAGGAATGACTAACTGACATTAATAACTATGTCTCCAAGAATTTAAACCAACGTACTTACCAGATACTGCATGGCAATAGATCGCCGGAGAGGCCCAGGGGGCCCAATAAGAAAGACATCTTGGCCAAGAAGATCTTTCTGCATTATCCATCTTAAATGGTGGACTACAGACTGGGCCAGAGAATCTGTCACTTTGAAACACAAAGATAAGAACACATTATTAAATTTTGAAAAGTGCTAGATACCTGACCATTCACACATTTTTTTGTTCTTGTCTTCAAAAATAAAATGAAGACATAAAGATGTTCTGTCCTAAAGCTGGATAGCTGAAAAGCAGAGAATTCCACGCAGAATTTATATTAGACCATTTCATTTACATATAAGTTTACACAGCTATCTTACCCACTGCTTTTTTGTCTGCACAACTTCATCCTTCAAAAAAACAAACAACATAAAACAGAAAAAAAAGTTGCTGATTCTTATTTCACATTAAACTGATTAACATAAAGATGTGTTTTTATTACTCAATGTTGAGTGGACTTCTCAGTATCAGTTAATATAATGTAAATACATTATTAATAATTTTTAAAATATTTATCCTGCCTATATCCCAAAGCTTTTTTGAATTGTGAACTTCAAAAAAAAAAATACTGTGATTGTGCCAGACGAAGATCAGTAATCAGGGACATACTTAATTTGTTATTTTTTTAAAAGACAACTCATTCCTGTTTATATTTTGACACAATAAACCACAGAATTACTAAGGAAATGCAAACCTTGCCATATCACTACATTGATACCATATAGCTTCCAAAATCATCATAAAAAACAACCCAAAGCAGATCTGCTTACTTCTATTAAGAAATATAAAACTCATTATTTTAAAAAGCAATAACCTGATTATAATTAAACTAAAGCCTTTACCATATGCACTCAAATGTTGGCAGCACTGGAAATCATCATGCAGAAAGAGCACACTGAAGGAGGGGCGTCATATTCCCAGAACAGTCCTTCACATATCCCCCAGCAAACCCTGGCTCTTTCTCACCCACAAGCAAGAAGCACTAGTGCAGGAAGAGAAGGCGAACATAAGCAAGTCAGGAGGGAGACTAATGTATGCACGTATGTATATGGTTACTTTCAGAACAACCTGACAAGACTAATGATGGTCGGAAGCTGGAGGCTCAAGGGTGGTGAATGGGATGCTGAAGCACAGAAAGAAAGGAGCAAGAAGTAATGAAATCTCCAAATTAATATTTGGTTTTTTAACTTTTTTTCAGTGCAATTACTAGTTGCAATTAGAAGACAACATTTAAAAAAACAAGGCTCAGTGCTACTTAAGCTTTCCTGAGACAGGGAAGTAGTGTGTGCAGGGCAGAGTTAAGGACAGCAAGCAGTAGAGCCTCTCATTTCTGAGAGGGTTCAGTTCACTTTGCATACCAGAATTAAAATTCATTTTTGTAAGATCATAGAAACAGCTTTAAATGACTGTGTGACATTCAATACAGATTTTTCAAGCATAAAGGTGACTAAGGAAAACTTTGACAAAAACTTTAACTGAATGTTTTGGTCTTTGGTCTGGCACTCAGCAAAGCCATGTGAAATCATCTACTTGCAAGGAAATCTACAATATCCTGCCCACCAATATGAACAGGAATAGTTACGCACACAGGTGAGCAATCTACCTACGTACATTATGGTTGTCAGATTAATTTGTAAACTAACATTCCAGGTTTGCTTTATTGTTTTGTTTTCTAAACAACTGTCATGAGCATGCCCAGGATTAGCTTTCATATATGGTATAGTAAGATAATATGAATGCAAAATACTTTCTTCTTCACTGCAGTATTGTATTCCAAAAGCAATGCACATTGTACCACACGCAACTGGTCAAATGCAAATAAATCCTTTCCTTTCTACAAGATTTTCAAGAAAATATGGCAAGTTTCTACTAGATACATTCTTCGGGAAATAAAGGGTAATACATCACACCAGAAGAACTGCTCTGTCCAAACTATGCTACTGGACAAGTATGCAAATTTGAAAAGCATCACACAAACAAAAAGTATTATCTTAAAGGTACCAAAAATTTTAAGACAGATCTTACATTCGTTATTACTTCTACCTGCATGAAGCCAATGTGCCTCTAGTGTATTTTTATAATAGTTGTTCAGTACATTGTTCCAGATATTAAGCCTACTTCATTTTTCCAGCTATGCTGTTCTAAAATCATGTAACACTTTCTTTGTACATGCAGTCTATGCTACATAAACTATTTCCAAAGCACAGTAGTTTTTCAAAAGCAACCTTAGATGTACATACACAGTATCTTGTATATCATTTATATATATTTAGACTACTTGTACTGTGTTTTCTGCATTGCAAGACTTTTAAGTTTTCTCTAACCTGACTTGAAAAAAAATTCCTCTCTATTCAGGAACCATATGTCAACATTACTACAAGTATCATGTAACCATTTTCTACAACATTTAGAAGACAGGGCAAATTCACTGAGGAAAGCATCAGCAAGTATATTACAGCAATTTTTATTAATTATCCAATGAGTCACATAGCATCTAATGCAAACTGGGTTTGAACAATCTGTTTAGTGGCACTCTGCTGATTAGCAGTAGTTAAATAGTTACACTCTTAATCTGCAGGATGGTGCATAGGAAGCCTCCACAGTGTATTCTCTAAGACACCATCTGGCACATGCAGGAGAGTAGTTGGTGCTACAATTTGCTATTCCTGTGTACCAAGGACAGATAGCAAAAGAAATTGCATTCTATCGATTCATAATATGTGATAAGTAGGACAGTACCTAGCAGAATCTGCACAAACATTTTGTAAAGTGAGCAGTTGAAGATGAATGGAGAAATCCCCAAATAAGAAAAGTAGAAAATGTTTTAGGTAGATTTTGAAGCAAACACAGCAGCTGTTCCTGTTTGATCCACAAATCAGCTTTTGATAAAACCAAGACTGAAATGGCTGTGCTAACCTCAGAAATTTTCTGGTTCACTCATACGTAAATTCTTGGCAGATGCTACACTCACTGAAGCCATAAGATTTGCTGGAGATAGCAGACAGTATCTTCTGGCAAGTCCTTGTGTCCCAGCTACAGAAGAAATCCCATAAATAAGGTGACACCTAACTCTTTCCACTGTTCAGACAGTTAAGTGAACTGATTCCCAAAAATATCTATTCCAAATGCAGTACAAAATACAGCAGAACTTGTGTCCCTGTTTGATCATTCACATAATAACAAACAGGCACTTAGAAGACAACAGTATACATAATTTTCAACAGAATAAAAGAAGATCTCTGCATACCCTGAACCTTCACTACAATGCATGCTCAGAGTCTGAAAATTTCTCCTTTTTTCAGGAGAGAAAAAAATTCATGACAGGAAAAAGATCTTGTCTGAATACCAAGGGGGTCCTTTAGCTGTCCACAGCAGCCTGCAGTACATCCAGCAAGGGGGCAGCTGCCATAAAATACAGTTACGGAAGAAGGGGAAAAGGAGGGAGGTCTTTGTCTGAAAACATAAACACATTTCAAAAAGGGAATTTTTATTTTATTTTTTAAATTAGCTCACTGAGACTCACTTCACAGCTTGTTCAGGCTGGGGGACAATGAAGAAAGATAGTGAGTTGGCCAGGAGAGAGTGGAGAAGGCAGCAGGGCCAAGGTGAAGAGGGAGGTGCTCCTATGTGGTCTGCTTTCAGTGACTGTCATTTAGCACTTTGCAAGTAAAACATTGCTGCTCTTCCCATTTTATGGTGATGCACAGAGTCCAAAGACTTTTCAGTCTTATAATGCGGTTACATCACAGACAGTTTTCACTGGAATACTATTTTTCCTCATAAATTTTTCATGGAAACTGTCTTCATTCCAAAAATTTTTGTTCTTGCGGTGGTAAGGAAATAAGTTGCGAGTCTTTGCAGGGGCTTAGAAAGGGGGAAGTTACTTTTTAGATGAGACCATAAACTCATAGATTAATTCCTCTGAGTTGATTGCTTCAGTTCTACATAGATAAATCATATTTCTTCATGTAAATTAAAAGATAATATAAAGGAAACATGTAAAACCAAATAGCTTTCTGGAAGAAACCCTGAATGGGATTCAGAAGACTATGTTTCTCCTAGTGACACATAAACATGGAATAAATGAAACTATTCTTAGCTGGATGTACAACTCATAGAGAAACACACAGTCAGAGCAGTTATCTGTAGCCCAGACTCCCACTGGAGGGACATACTGTGCCTGCTTTAAGGTGCAACTGCTCAGTTCAGCACTGAAAAGTATGAGAGATTCTAGAAAAAAAGCAAGAAAAATTATCAAAATAAATTGGAATTCAGTTCAGAAAATAAATAACTGTTTTCCAATATGCAAGACAGAACCACCACGAAGAAAAAAGTTATCTGTATATCATGGTTATGCTAGATAAAATAAGACCCAAGGGAACTGAAAGTATGCCACAAAAGACCTAAATGAGGTATTTAAACAAGCTTTTGTCACAAAAGAATCACTAATTACTGGAGCAAAGTGTGCAGAGAGGCTGTGAAATCCATGTCACCATCACATCTTAAGAACAAGGATGACAAACATCTCTCAGGAATGGTTCAGATTCAGCTGACCTTGCTTTGAAGCACACGGAACATGATTCTCTGAGCTCCACCGAGACCTTTGCAGAAGGTTTCCATGTCCCTGTATCTCCCTGTGCCTCACTCTCAGTACAGACAAAACAGAGATAATGATGTAAAATGTTCAGAACTCTACTGACAAAAAGATCACCATTTCAGATTCTGGATGAGGTCGTAACACCCAAATAACAGTTGGAAGCCTACATGAAATGTAGTGTTGAAATAATCACCATCTCTAACAGAAGACATCTTCCCTGAGGCTAGGAATGAAGTACTTACAGAATATTCTGAGTTCGAAGGGTCCCACAAGGCTCACAGTCCAACTCTTAAGTGAATGGCCCATACGGGGATCAAACCCTTGATGATATTAGTACCATGCCCTAACCAGCTGAGCTAACCTCAGGAACTATGCAATGACTTAATCTTTTGTTAGCACAACATTACAGTCATACTGCAATACAACCTGTCTCTATAATGTGTTGCACTCCGACACTCAGATGCAAAGTTAGCACAGAGAAGAATGAACACACATTCCAGTGCAAATCTGAACCTATTCTGAGCAAAAACTGAACGTACACTTGTCCTGGCTTCGGCATGTGGTGCACACCATCCTGTGAAAAGGACACAGAGCCATCTTACTCTTTTGGTGAAGAATAAATAAACAGAAACTGCTGACACCACTGAGCCTATTACAGAGAAATAATCCCAATTTCCTCAACAGTAGAACAATTTCAAGCACAGTAATCCATTTAGTGCTACCTTCTTTGTATCTCATTATTATGTGCACAAACATTCTGTTTAAATTCCTCACGACAATCACTGTTTCATATATTTCAACTGAAAAAAAACTAATAGAATTTCTCACTTAATCTCCTGTATACATGCATGTCCCTTTTGATCACACATTGAAGAGGGCACTAAGACTCAGGACATCTGGCACAAAACCATGCACTGTTTGAAATTAATCTTGCATAATTCAATGCAGCTGTGTGTAACATGACTACAGTCTCTCAAATGCACTTGCACCTTCACAGAGCAGCAAAGCCCTGTTGCAAGAGAATATCCCTTTTCCTGTCTTAATGAGGATTTGCCATCATTGAACGAAGTGTCCTGGAAGAGCTGTGTTAGGAATCGTTTTGTCAAAATTAATAAATACATGAAATGTCATTTTCATAACGTTTCCAGAAACAATTAAGGAAAGCAGTGCATTGACATGAATTCAACATTAAAAAAAAAATAATGTGCATTCCTGCAATTCAATTTTAGATCTAAACTATCACAGAAAGTCATACAAAATTTCTCCAAAGTAAAATTAAAGATACAATCGTGCTTTCAGGCATGGTGAGACTTTAAAAATATAGGATTTATTTTTACTGATAAAAGAACGAGCAGTGCAAAAATAAGTGCCCTCTTTCTAGAATGTATCAGACAGTTATAACAGAAATCCCATTAATAAAATTCCCTTGTGTATGACTCATTTTTGCTTGTCACCTTTAAAAAGAATTCAGATTTTATGTACCTTTAATTATCATCTTCCGAGAAAAAGCCATTTGTCAACAACAGCAAAACAAATTAATATTTCACATTAACACATAAAATGGAATATTTCATACAGAAATTGCTAGGTATCTAGCATAAAACCTGAAAAGCAAAGACATGAAAACATAGGGCAACCAGCAATACCTATCCTATCTGTTTCTGCAAAATATAATAAGGTGTAAAAATCAGTTAAAAATCAATCTAATTTGGTAATACAAAAACCCCACATTTTTTTGTAGCAATTATGTGACAAAATGACAAATGTGAAGTTTTGTAGGTACTTAACACATTTACCTTCCTCATTGTGTTATGATTTCTTCAGATTTTTAAGGCTATTTTTAAGCCTAGAATAATAATGCTGAGTTAAGAATAAGTTATAACATCCCTAAAATGTGTTGCAAATTATAGATATGCACTTTCAACAGCACCACATTTTAACACGGCTTTTATGTGGTAGAAGAAAAAAGCGGAAACATTTTATTTTACACAAAAGATAGGCTAGAAAACAATATCATATGTGATACTAATAAATGAACTGTAACTGCTTCAATTCCCTCCTATTAGTTCTTACTCCACTACAACCATTGCAATGTCTGAGACCTTTTCAGGGATATTTCCCACTTATGCAGATAATCTAATTATTTCTAGTCTTAGTTTAAAAGAAATCATGTAAGTACTTTCTCATTTAAATGTAATATTAATTACAAAAAAATTCAAAATATATGACATTTTAGTTTATAAATTAGTACATACATGCATAAATTGTGTTCATCTGTTTTACACCAAAACAACTTGTATCTACAGCATTCACATAGAAAAACAAAAACTACTCTTAAAAGAACAAAAAAATGTGTTAAGTAATGCACATACTCTCTAAGTATCTCATAAAGAGATGATATTCAATATGGAGTGAATACAACCTACTTCACTTCAGGAATATAACTTTGTTCTCCATAGTAACATTACCAAAGAACTTGAACACTAAGAGATAAAAAAAATTCCTAAGTTTAAATGTACCAAGAAACTGTATTTAAGTATTTGAAATATATTTTATGCTATTAAATACATTATTATTCTACTTTACTAAATTTTAACTCATTTAATAGTTAAGTTTACAAGCAAAGTTTTGTACCTTAAGTAATCCTACTGTCAGTACAATACTGATTACCAAGAGTATCCCAAGCATGACACAAGTTCCTTTCAGTTATGATTACGAAGAGAAACAAAATAATATATATGTTCTAATAAATGTTACATTTTGTTTTGATATCAGATTTTAGCTAAGATCTCATAATTCTGTAGAGTTCCATATTTAATAACCTTTTTGCTATCAGTTTTCAACCACTTTTTCTTCTTATAATCATTAACTACAAAAATTTCTCCTTTCATTCTTCCAAATGCTTTTATAATTCTCTTACCTTCTCAGAAAGAGATGTTGCTAGAGTAACTTACAGTTAACATTTACCTTGCTGAAAAGTGCAGATTGAACAAAACATGTAATAGTGACTGGGAAGGCATTGTTAAAATTAACACATTCGGTACAGCAAACAAAACCAGAAAGCAAAACAACCTACAAGAATTATAAATAAGTGAAATGGATCACATCAGTCATTAGCATAGACAACTGATGTCCTTTGTGATCAAAATGAGAAAAGAAGCATACAAAATTGTCCTAGTTAGGACAGCTGAGATCAGTTCATCATGGTGGGTGTAACCCAAAACTGTATTCTATAGCCTTCCATGGTAGACTAGCACTATTCGCACAAAACCTAGGTGAAGAGGCTGTGAGATAGAAGGAACACCCAACCTGAGGAGAGTACCAAGCAAGAATTGGAGGATAATATAAAGTTTTGGAAATGCTGCATCTCATCGCTCTCAACCATAGACCACCACTGGAGTGGCCACTTAGGCTTTGGACTAGGACAACTGGGATTTGGGTTTTTGTGGGTTCCTTTGTGTTATGACTTATAAAATGGAGACAAAGAAGCATACAAAATAAAGGGTGAAAAGCAAAAATCTATCCTTTAAGGAGCTACAAAAAGTAGTAATACAGAGCAGCATATGAAAAGTAATAATACAGAGCAGCATTTCTCAACCATTTGGCTGCATTCCCAGGGAACTCATGAGGTATGGGAATTGTCATTACAGTCTAAAAAAGAAACCCTTTCCTCATAGGCTACCCTGTAACAGCAAGAGCTGGCACATGGCATTGGAAATTTTTGTTACCTTAGATCACCTGGTAGGGAAGTGACAGTGTGATACCTACTGGGGTATGAGAATTAAGCAGCCCACAATCCAGATGCAGATCAGTGATCTGGCCCACCAGACTAATGGCAGATTTCACACAAGTCAGACTGATAGCAAACCAAACCTTCCTCTTTGTATTGCCCTCTGAGCAACCTAATCTAGCTGAAGATGTCCCTGCTCATTGCAGGGGGTGTTGGACTAGATGGTCTTTAAAGGCCCCTTCCAATACAAGCCATTCTATGACTCTATATTTCTGCTACACCTCTCAAAGGGCAAATATTTCAGAAGAAATGCTGCATGACAGAATAGTGGTAAGAAACAAACATATCAGTAGTAACATAGGTCTACCATCCCACAGTTGGGATGGCACCTTTCAAAATCATGAAGCACAGAAACACAGAACAGTTGAAGCTGTAAGGGACCTCTGGATGTCATCTTGTCCAACCCTCCTGCTCAAGCAGGATCACCTAATGCCTGTCTGATGAACTGAAGCACCATTGTCCAAGAAAATGACATAAACTTTCACGCAGCAGCTCTCGCCCTTTCTGACACTGTACCAGCAGCATTCCCTGTACACCTGTAACGTCCCTTTTGCCCTCAATCTCTTTCTCCCAGCAGTTACCCGCCATCCTGCCAGGTGTGCAGTGGCAAGTCCCTTGTTGATATTATCAATGCCATCTTTCTAAAAGGTCAAAGGAAACCCAGTGCCCCAGTTTTCTCGGTGTCTGAGTCAAAATGTCATGGGATGAATTTAGACATACTGGAAAGCAAATCCACTTCAAGTGAATGGCTACACGCACTATTCATCTGTAGAACTTTTCAAGCCCAGAAAGGACAGTAATTGGGAGTTCTTGGTGCTTGTCCTTGTCTATGCATAGTATAAGACATGCATACCCCTTCAGAATGCCATTTGTGCTTGGTTTTGGTCTGCAAATTTATCTGAGTGGAAAATCAGGTTTTGGTGAGTTTTTTAATTTGCATTTTGGACATCCAGTAGCCTATATGTGAAAGTGTTGAACAAATAGCAACTGATCATTTTGGATCCTCAGGAAACATTTTCCTGTACTGTACTACAAAATGCCACAACACAAGCATGATTCACTTGCTGATCCATGGTGCAAAAGAAAAAGCTCAAGAAGAGTGTATTCTCAATCAACAATCAGGAAATAAGGATGGTTGCAGATCCATGACATTTTTAATAAGGTATCAAAACATAATGCAAATTAATTTGTAAGTACATGTATGTGCATTGTTAATGTGTGTAACTAGCTGTGTCTTTTGTATTTGACAGCATTTTTCATCACTGTGCAATTGATTTCTCATTAACTTTGATGGATTGCGAAGATCTGTATGTTTGCTGACAACAATAACATGACAATCTGGGAATACTAAATATCACAGCAGAAAAACACCAGACATCTGCCAAACTCCTAGGACATATAATTACAATGCAATTGAATGATAATTCTAAACTGCCACAGTTTTACGACCAAACAATTTGAGATTATTTTTAGAAGTAATTTCTGGATAGAAACCCTTTTCAACAAAATAATTAAACATACACAAATGATCCTTTTACTATCCTACTGACCAGTGGAACAAGTTATATTCAAAGTTAAGAGATTCCTACACAATCAGCTGACCAAAGATATACTCAGCAAAGACAGCCTTCTCCAAATTTCCTGCTTTTTCAAAATATATTTCTTAGATAATTTCAGTAAAGTCTGTGGGGTAATTGAGTGAGTAGAAGTTTTCTGAATAAAGTCTTGAACCTCATTCAAAAAGAAAGTAGATTCTTACTGTAGTTCTGTGGAACAAGTTCTGGGTTCTTCGGTGTTTTGAGTTTAAAAGACACATCTCCAATAGTGACAGTATCACCTAAAAAAAAAAGAAAAGAAGTCTTTTAGTTCTCAGATACTTCAGATACTTTCTAAGAGCCTAAGGTCCTTAAAATTAAAAACATAGGCCTGCTGTGGTAAGGCTGACTGTGTGTTCACAAAGCAACCTCTAATGTGTTTGTGTTTATTAATTAGGCTCTGCTGCTTTTCCACAGATCAAGTATCTGGACAATTTGCATTTAATTTATATTCCTTGACTGTTTTGGTTTTTTTGTTATAACCATACATTACTTTGTTGGGACCTATGGAATTCAAGCTCAGTGT
Source organism: Manacus vitellinus (assembly GCF_001715985.3). Classification (NCBI taxonomy): domain Eukaryota; kingdom Metazoa; phylum Chordata; class Aves; order Passeriformes; family Pipridae; genus Manacus; species Manacus vitellinus. The sequence continues at coordinate 28,202,518 of NW_021940208.1, forward strand.
ACAACCCCATTCCAGCTACCATTGTTGATTTACTGAAATGAAATCTTCAGCACATTTGCCTGCAGAACTAGCAGTGAGAAACACTTGTAGGGTGATGATCTTCCTGAGCTTTCAAGCAGCCTGAAACAGTATCCGTTGGAGGTACAAAATGACAGATTCATGCCAGTGGGCTCTTCCTGCATTCCCTGAGGACATGGCTGCAGAACCTGGCACCTTTCCAAGGTTTGAGAGGTCTCAAGCATTTCTTGCTCTGGATTTCGCCAAACCTAAAGTATCTGGACAGTTTATTTACTGGTCTCTTACTATGATCTGCTTGTCTTATCTATCTTTCTGCAGCCATAGGCTTGAATTAAATTTCTTCTTTCTTTCTCATGAAAATCAAAAGTGAAAACTAGTTTGCAGTCAGGATGGGTAAGCACCAAGGCAGCAGCAGTCACACAAAAAAACAGCACAACACCCAAATCCCAAGAAAATGAGCTGTAGACTGGTAACAAACCTGAAGATTATTTTTTTCAAGAGACAATCTAGGCTACATAAATGAGTTCAGAAGCACCATGAAACTAAAATTACTCTAGTTAAATGACGTTTTTTTCCATGACTGGTGCTGAAGATAACACCAGCTCCAGCGCTCAATAGACACTGTAGTGCGTGCATGAGGATGAAGAGGATTACTGGAGTAAGACTGCTGCACAGGGGTGTAGTTTTGCCACAGCACTCTGATTACATTACCTTTCCATGAACTGAGGCCAAGTTTTGGAACTGTCTTTTGTGTTTGCGCTTTTCTCAAAAAGAAGACGTATAAAGTACAGAGATCACAAACAAGATCCAACTCTAAAAACTCTCTTGTAGATCTGCCCCATGTCCTACTCTATACAAGAGGACTCAGTCTACAGCACCGTGGAAGGAGTCAAACATTTTGGAAGACAAATGCTGGAACCAGAAAAGGAAATGCTGAAGAAGCCACTTGTCCAAATTAAGAGGTAACTAAAACTCCTTCCATACACACAGAAGCTCTCCTTTCAGTTAGCAGTGACTGTAGTTTTGCACTCAAAAGCCATTTTCTTCCAGCACACCCAGATGTTACTGCTCATCTCACAGGACTGAGAATCCCCAGGTCCTGACATGACTCACACAATCCATGGGAAAGGTTACACGTTTAGATTTATAGCAGCCAGAGGAGAATCACCTACAGTAACAAACAGCAAGCAGTAAAGAAAGGATTATAGCTGATTTCCTCCCAGATTGAAGGGCTTGACTTGCAAAGACTGGGATTCACAACCTGACATACATGCCTGAACATGGGTCTTTCTGTTGCTTCTGAAGTATAAATAATCAGGGTCCCATTTTTTCCCAAAAATATTGGCAAAAGATAGTAAGCTGGTTATTGTTCCCATATTTTATGCAACAATACAGTGCTCTAATGGCTTGCCAGAAAGTGGGAGACAGGCAACAGCAGTACTGCCATATAAAAGATGAACAAGAATTCATCCCTGGTCCTAAGTGCAAGCAGCACCAAGCAGTTCCCACTTTCCATGCTAGAGCTAAGAACCCTTCTTTGGTTGATCTGTGCAAAAGCCCAGAGGCGGGATGGTCCTGGACAGAGCTGGGCTAAGCTAAGAATTAGGCAGCTGCCTAGGGCTATAGCTAATTTTCTGGCCTTTGCTGAATTTGCATTTCAAATGCACCAAAGAGTACTATGTCCTCTTCAGTGTGATGCATTCAAACTCACTCCAAAAGAAAGTTCTGCACTAGCTTAGGTCCCTGGCCCCCATTCCGGGAACTGTTACATATCTAAAATTAAGAGTCACTTAAATTTAAGAACAACAGACTCAAGCACTGCAGGGAGTAATATCTAGTCTATGGCTCTCCTAGTGTTTTGCCCATTTCTCTAAGTTTTAAAGTAAGAAAAACTATTATTGCCTAAGCATTCTCTCCTCTTTCTTCTGCTGCAGCTCCAATCACTTTCTCATCGGGGAACAGCTAAAGAGGATCATGGCAGGGCACCAACATTTTTGCCTCCACATCTTTCTAATCTGGGCCACTCATGGTGATGGGATGAGGGGAAGCAGTATGAGGAACAGCTGAGGTCACCTGGCTTGTTCAGCCTGGAGGACAGAAGACCAAGAGGAGACCTCATTGCAATCTGTAGCTTCCTCATGAGGGGAGGGGCAGGAACTGATCTCTTCTCTGTGGTGACCAGAGCAGCATGAAGCTGTGTCAGGGGAGATCTAAGAAAAGGTTCTTTACCTACAGGGTGGTTGGATACTGGAACAGGCTCTCCAGGGAAGTGGTCACAGCACCAAGCCTGACAGAATTCAGGAAGTGTTTGGACAACCCTCTCAAGCACATGGTATGATTCTTGAGGTGTTCTGTGCAGGGCCAGGAGTTGGACCTCAATGATCCTTGTGGGTCCCTTCCAACTCAGGATATTCTATGATTCTATGAAAATGTCTCCAAGTTGATGAAAACACCCTAGGAGCTCACTGCCTCCTGCAAAAGCTAGGAAGAATTTTAACATTCTAAAAAGAGGAGGTTGCCTTACATATTCTTAGGAAATTAGTGACAGTTTATTTTCTCTCCATTCCCCAGTCAACATGCAATGATACCAGAATATATGATTAATTAGCTCCTAGGTGAAATCACCTCAGCTCAAGTTGTAAACACTCTTTCGTGCATACACAGTCTTCCAAAACACAGTAGGGACAAGATGCCAAAACAACAAGATGTCAGACTTTTTCAATATGTTGGAATGATGATATCAACTACAGGACAGAATCTCAATTACTCAGTCTATTGGCACATAAGCTGAAAAGCTTTAGTTGATTTCCTGCACTCCCTTAAAAAAAAACAAATCACAACTGAGTTTGGTCTAGGTGAAAAATGGAAAATCTATCTCTTCAGGTGGTATTTATCTCAGTCCCTAGCATGCTAACCCTGGACCAAAAATCCCACAGGTATTCCAGCCATCAGTGGACTCTACAAACTTCCACGAAAAATGGGCTGGGAGGGAACCATATGTAAGATGTGGTGAGAGCTGAGCCCACAAAATCCCTAGGATACAGTCAGGGTATTCATCTTTTAATAGGTTTGTTGCTGCCTGGTGACAGATGTTGCCTCCAGCCTGCATCTGTCCAGAAAGCAAAAATATTAGCAGTGTTTAACAGAACTTCAAGCAATAATAAACCAAGACAGGAGAGTCCATTTTCCTAGCTAAATGAGCACAGGAAGGATTAGCCCACTAATCTTATCACACACTTCCACCTGGACTGCATTTTCTTGTCTCAATTTTTTTCTTCTGTACTTGTTTAAAAACTCATGTTTGGTTAGTCCATTTCCACTGCATTTCCAAACTCTTCGAACAGATATCTCTTTCCAGACAGGCTCTTTCCAGTGTTTCACCAGCTGGCAAGGAACTGATAACAGTCTTCTTAGTAAAATGGTGGCATTAAATCAGCAAGACTCATAATTTAAGAGCACGTATCCCACATTATTTGACTATGTGGTAAATTATGGAATAGCCTATATACTCCAATCCATCTCACAAGCTACTACCACACTACTGCAGACAAGGGCTATACACCCAGGAGTTTGTGATGGAGACTTTGTAGCCTGTATAAGGCTTGCTTAGGCAAGCAGTGAAGATATGCTCCTGCTTTCTTGTTTCCCACCCAGAAAACAGTAATCTTAGATATCACAGTCTTTGGGGAAAACAGTGAGAGACGGTGCCCAAGGTACACAAAGAGGTATGGCTACTGAAACAAGACAAGCACTAAATAAGCCAGAACCCAAAAGGTAAGGGGGACATCTCATTCACGGGGCAGACAACATACAGAGAAAGCAGGTCTTTTAAGAGCCCTGCAACATGGGTCAGAAATTGGCAGCACATAAAGATCACGACTCAATAACAGGACTCTGAAGAGACTCTGGGAAAAAAAGGAGATATGAAAACAGCCTCAATACATGCAATGAGCTCTTTCTCCTGCATCTGGAATAGAAAGGTGTGAATTGCACCTCTGGTAATATGGAAATTCGAACATGCACAGTAACTGCAGTGCACTCAACTTGATGTTCTCTTCTTTAGACCTACACTTTAAGACAGAAACAATATCAATATCTATATCTGCTTTTTACAGTAACTGAGAAGGAAGGGCTCTTCAGGTGTGCAGGCTTATTTTTTCCACTCAGTCCACCGTGGCCTGAATAGAAAGGTAGCATCTCTAGCTCCGAGCCCCTGAGATGCAGAGGAGGCAGCCAGAGGCTGGAAAAGCACTTTGGCAGGGCACCCCTGCATGAACAACACCCTGTGCTTTTACTCTCCCCCCACATCTCTTACTCACTGTTCTTAATATGGAATAGTAGACTTGATGGACCTTTGTTCTGACACACTGTGGATGATTTTATTCTAGAATCTCAGAAAGAAGGCTTCTCAAACATGCAGTCTTACTGTGCACTTGGCATGTTTGACTTGTCTATTTGAAAGCTAGTAATTATCACACCAACTATCCCTCTTCTCCTCTCCACCTCCCACAAGACTATTCCCTAATCCTACTATTCATTCCTATATGCTAAAAAGACACTGCTGTTTAAATTATTTTCAACACTGGTAATATCTGAAGATAAACAAGTTGCATCTCAACTACAAAGTAGAAAAAAGTTTTATTCTACTCACCATTTTTCTGGTAAAATAACACATTAAGAAAAAAGGAAATGAATACATCTGAAAAGGTCATTTTTAAATAAATGCTACTGCAAAAAACCCCACCCTGAACAGCTCTATACATGTATTTAGTTTTTTAAGTGACAATACAAATAGTTCCAGTCTCATGTGTAAACTGTATTTATATTATGAGGGTTTTTAGAAGACACTACAATGAAGCTTCAGGAACATTATGTTTTTAGGTCACTGAATTTATTGCCTTTTGGCCTCTTTAGTCCTGAAAACATGTGAGGTTAATGGACTCTAACAATCATCTTGGTATGTTACACATTCACTTGTACACAGACTAGCCATCTGGTTTCAAAAGCCAACAACAGCAAGAACATATTAAAACTGTGAAGGTGCTAAGCTCCGCTAATATGAATTTCTGTGTGGGAAAATCACACCTGTTAAAGGAAAGTCTGAAATCTGTATTATATTCAAATGTATATTTCCAGGTCTTCAGTTCATTCTAAAGTGAAGAAAAGGAGGAAAAAAAACCTATGCTTTTAACTGATATTTATCCAGCATATTTCCATGAAGAAACAGAAAAGATTGTCCACCCTCACTTATTCTTGAAGAGCCAACTTATTTCTTTCATTTCATAGCAGCTCTTATTGGCTATCTTTATGGTTGCAAATATTATACAGTCACTGAGCAACACTGTCACCTATTCTGCATCACATATCAATACTGGCAACTTCCCAAACACATAAGTAGGAGGGACAGAAACCTATTCCCTGCACTCACTAGGTTTGTTCCTTGACCACCACTGCTTTCACATATAGATGAGGTGAAGCTCAGCTGCTGCCGACAGGACACTGCAGACTGACAGCTGCTGCTGTCAAAATAGATGAATGTTTACACAAAAAAACCTATCTCCAATCTAACCAAAAAAATCCACTCCAGTTGCCCTTTTTTATGACCTCGTCTTTTCCTCTAAAAAACCAAAATAATTACTTCAAACATAAAATTTGAATACTACTCTATTTCTACTCAACATTCTTGTTAGACCTCCTCTTTTTTTAATTTTTACTTTTGAAGCTAACGCTGGAGTTTTCAATTGTCTGTTTTAGGCTAATGATTGTCTTTACTAATCAAAATCCAAAGCATCATTAAACCAAAATATTGGTATTTACTCCAGGAAGTGAATCTTTTCCTTCATTTTTCTGCATTAGTAGAAAATCAACAACATGAGCATGGAATCTTATCTGACATCCAGTCATGTAGAAAGCTTACAATCTTTACTTAGCAGAGAGTTTTTTTTTTTGTTTGGGCCAATAGCATACCTTGAAGGTAGGGAGTCTGATAGTGCTTAATTACAAAAGTGTGATGATGTGAAAAGTCAGTCTTAAATGTTTAATAGCATGATGATCTCCCATAGACTTGATATACATATTTCAGAATATCTCTTCATAATACACTTATCATGTGAAAGAAGTGCTAAGATGTCCATTTCGTCAATTACCAAAACACTTCAGAAATACTGGTGATCTTCTCCAACTCCCTGCTCAACATCATTTAACCTCCAAGACAAGATCTGATGAGCTATGGTTCTGTCTGACTGAATCTCAAAAACCTTCAAGGACAGATGTTCCACAGCCATTCTAGACAACCTCTTCCCCTGCTGTACTAGTCTCCTAACAAAAAGGTTTGTCCCACTGTCCAGTTCGAGCCTCCCAGACCCTAGTTTGTGATGACTGCCTTTTGATATATTATCTGCTGCTATAGAGTTAGACTTAATCATTTTTGTAATTATAATTGTTAAGTTGCCAACAGATTTCTCCTCCGTTAGGCCTGTTGCAAAACAAACAAACCCACATCCCTCAGCTTCTCTTCAGCGTGAGGTGCTCTAGGTCCCTCACAATTTTGGTAACCCTCCAGCGGACTCCATCAGTTTCTCATTATCTCCTAAAATTATAGAACCTGCAATTGGACTCAGCATTCCAGGCAGAGCCCCACCAGTGCTAGAGATGAACTCTCCCTTTGCTATTGCCCATGCTTCTAATGTAGTCCAGTCTATGATTCACCTTAATTGCTATGAGGTGTTGGCTCATATTCAACTAGACATACACTGCAACCCCACAGCCTTTTCACCAAAGTTGCTACTCAGCCAGTCCCTCCCCAGTCTACAGTGGCACATAGCAAAACTTTAGTCCAGAGGCAGAACTTCATACTTCCTTTTCAACTTTCACAGATTAAACCCAAGACACAGTTCTCAAGCTTATCAGAGTCCTTCCAGACTTAAGATCTGCACTCTGACAAGAGGGTAGGGATTTTGTCCCTACACACCAAATTGTGCTTTTACACTTCTGTTGTCTGTCCTTGTTTGGACTTGTATGCTCCCTTTTTGTACTGTAGTTCATTGAGAAGTTCCCTGCTTGGCCAAGCAGGCCTCTTGCTACTGTGGAGTGGTTCATTCCTGAGCCATCTTTAAGTTTTCTTTAAAAATCTTCAAGCTCTCCTGTGCAGTTTTCCTCTTTGTGGTTGTTACACAAAGGATTCTACCTACCAATTTCCTGAGTAAGTGAAAACCTGCAGTCCATAAATCAAAGGATCCTAACTCTGCTGCTTACCTTCCCAGCCTTCCTCCAGATCTGCAACTCAATCACGTTCTGGTCACTGAAATCCAGCCTCCCACCTATGACCAAACTGATCACAATTCTTTCCTACTTGAAAGCAGCAGATGAAGTGAAGAGTTAACCCTGACCAGTCTCTCTGGCATCTGTGTTACAAAATTTCCATCAATTTCCACAGCTCACAAGGTACCAAGAGTGCATACACAATGCCAGATTGCTCTCCTAGCTGACGTCTGCATGGCTGAAATCCCCCATGAGCATGAAAGCCCGAGTGGGAGGTTTCTGATAGCTGTCTGTATAAAGCCATATCAACTAGCTACTCTCAGTCACAGGGTAACAGATGCCTACCTCATCACCAGTGTTCCCTTTCAAATCTTCTGTAGCCAGTGCTACTTATGTGAAGAATTAGCTCAGAGTGTTTTAAAACTGTATGAAGATTCCTGAAGTACAGTTTACTCAGTGCAAAAAACCCCAGACTATCAATGTATTCTAAACAGAGCTTAGGTAACAAATACATTAGTATAATTTCAACAGTGTATTTAAACTAAAAAGAATCTACAACTGAAAATCAACATGATTGTTTTTAAAACTTCCCATTTACAGAAAAGTTACCCAAAACTGAAAAAACAGCTTTTAAATTCACTGTGGCATCTCTTACTACCCTGAGTTCCTGAGTTTGCCAAGTGGGTACAACTTTAATTTTATGCATTAAAATGGGCAGGACATGTAGAACACATCAACATGTATCAGGCCTGTAACAGTTGTTTAACAGGAAAAATTAAATTTTGAACAACTATTACATAATAAAACTCAGAAACAATATACTAACATTGACTCGTGGAACAACAGTGAAACCCTACCAAAGACTACACAACTTACCTGCCTGACAGCTCATCCGTTTGTTCCAGCTATATCTGCATATCTAATAAAATACATTATTTTTCTACCACCAGTCTTTTCTCTCTTAAATGTTAGAATAATTTGAACATAAGTCGGCATAACTCTGCCAACTTTCAGACAACTGGCTTTGAAAATTCCCATCTCCATTTGCTGCCTTCTCAGTTGCGCTGATGCAACAGCTGTTCAAAAGGCCTCACCGTAAATCAAATCCCTGGAATCGTTTCAGTCACCACAACGCAGCCCCCATACAACTCCCTGTACAACTACGGAGGCAACGAACAATTACAGGAATGTTATGAGAGGCAAGAAAGAATGAACTTTCTTAAATAAGTTTTGCCAGTGAAAAAAAATATTGCCAGAACCACACTCCCAGCTGCCAATATGTGAACTTCAACAAAGATAATGACACAGGTAAAGCTGGAAAAGGAAATGTGCTGGAAAGCACTTACACCCACCATCCACCAGTTCCTTAGTCTTTACACAGTGATAGAACCAGAAAAAAAAACCCACACACGGTCCAATTCACCTTCTTCTTTCAGATTATTTATCAATTTTTACCACAGTCACTTAAATCCAGTACACCAATGATTAACATTTTAGGATACTGAAGTCTGACACAGTTTTCAGAAGTGACTGTGTTATACTCAGCAGTTACTCCCACACGTATTACTGAGATCTTTTGGGTTTTAAGCACAGGTTTGACTGTGAACTGCAATTGACCAGGTTTTGGAAAGCACAGGAAGAGAACCTGAACAGGCAGAGTTGCAGAAAACAGTAAACGTACCTACTATATATGTACTATACAGTATAGGTTACTTACTGTACATTGAGCAGTAAAGCATATGAGAGACCTTCCTTTGCCTCTACTATTTGACTGGCAATGATTTTCACTTTTCCAGCTCTTCAGTTTACATCAAATTCAGCATTTGTTCCCACAAAACCCTTAAAGCACCTCTGAATCTGTGTATTCTGTCAGGATTTTTTAAAATATTCATATTATGCATAGATATATTTTCTATTCAAAAATTCTTGAAGGAATTTCATAGTTATCAATTCCTCAAAGACTTTCCTCTTGAGTAACTTTTGAGAAACTAAACAAAGAAATGAACAGGTCAACTAATAAACATTAAAAAATAATAAAATGAAGAGATATGGGATTAAAGGGGTGTAATTAAAAGTGTTAGCAAGTACTCCACCATCAGCATCACTTGCTGCCATTTTATCTCCCTAATTTACAGCTACTCATCCCTCGCTCTGTATTTAGGAGCTTTGTTTCTTTTGGCATTTATCCTAAAAAGTGTCAGCTACCACAGGCATGGGTCACCCTTTCCAAACACCACTTCTACTCTGCACAGGCCTGTTACCTGTCTCAAAGGTCACCAGAGGATATTCCAGGGCAGTTCAGGTCATCCTTCATGGCATCTGCAAGCTCAAGGTCAGCGCTCTATTTCATTACCATACCCTGCAGACACGCTCTGACACGCACCAGCCTCGGCAGCCCCTGACACAAACACTGAGGCTCTGCCTCAGCGCAGGGACGAAGCCACGCGATGCAGAGACAGAAAGTATGGTAAGATGTAACATGCTCTACAGAGAAGAGCTGTTATCATAGGTGCAGGCTGCGGGGCTGTTCCTTGCTTCAGTGTGGATGAAACACTGGGACGAGACACTATGACAAGCCACATTAAGCATCCCTGCAAGCCTGTGACTGAACTCTGGCCTTTACACTCATGCCACAGAATCACAGAATCAACCAGGTTGGAAAAGACCTCTGAGATCATCAAGTCCAACCTATGGCCGAACACCACCACGTCAACCAAACCATGGCGCTGAATGTCATGTCCAGTCTTTTCTTAAACACCTGCAGGGACGGTGACTCCACCACCTCCCTGGGCAGCCCACTCCAATATCTAATCACCCTTTCTGTGAAGAAATTCTTCCCTATGTCCAACCTAAACCTCCCCTGGCGCAGCTTGAGGCAATGCCCTCGTGCTGTCACTTGCTGCCTAGGAGAAGAGACTGCCCCCCATTTGGCTAAAACCTCCTTTCAGGCAGCTGTAGAGAGCGATAAGGTCATCCCTGAACCTCCTTCTCTCCAGGCTCAACACCACGAGCTCCCTCAGCCGCCCCTCTCCGGACCCGCCCCACTCGCGAGCTGCGGCGCAGGGGCGGCAGCGCAGTCCGGACAAACCCGAGTCCACGGGGCGGTACCTCCTGCCGGCCTCCCCCGAGCCTGGCTGCGAGCAGAGCGCGGCTGCCCCGAGACCCCGCGGCGGTGCCAGCGCTGGGCGCTGTGGCCGGAGGCAGGAGCAAGCGGGGAAGCTGCGGGCGGCCGGGCCGGGGGGGTCCCGGGGGTGGTTGGTTACCTGAGCTATGCAGCGCCCTGACCTCGGGGCGGGCTGCACCGTGCGCCGCGGCCGCGCCGCCCGCCAGCACCTGCCGTAGGAGCAGGCGGACTCTGCGCGCAGCGGCCCCCCGGCGCCGCCGCCCAGGCACAGCACCCGAGACGCATGGAGACCGCGGGCAGGCACGGAGACAGCCGCGGGCAACGGAATCGCCGCCGGGCCCGGGCCGAGCCCGGGGCCGGAAAGCGCCGCCGCACAAGGTCCCGCCGGAACCAGTGCCGGGCGGGCACGGGCCGGTCCTGCTGCGCTGCCGGGGCGTGGGATGGCCGGGATACCGGGAGGGACTCCCGCGGCCCCGGCTGCGCCCCAGCGGTGCGGGGACCCGGCCAGAGAGGGCGGCGAGGGCCCGAGACCCCGGTGTGTGCAGTCGAGAGGGATGGGGCGTCAGCTACGCGGACGGCTCGTTTTCTTTCGATAAGAGACGCTGAACTCCATAGGTGGAAACGGTTAAAACAGCCTGGAAAGCGAGGCGTGGGCAGCGGTGGCTGAGGTAGATGCGTGCGCCAAAGGTATTTCCTACCTCTGATTAGTTACATCCCGCTGCACTCATAGGCCCGTGTGCCCCAGTGCCGCCCCTCACCTCTGCTCTCGGTATTCAGTCATTTTGTACTTCCAGAGGAATTTGAACCAACTCACTCCGGATTGACTTTTGGCACATGCATGACGTACATGTGAGGGTTTTGTGAAAGGTGATGTTACAAAAGTAGATTTCAAAACTGACTTGTTTCAGCCAAAGGTAGTGCTCTTGGATCTATGTAAAAGCTCGGTAGTAAATTTTAGAATAATTTGTGAAAGGCTGAAGCTTTCCTGATAAAGAGCTAAGCCTAGTATCAAGAAAAATCCAGTTGAGACTTGAATCTCAGCACCAGTAAAAGGATGCTGAGAGAGCATTGGAGAGATAGAAGCCAGAGTCAAGCCACTGTCTTTATCGCCTGTACTTCAGTTTTCAGATATCTCAATGTCCATGTGGCTGTGAGAATTTTGCTCCAGTAAATCTCCCATTTGTGTTCTCAGTATTGAACAATTATCCCAAAGGGCGGTCATTACAGTGTGATTTAAGCATCTGTTTAAACATAGACAACTTAGACTTCTAAGCCCCTGTAAGGTATTATGAATGTTGATCTAAACCTACATGCATTTCTGCAGCTCAGTGTCAGGTGCTTTAAACACTTATGAGAGGTAAAATCTCACAATTTTCAGCATTTCCTGTTGGCTAGAGTGTTAGTTGAGTATAATTTCTATTCTTAGTACCTAATATAGGTCTATGAACCTGCGTTCTTGGTCTAAGGCAGGATAAACTAAATTAAAACATCCTTTTATGGATATTGCCCTAATTTCTTGTAAGCTGCAGATTGCAAATGCTGGAGGCTAAAGATAGGCTAAGTAACAAGAAGGTCTGCTGGAACAAAGTAAAACGCCAGTGAGGCAAAATAATAACAGAATAACTTATGAATGTATCTTAGCACTCTGGGATATTAAATTAGAAAACTACATTGATATTCTCTGTCATATCTATACAAAAATAATAAATAGTAATAATCACTTGCTTATCTGTCGCTATTTAAAACCATCCCCTGAATGCTAAATAGGTTTTATGCTATGCTGAAAATAATAAGTTTTGTATACATTCATGGTAATTTCCAACTGTGAACATCCTTTTGCCTCTGTGTGTGTGTATATATATACACCTGTCAAGCAAAATGCTTTAAATTGCAGCCCTTTCTGAGTCATTTGTCTATAAAATTTTTTGCTTTTTAGAGCATTGCCTTAAAATTCTGAATTAATCAGCTTTTCCAAAACTTCAAATTCAGCCTTGACTTCATCCTCCAACTTTCCACTCGCAGCAACAGAAAACTATATTTACTGATTTTCAAACTGTTTCTGTGAAACATATAATGGAAACATTGTTATCTCTGTGCATAATTATGGTAGGATAGTTTTCTTGCATGTATACATGTATGCACGTGTACACAAACAGTTGCACAACTTGAATGTTGCATTGTTTTTAGGCCATACTGTCAGACCTGTCACCACGCAAGATTTAATACAATAGTGTGAATGTATAGAATCTACCTTATTCATGTATATACATGTGAAATTTTATCTGACTATACAATATTACATTATTTCTTGAACATGGCATCTGCTTCGTTTGCTAGTCATATATGCTTTACATATCTGGTACTTGCTCAATCCTCTCTATGGAAAGCATGATTCTGTCAGTGGTTCAGTGCTGTCATGAAGTGGAAGGATTTAGCAGTCTTCATCTGCTGTGTTTGTGAAGGCTTTCACAGATCATTTACAGCATTGGTAACAAACAGCGATTTCATATTTTTATTCCCTGGCTTAACAGCACTCCTATTTGGAACGTCAAGTTTCTTAACAAAAATACTTTTCCTTTGATTAAACAGAAAAGAACTTACTCTGAAAAGTGAGAGCTCTAAAAGAATCCCTCTGAGTTGACAGTTTCCAGACTGTTCTCTGTAGTAGCTGTCAACTACTTTGCTGTGTAGCTCTAGCTGCAAGACTAAATTAGACACAGGTGCAGACTGTAAAGAACAATGCATCATTTCTGCCTAGTTGTATTCAGTTCTCCTACACAAGAACAGAGAAGACTGCTGAGATGAAATCCTGGCTTCATCTTTGTAGGAAATCTCCCACTCAATGCAGTGAGGCCTGAATTTTACCCAAAATGGTCTGGCTGAACTGCAGTAAGTCAGTCTTCATTTACTGTTAAATCTTGGTATAGAGGCTAGGTCTAACATTAATCTCCTTTGAAGATATGTCCAGAAAATGTGAAGAGACAAAAAAGAAGTCTCTCAGAATTCATACCATTCCCTAGTGGTGTAGGTTCCATCTGGCAATACTAACAGAGAAAGTCAAGCCATTGAGGCAGGCCTTGCTGACGAATACTTTTCCTGAGATCAAGAGGTTACTTTGGGGGGTTTTTGTTAGTTTTGTTTATTTGTTTGTTTTTGTGAGGCAAAATTAGTTTCCTTGGTTTAAACCTTATAGTTGTTTTCCCAAGTTATCTGTAGCCACTGATGTCTTGCTTTAGATACTAGATGTAGAAAGAGTCTGGCTTGTTTTCTTCTGTTGTGTGTGACTTTTGAACAAATACAAGTACTGATTTCCATGGAGCCACTCTAATTCACTATAATGAGCCTTTGTAATACCAGAAGGTGCTTCTCTTGTATGAAATTGATTGGGAACAATATAAATCAAATCAAAATGGAAATGCACAGCTGTTCCTTTGTTGACCTGAATCCTAAATTTGTCCCCTAGTTTAATCCAAGTTGATATTAAAAAAACGGATTCACCAATAAGATACCAAGATTCTAATGTAAACTGTCTTATCTCGTGGTTCTTGCTAAACTGACTTTCATTCATAATGTCTTTCTTTGTATCTAATGATTATTAGAATATGTACCTCTTCCCTCTGCACTATTATAAAACAGCAAGAGTTACTGCTAGATTTTGTTCTACAAATGGCATTTATAATAGATTTTCCACCCCAGAATGTATAATTACTGCCTTTTTAGTTAAGGATTGAAAGGTCTTTGCTCTCTGTATGACACTTCCTTCTAGAAATTAACTCCATTACCTTTCTTCTGTTCAGACACCTCTGAACAGAGGCACTGTGTTTTTCTGTGCTGTTTGCACTGTTAGGCTGAACTCAAACAGCAAGTAAGGATAAAGTAATTATTGATTTTTGTGAGAAATAATGACATTGAGGTAAGGAAGACTGTGTAATCTGATTGCTTAGATGAAGGTTGACCTAACAGCCTCTAGCTACTTGGAAATACATTTCTTGAAGATCATTATTACAGCCATAAAACCTGTATTTTTATTATTTTTTCTCAAAGAATATGGAAGGTAAGAGAAACAAGTACTCTGCTGAGTGGTGCTTCACATTCACATTTGAATATGTGTTACAGTATAAATGCTCAGAGGGTATAAGGCCATAAGTGATGGCATCTGCAATTTCTTATGGCAAACTCCATCTGTTTTCAGTAGTTTGTAACTCCACCATTCTTTAATGATTTGGGCAGAAATTTCTTATGCTGAATTTGTGCCGCAGGCAGAAGACTTCTTTTGAAAACTTGAACAAAAATAGCTTAGCCACTTCTCAAAAAAGAAAAGAGAATGTTTTACTCAGGAGCAGCTATAACCAATACATGACTGGGAATGCTGCACAACTGAGTAGCCACATCATGAGGGAAATGCTCACTACTTTCCCTGGTGTTATTGGAGAGCAGAGGGGAGACCAAAGAACACTAAAACCTCTGTCCTACCTGAGAAATCTGCATATGATTTTACCCACATGAAAACAGTTCTTAAACTAGGAACCTCACCATAAAACCTCACTGATAAAGCCTGTGCTTTAGACTGGGGAGCAGAGTTCTACTAAGAGAGTCATTTTGGTTTCAGAAAGATGATTTTTGATGATCCCATTTTTAAATTTTCATTTTCTTTTAATCACAATCTTCTGAAAAGTGAGGAAATGTACAATTGTTTAACAGCTAAGTCAACATATTCTGTTTATATGAAGGATGACCTACAATAGGACTGCATTGGTTGAACCAGACTTCCCCCTTTTCTTTCTCCTTCATGGCCAGAGAGCACTACAAAGACACTCTGATGTGCTTTCAGTGCTCCTTCTTCCTTCTTTCCTCAGGCTGAGGAAGCAGAGGGATTAGGAGTCAAGCCTGAAGGGACAGTTAGAAAATGGTGAATTAAGCAGAAGGAACTCAAAGAGGCCGGGTGAAACCACTAGATGGATGTAGGGTGAGAGTAAAAAGTTATATGAACTAAAGTAATGAAGGATTAGGTTTAGATAGAGGCTGAAAGCACCATGACCGCAATGTTTTGCGAGTCCTGAGCACCACTGGAACCCCTCGTATTCTTCTGCTGACAGAAATAGTTGCGAAATCCACTGAAAATATACTGACCTGGTTCACTCATGCTGTTTAACTGAGTGGTAGGGGCATCTCTGCGGTCCTATTGATGCATAATGTGGACTCTGAGGCAGGAGGGTTGTTTTTATTTGATTTCTGTAATTGTTATTTCTTTTAACTCTAGAAAAATAAAAAATGCTACAATAAACTAATATAGCAGTTTACTGATTTTAGAGCTGCATGAAGTCAGATGTTCTGGAATTAAATACCAAACCAGTATTGTTATATGAAATATAACAATAATGTTATTGCTGCTATTGATATGAAATTGTCAGACAGAATCAGTGAGATGTCCAGAAAATGTGATTTCATTGGCTTCGGAGATATTCATAGACTGATAAAGCCTAGTGTGCATTGACAGTGTGCATGCAGGAGCTAATGGACTTAGGGAATACGTAGCATAGCATTAACACTAGCAAAGACAATGACCTCTTCAAGAAGAGAGAGACAGAAAATCCACATACTGAGCGCCTGCAGCTGTCCTTCCTACTGAAGAGGACAGCACCTGGGTAGTCACTCCTTCAATCTGAGGAACTCAGGGATGTGTGTTTTAGAATTACAGAATGATTTAGGTTGGAAAAACTCTTTAAGATCATCAAGTCCAACTGTTAACCCAACACTGCCAAGTCCACCACTAAACCATGTCCCTAAATACCACACCTACATGTCTTTTAAATACCTCCACCTCCCTGGACAGCCTGTTCCAATGCTTAACAGCCCTTTCTGGAAGAAATTTTTTCTAATATTCAATCTAAACCTCCCCTGGCACAACCGCAGGCTATTTCCTTTTGTCCTATCACTTGTTACTTGGGAGAAGAGACCAACCCCCACTTGGCTACAATCTCCTTTCAGGTAGTTGTAGAGAGCAATAAGGTCACCCTGAACATTCTTTTTCTCCAG
This sequence comes from Manacus vitellinus, assembly GCF_001715985.3. Lineage (NCBI taxonomy): Eukaryota > Metazoa > Chordata > Aves > Passeriformes > Pipridae > Manacus > Manacus vitellinus. The sequence goes on from NW_021940208.1 coordinate 28,218,956, forward strand.
GCTGAACAATGCCAACTCCCTCAGTTGCTTCTCATAAGACTTGTGGTTCAGACCTTCCCCAGCTTTTCATGCCCTTCTCTGGACATGTTCCAGCACCTCAATGTCCTTCTTACAGTGAGATGCCCAAAGCTGAACTCAGGATTCAAGGTGCAGTCTCACCAGTGCTGAGTACAAGGGACGGTCACTGCCCTGGTCCTGCTGGGCACACTATTTCTGATACACATTAATCACCAATGTAGGGTATCAGCTCATTGTGGCTTACTTGATTTAGCTGTATTGCATCAAACATACATTCACTGACAAAGGTTTTTGGGGTCCTTCCCTGTGTTCTTCATGGTCGTCATGATGCTCTAAAACAAATCTTATATTCTCTTACCCACATTGACACTGATAGAAAATATCTGCTAAATAAACTTCACTGGTTTGTGTTTAGTGTTTTACTGAACTGGAGGAGTCTACAACTGTACACAAAACTAGTTAGTAGAGCGGATGAGTAGTATCTGGGTAAAACATGGTAGTTCCATCCCAGTTTTATGTGCCCATATTCTAAAGCTTTTCCGGGCTCAGCCCACAACTCAAAGGCAGCCACAAAATATTAGCAGAGCTGTTACATTAAGAGCTAAGCAAAATCTGATCAAAGATTACCTGAAATCTTTATACCTTTTCATGTTGAAATGGTAGGTTTCCTGTTTTCTTAAGCTATAAACACCTTGGCTTTTATGTCTTGATGTCTACAGAGGATTGCACTGAATAATCTCTAACAAGTCACTGCTGACATGCTGGTGACCCAACAGCTTCAGTGAAATGCCAGATTTCCTGAAGACAGAACTAGTGTTACCCCCCTGTAATTCAGTGTTGTCCCTGTGAAGCGCAGGCTAATTCTCTGTATCACAAAGGTTATTTAAATTTCAGTAAATTGTGAGGCAATGTCACAAGCTCATGTTTGCTGTTAACTAACAAAGCTTAACCATGTTCTAGCTGAGGAACTTGCAACATTAGTGCAGTAGAGCCTGAGGTCATTTGTGAGGCTTACACAATCCCAAAAGATGAAAATACTTATTGCCTCATTCCTGAACCTTTGAACTCTCTGTAGGCATTACTTTCATAAAAAATTGTCAACACGCCTGTCTGGCCACAGAATAGAGCTGGTGAAAAATTTAGCCCAGAACGAAGGTTGAGGTGAGCACCCAACTGGTCCATTTAGACATTAATATCCTAAATCCTTGCTTAAGCGAGCTGCCAGTGAATTCCCTGCTGGCATATGTTCTGGGTCCATCTAACAGTAGAGTTCACAGTCAGCAGCCTGACCCCTGACCTTGTCAATGTAAATAAAATACACGAAATTGTGCCTTCTGTGCTGTTGTCTGTGGGAAGAGGCCTTGTGGCCTGCATGCCATGAATGCATTAGCATTGCATGAACACTGAATGAAAACCTTCATGGGCTATACATGTACACAAATGCAGATTTAAAATAGCTCTAAATGACCCGGTCTGAGATTTTAAATCTCACAGAGTTGTATTAATATAATCTCTTGTGTTTAATATAAATCAGAATGAATGAGATTATTTTTTCTGGGAATTTTATACTGAAAATTGATTAAATCTTTTTTAAAGATGACCTAAACAGTTTTTAAGAAATTATTAAAAAAAAGGCACAGCCAGCTGTCATGAAGCCATAATGGGATTTTTTTTTTTTCTAAAAGAAAAGACCCTGAAAATGTTTGATATTCATTCTCATAAAGTCCATATCTGAACTCCTTTCTCAGGACAAGACTATTTAGCACAGGTCCTCCAGGGAAACTCCAACTTCATTAGAATTCTCTCAGTGTTTTCAGTAGTGCAGCATTGTCTTTTACAAATGTTATACAATCTGATTGTTGTTTCAGCTCTTTGTTTTAATTCTCCTTTACGTTCAGATGTAACACTTCAGTTAGAAAATTAGAAACATTAACTGCACTAACCAAGGATAGCTTAAAAAGAAGAGGCAGGAGATAAAAAAAAATTCTTTCTTTTTAGGTCAACCAGAATTTCAGTGTGTGTGAGTACAAAACTTACTTTCACCTACTCTCTTTGATGTACTGTAGCTAGCTAGATAATTTTATCAGACAGTCTGTCTGGAAAGTTTCAATTTTATGACAAGTGAAAGAAATGTGAAAATGGTAATTATGAGGAGATTAAAATAATGCAGTACATGTTTAGCTCATACATTAGGGGTGGATTTTTTTCTTTCTTTTACAAGTGACTGTATGGTAAAATAAACACTTTTTAAGTCCCCAATGGAACCTCTTAAATAATAAAAGATCTCAAATTCCTCTGAGTGTATTTTCAGGATTGAAATATGGTATCTGTCTGAGTTGGACAGAGTAACCCAACCCATATTGACTTTCACTTGCTGTCCTGAACAATGGTCCTTTGCTGTCCTAATATCTTAAATGGATTAATGTTCTAAGAATGCTTAAATGGGATTGTGGAGCTTTCATTTACACTTGGGACACTATTCTTCTTCATTCACAATTTCTTTCTTAGTGTTCAGCATTAGTTTTATCTGAAGGTCAATTTAAGGACATCTTAAAAGTGTTGCCTTCATTTCTACTTTTATTTCCTTATTTCTTAGTATGCTAAAGTAGTTCAAGAGCACTGCAAAGCACGTCAGATGCAGTTTTGTCTTCAAAAGCTCAGAATGTAAAGGCTTAACCCAGTTTGCATGCAACTAGTCAGTCATACTTTGATTTCAAAGAATGAGTACAGTTATTCAAATGGGTAGGTGTTAGCAGAATTGGTCCAAGCAGAACAATATACAAGTTCATGGGAGAGCAGAATTTTTTTTAAAAAATTTGTGAGTGCTTTTGCCATGATTTACATTGCACAGAGTGGCTGACATTATGTTGTGTGGGATGGAACTGGGTAGTACAGTAGGTAATGAGGAGAAGTGTATGTTCCCTTACACAATTTGTCATGCTAAATCAACACCTGAAATCCCTTGCCAGGCAGACATACAAAGGTGAGCGGGGATAGATATGAGCTCCTCTCTCCACTCTCTATGCTGGTTCAAGATGAATGAGCTCACTGCCAGATGAGGAAACAGACCAAGTAAAAGTGTGATGGCTCAGTAACTCGGTATGCAAGAACTTGACAGTGAGATTTATTGCTATTGTTCTTAATAAGTATAAAAGGGATTTGAAGAAGAGAAGGTGGGAGTCCAGTGAGCAGGGAATAAACAAGCTGGGTGTCACTTTACAAGCAGTTACGGAGTGCAGCTCACAGCACTTATCTAACTTCAGATTTAATTGTGCAGCTAATTACTTAATTGCAACAGAATCTATTTTATGTCCTATATGAACAGCAGCGCTGTCTGGGATGAGCAGAAAGGCAATAAAATCAACAGCACAATTTGAATGTATTCACAGGAAAGAACTTCATCTCTGAAAGAGGTGTGCCCCTTCAGACACCACAGTACCAGCAGTCATGAGCTTTTCCTTCTTCAGATCTGCATTTGCAAACCTGAAACCTTTTCTTTGCCTATAAAATGCAGCAGTCACAAAGATGTTTGGCAGCCTGTGCTAATACTAATAATATTCGGGAACAGCTATCAGTTCTTATTGCCTCCTTCCATTCCCACCTTCTCTTTGCTGAGTTCTTTGGCTGCCCTGCCTTTTGTAGTGTAGGGTGTTTGGGGAAGGAAATAAGCCTTTTTGTTGTGGTTTATAGGTGTTTATAGTTGTTAAACATGGAAGGGCTCTGAGGCACCACAGAACCACTGTGATGATACAAATCAGCCCAAGATAGATTCTACGTTTGTTATGATTAAATATATTCTTCCCCAAATTAAAGACAGATCCTTTGAAAAATAAGAGTAGGCCACTTCTTTTGTTCGTCAAGCACTAGAATATATCTATGTTGCTGAAAGATGATACTTGCTGGAGGCTTAGAAAAGGCATTCCATATTTGTGACATGATTTAACTGTGCCTAGCTTTACTTTGTTTCACTAGGTCCTCATTTAGACCACTTAAAAGGCTGCTTGACACAGACCTCCACTCTGATCCAGTCGCTGAACTGATCTGGAAGACAGAAGTATGACCAAAAAGCAATACAGTGTAACTGTATTTTTTTTTTCAGATGAGAAGAGGGTTGATAATACTTTGCATGAATTGTAGCCCAGTTGATACCTGGGGCAATAGGAACAAATATAAGCTTAAAAGATGCAGTCATCAGGAATGGAATAGAGTCATTGCTGTGTATAGATTATTTGGTTATATTAATAACATTGTAGTGACACAATGCAAGTGAAGAAAAAAGAAAAACTTGAGATTAAAGTCTCTGCTGAGACTTGAGTCACACACAAAGTGGTGATCCACTAGAAGCAAACAAATTAAAAAAACCATTGCACTGAATAACACAAAAAAATTAAGTGGAACAAATATGAAAAGTGTTAAGACAATCAAACAAAGTATTCCTTTTTTTAAAATGAGTAATTATCTCAGCATTCTTGCTTCTCTTACTTCCTTGTCAATATCAGGAAATCTATATGTGAATTTTAATTTCTTGCTAAATGTGTTAGCTCAGGCAAAAGGTTGCCACTAAATATATGACATCTATATTTCACAAACCCTATTGCTTGCTACTGTAAAGATTTCTCATTATTAAAAAATCAATGGAAAAGGGACATAGTTTAGATTTCTTCTGTTTCTTGATAGAAGGAATGTATAGTGCAAAATATGTTTAATGATAGCAGTATTTCATCTTGCTTTTATAGATCCAGGGGTTTGTAAACAGTTATTTAGCGATCTTTAATCCAACAAGGTTGATCAACATAAAAAGCCTTCCTGACAAATAGGCAAAATAAAAGATTGTACTACACAAAAAGTTGGTCAATCCCACTTTATGTGGTGGATTGACCCTGGCTAAGAGCCAATACCCACACAGATATACTTGCTTATTCCCTGTTTCATGCGCGATGGGGATAAGTGAGTGTCTGTGGGGGGGTTTGAGTATTGGCTGGGATTCACTCCCCACAGTCCTTCCACACCTGGTACAAAAGTTTTTCTCATCTCATGAAGTTATTCTTTATGTCATGACATTGTATATCCTGGGTTGCCTTGAATTGCTCTAAACTTTGCAAATAGAAATGTCATCAAAGTTTGAACAACCAACAGAAGGTCCACCTTATAGTCAGAGAAAAAAAATAGCCTGAAAGGGCAATTCATTTTAACCTAAGGCAGGGATCTGTGTTCAGTTGAATTGTTATTTTGAAACATCTATTTCTTTCCACTGGGAAATTTGCTTTATTAGCCCAGGTTGAATGGATTACTTTAGACACCCACAGCCAAGTGAGGCAAAGCCAACTAACTACTTACATCTTTGTCTGATTTGAATTGCTCCTTTTTGTATGCCTTTTGAAACCTCTTCAGTTGTGTCAATAGACATGTCCTATATTCTAGTTCAGTTGTGTCCCCCTTTATCCCAGAAGTAAAGATTATCCCCTACTTTTGCTTTTATATTCTCAGTATTTCTTTTCTGTGTTCTGACACTATTTTTAATAATACGTACCCTTTCTTCAGTAACAGTTATTAATTATATTAGTTGTAGCCTGCTGTACTGATTCAGCTGTAGGCTGAGCAGGCCCAGCAGAAGAAGAAAAAGCTGAAACTTCATCTGTGACCTGATGCTTCATATACTTACTTCTCCATTTCAATAGTTAATCACCATATGTAGCCCAAAGTATTTGCAGTCCTCTCTCTTTGCTGATCAAAAAGATATTTTTTGTTGAGGAGCAGAAGGAGAATTATTCCTTACTTTCTTGTAAGGACAAGATACAGATATTGTCCCACTTCTACCCAAGGAAATCTGATAAAAATGTGTCTCATTGTTTGTAATTCTTAGAGCATTTATTTTCATTGGGTTTTTTGGCACAAGTGGAAGCCCTGAAGTTTTGAGGAAATGGAACTGTGATCAGGAGGAGTTCAGCAACACCACTGCATATACCTCCTATGTTTTATACTCATCCTTCTCTCCTTCCTTTCTTCTCTCTCTACCCCTTCTCTCCTTTGCCTCACCTTCTCCCCTTTCCTTCTTTGTTCCTTCTCTCTTCCCTTCCTCCTTTTACCCCTTCTCTTCCAAGCCTTTTAACTTGCCAGCTGTTTTGTAACAGATGTTTGACACATAACCACCCAACTTCACATTCTTATACTTTATACTACCTCTCTTTCTTCTGCTGGACTGTGTTATCATTGCTACTCATGCATTGCACATTACAAATCCCACATCCAAGTCTAATCAATGAAGTTGGATTCAAAATTTTGGTTGAGGGCAGATCTCAATTTCACCTTACTGAAGTCAACAGCAGATCTTACTCTGCCTAAGCCAATCCAATCCTAACTCGCTTTTGAGACTTGCATTAGAGAATTGCAGTAGGTTCTGAAACTTTTAACCTGAAAGGCAGGAAGTTATTGGAAAACAAGCTCTTGTTTTGCAGTCCTAGTGGATAACACCCACTTGGATGCAGTTGCCATCTGTTGTTTTCTTGGATCGTGTTAGAATATGTGAAATGTGAAAGAGAGAGAGGCAAAATGACAGACAGATGCAAGAGGGAAATAATGTTTGGAAAATTGATGTTTCACAAAGCAAGAGGAGAACATGAACAAAGCAAGAAGGACATGAACTATTCTATTTTAGTCTGGAAAAGACCTGCTGGGGCAATAAGTGTAATTGCACCGATCACCAAAATGTGCCTGGAGCATAAATAAAGCTCCCTGGCTGCCATAGATCCAGCATTACTTTTTATTTCTTTTTCATATAGTTTCCTAGGCATAATTGGGCTGAGTGCTGTCAGTGGAAAGTGGGACTAGAATCATCCTTTAGACCATGGCAAGAAGGACAAAGTAGAAGAGCAGTTAGAATAAATAACTTGTGGACTTAATGATGGAAGTAAAAGTGTGGCATTCCCATTAACCTCTTCCCTCTGGCAAAGCTGAGTTGTAATGAAGAATCCAGCCTGTGTCTTGTAACTTGTCTTCAGTTACAAGACAGGAAAAGAGAGGAAAAGTTGAAGTATAGGGTTATGATCAAAAGTTTCATCTGTTTCGTGATACTAGATGTATTTTCAGTTTAAATAAATTTAAATTAAAAATAAAGTGGTTTAGGATTCAAAACTAAAAACCACAAATTCAGTTGGTGAAAATTAAATGGTGTTGTTTATCCTAATTAAAAAAGAAGCATTTTTTTGTTTTGTTTTCCTCCCCTCAGCTATACCTGTAATATATAAAGAACATACTTATATATTTTGTGCAATATTGCACAAGACCCAAAATTGCTATATTGTACAGAATGTCCTGAAAATATTTTCAGAAATGTTTTAATAGCAAATGTTTCATCAAGTTGTCATATCACATTGTATATGGGAAGAGAAACACTAACACTGAATTAGTTCATCTGTTAGCTTCTGAATTTAAGCAAACACTTAATATAACACTAATATTTATTGTTGCTATAAGATGTTAGGTATGTCTGTAAGTAGTATTTAAATCTGATTCTCTTAAGCTGAAACAGTTTTACTGACTCAATGACATCAGCATTTCCTGAAAGAGAAGGACATATTTCCTGTATTTTGTTAATATTTGACAGCACTGATCTTAAATGAGTAGCAACATGACACTGATTTGCAAGACAGACTTTAAAGTACAGTTGAAATTCTGTATTATTGTATCCCATGTAAACTCATTTACCGAGCAGCAATTACATAATAAATTACATTTAAAGCAAAAAATAGACCCTGTTGTCCTTATTTCAGTCACAGAATTAAGCAGAGTTAAAAAGGAGAGAGGATCCTGCAGATGAGCTCTCAACTGACAATATTTTGTGTCTGTGCAATGAGGTTTCCTCAGTTTCAGAGCAGACAATCCACAGAAGTCAACTCCATGCTTTGGGTTCCTCAAAGGAGGAGGGTTTTGCTCTCAGTGCTTAGTTTGAAGAAAAAAAACCAAACCAAAACCAAAACCCCAAGAAAACTTCTGAAATAATCTTCACAGAAGGGACAAAGCTCACTTTGGGATATTGTAAGCTTTTTAAAGTTAATACTAGTATTTGCAATTGCATTCTATAAAATGCAATTCTACAGTTTCTACAGAGAGACAATGTGCTGATTTAAAGGTAAACCGGCAGGAGAAATAAACCCCAACTCAAAAGAGACCACAAGTCAGAGTTACAATTTAATAAAAAAATAATACAATAATATAATTATATGGACAAGCAATTGGTTTTAACCCAGCACCCTGGGGCATGAACAGAATGGTGCTCGTTGGCCCCCGTGCTGAGCCCCACATGGTCCCCGAGTCCAAAGGAAAAGGTGGGGGGGAAACCTGTTAGTGAGAGTGCTCGTCACAGTCATCTTGAGAGTGGTGGTTGCAGTCCAATCAAGGTTCTGGTCCTCCTCTGGATCTGACGAGTGGTACCAGAAGTCCCAAGATCCCAAGATTATGTACACTTGGGTCCGAGTGGGAATGCCCAGTACCTCCCCCAGGGCGGGGAATTCCACAATGGATGGTTGTGAGTCATGAGATATTTTTTGAATCCTTGGTGTCCTGTTAGCAGACAGGACCCCTCAGGCTGGGTGTGGAGGTGCTAGTGACTCCCTGGAGGGGAGTTAACATTGCCCATAACTACAGCCTGAGGGGTCAGGTGTGCTGTGGGCAGCTGCTGCAAATGGTCTATTGTTAACAGTTTCTGGGAAATGACATAGAGGGTATAGAATACACAGTTTGGGTTACACCCACACAGTGATGAAACTGGTCCCGGCTGCTCTAACTAGGACAGACAACAGGAAGTTTGAGATCAAAGAACTTTGACAATTACTTTGTAGTATCACCAGCAGGAACATCTTTTCTCTGAACTTGCAGTGCGCCAAGTCAAATTTGTGCATAAACCTTCACAGGATAATCCTAATCTGAGGTCAGGTGTTTGGGAGCACACCTACTAAAATAATTGGATTAATAAAAGTGTAAAGAAACACATAAGTAGTATTTTCAACAACTGGACGTACCTTTTTGTCACAGTTTTCCTCCTCACCAAGGACTTGAGGAGATCCTTTTACATTAACTTTAGCCAAAACACAACTAAAAGAAAAGAGCCCCTTGACCCTTCTACCTCCAAAAAGAAAAAAAAAAAAGCACATAAGAGGAGCCTAGACTGGTCAAAAAAAAAAAAATGGGCATTGCAGTAAAATAATAACACAGTAGGCTCAATCTTCTTAGGTTGCCTAAAAAAAAGTTTGATTTATCTTGATCACAATTTCTAATTCCTGTTACTTGGAATAGTGATTTACTTAGAGAGGAGTCTCTTCCCACAGAGCAAGGTGCAAGAAACTCCAGTGGTCAGAAATTAAGGCTAACTTTGATGGTGGAACAATTCATTCAGATTGTTTTGTAACCTTTTAATCCTTTTTTTGTGACTCTTTAGTGGACATTCACAATGTTTAGGCCAGTGCCAAGGTTGGCTGCAATATTATAGTCACAGTTGCACCAATGTCAGAGATAATACAGTTTACTATTATACAGTAAAGATTGTGTCCACCCTTTCTAAGAGGATCAGGCTGAGAACATATGTTCAGTCTCTAGCTTCCATGACCTCAGACGCTTTCCTTCTTTCTTCAAAGTATTGCTTTGCATGTGGCCTAAAACTTTCATAGTTAGCTTACCAAATGATTGAGATGGCTCAGTCACCTGTATTCTGCACTATTTGCCATTTCTGCAACCCATATATCATCTGGAAACAGTTACAATACAGTATACTTGCTTGCTTTGGAATTACTGATGATACTATTCTGCAGAATTACAGCAAATCCCTTTAGGAACTAATAAAGCTACCCTTTAATGATAATAGGGCACCTTTCAATCAGTGGGTTTTTGAACAACTGATTATTATCTTAATTTTCGATTGTTCTAAATTCTCAGTTACCTTGCCAAGAGGTACCAGATCAGGTGCCTTATAGAATATGCACACGTATCCACACTTGCTCTAAGAGCTTTTAGTTTAAAGACTTCATCCTACACTGCTTCTAGTTATTGTTTTGTTTCCCATTCTAGTCTCCCTAGAAGTGCGTGAGAGTGTTGGAGACTTGGATTCATACTGACTTGGTTCTTCATAGGATCACATTTCTGTGCCCTCATGGTGAAAGGCTCTCTATGGTGCAAGATAAAAAACAGTTTCCCATGGAGTTTACTGCTGTAAAAGAGTTTAAAAAGAAAAAGCAACCCAGACCTTGTGGAGGCAAAATAGAATGAGAAATGGGAGTAGAATTATATCCCCAATCTTTATAACTTTGATAATATTCAAATGAAACTATAATGTATGGGTATCTAGTCTCTTTGAATCAGAGGGTCACTATTATATTGTCAGAAAAACCCCCAGGTTTTACTCCAGGGCTATCAATAAATCCTATGTATTTTCACAACAGTAAGTACTCCAAATAACCAGCCTAGACCTTTTGAAGTTGAAGGTTTCCCTACTGCCAGAAGAGGATAACATCTGCATGTTCTGTTTTGTCCTTGTACAAAATACTCCCTTCATTCTCTATATAACTAGAATCTGGCACTTTATAAGACTCAATAAGTAAGAGATTTGCAATTCTCTTGGCACCTCTTCTTTAAATGCCACTTTATACTGTCATGTAGGAATCGAGTTCTTTTTCTTGTACTTATGAACAACTAAAACTACTTGATCCTAGGCATTATTATTTTTCTGTTCAAATTATCTCCCTCCTTCCTGTTTCCTTTTCTTAATCTCTTCTCCACATTGCATTTACAGCCAAGATGAAGTTGTTGATCAGTTGCCCAAGTAACCAGAGCCCATATTGCTACATCAGTCATAGAAAGATGAAGTTCCATGAAAGCTTTTGCCTACTACTTTCTGAAGTAGATTGTAACATAGTCAATTGTGCTAATAATCTAATTTAAACCTTCAGATTCAGTTCCATATTACTGCATGGGTTTGCTTTACATCCTTGTTACAAAGATTTGCAAACTCATTATTTAGATTACGAAAATAGAAACTTCTCTTTCAGTAAGTCCTATGAAATAAAAACTTGGAAATAACATTTTACATGTATATTTATATGTAAGTATACGTATTTTAGCAGAGATTAGTCAGACCTATTCTGGGATGCTTCTAGTGTTTGGAAATCTGGGTTTGTTTTGCAGGAAAGTAAAAAGTGGAATCACTTTGTATGTAGACACCACACCAATGACAGGGACAGTTTTTAAAAGTGTGGTGATAGACGAGTAGCAATGCAAGATAATGCCAAATTGTACCACCTACATTGTACTGCTTGACACATGAAAGATATTTTTGTAACATCCCAGTGAATAATAGCTTGCAGTCTCTTCCCTTCTTTTCTCCCTTGAGACCCACAGTTTCTTGTGGAGGATATGTCAGATCTAGAAAAAAATGTGAACAAAAAGACAAAACTTCAGTCATGCAGCACAAATGTACCCAGATTGCTCTTATACTTCTGACAGAGAAAAGCACTTTTTGTCTTAAAAATATTCTCTCTTCATTCTACTTCTTTGCCAACAACCTGATATAAAACATAGGTTAGGGACTCAGCAAGTCAAGAGGGGAGTTGTGTGGGTACCTTAGCGATGGTGTTATTCTAAAAGAGAAATCATGCCAACATGAAATATTGAAAAGCAACCATGCTAGCTGTGGAGCAATATTAAAGACTGCTAATTCTGTTTGGTTTTGGTCTTTAATAAGATGAGACACTTTTATTGACAGCTGGTTGGCTTGCATTTCTCCAAAATTGGAACAAAATTCAAGTTTCTCTGAAAAAAAAAGGAGAAAATATGCTTTGAATAAAAAAAAATGCAGTTGGGGAAGAATAAAAAATAATATACTATGTTAATACTGGTTCAATGCAAGATGTTTATTCAGAATTTTTTCAAACAAGATGTTAATTAACATCTCACGGGGGTTATCTTCTGAAGGGAAAACTTTCTTCGGTACAAAATAGTTTATGTGGAATTTTTCTTCTAGGTGAGCTAGGTGACATAGTACTGCGTTGCATTAAGGAGTGTTTTATTGTGTAGCATGAAGATGATGAGTTTTGACAAGTTAACATATTGCCATTGAATAAAGGTGTTATACTCATTTAATGGAAGGCGATGCAAGTTATTCTCCACACTGCCCTCAGTCTACAGAGGCACAGCTAGGAACCCTGTGAGAGGGTTTTACAAAAAGAAATTAAAATAGACTGCTCTTGTTAAAATTAGCATCTTTCTTTATTTATTATTTGTCAAATATTTTAAGATCACTTTTGACAACCTGTAAAGGCAAGGGGTGCACCTTAGGACTATTGCTATTTGTGCTTGCCTTTCCTTCTGTAGCTGGGAGAGACTGCAATATATATACTTAAATTAATGGCTTAAATTCAAGGATCTGAATGTGTCATGCAGGTCATTTATTTATAGCAAGCTGTCCAACGAACATGGCTAGGAGGGGATGAAAATGCATTCTACATGCGTGAAAGGCAGCAGATGGATTTATTGACTTCAGATGCAGTCAGAGGACACAAAGTGACATTTATTCCTTAAGAACCAGATACCATAGAATTTACTAGTCTGTATATCTACAGTAACACAACAGATTGTGACTGAAAGGTTTAGCCGCCTTATGTACTTGTGTTTAATTTAAATCAGTTAGTATTGTGTTCGGTGTTTATGTTTCTATCCTGCTAATCCAGTTTTTTGCAATTTTTTTTTGTTTGGATTACTTTGTATGAAACAACCTGAATTTGGAGTCTGTTCCATATTAAAGATTACTGACTTCCAATTCTCCACCACCTCAATGAATGTTTTTATTCCTTCAGGAAGAAAATCTAAGAATTGACTCCATCTGGATGTGACATACAACAAAACCCAACAGATGAATTTTAGGCATAAGCAAAGAAAGAACACAAAATAACCCAATTGGATTGACCATTATCTATCAGAAAGTTGTCTGGCATGATGCTTCTGCCTTTCGTGTCTCTCCAGTTTTCTTCTGTCTTGAACAAGTCATCATCATCATCATCATGGCTAGGCTTCGCAAACAAAGATTGGAGAAAGGCTCTATCCACATTTGTTACAAGCCCGCTGGTGGCTAATAAGGCAAATATGAGATAGACATATCCGATTGCAAAAGGCACAGCAGAAAGACTCCTTAGATGGTATATTCTGCAAGACAGGGTTCTTTCTGCACTGTCTTTTCTCCTCGAGAGTGATCCTGCGTGCGTTCTCAAAGGAAGCAGCAGCGTTATAGATGGTGTGTCTCCAGGCCTCTCGATTGGAGGCCAGAGTAGACCAGTTATGATGATCAGTATGGCCAAGGCTGAGATGTTGTTTCAGGGAGTCTTTATATCTTTTCTTCGGGGCTCCTCTCTTGCGGCAGCCGGTGGCAAGTTCACCATAAAGGAAGATCTTAGGGAGGTGGTGGTCCTTCATCCTTGAGACGTGCCCTGCCCAACACATCTGTGTTCTCAGCAACACGGCCTCAATACTTGTGACTGCTGCTTGTTCTAGAACAGATGTATTGGTCACATACTCTGACCAGTGGATGTTTAGGATTGTTCGGAGGCAGCGTTGATGGAAGCGTTCTAAGAGTCGCAGGTGGTGGTAGTAGATGACCCATGATTCGGAACCATATAAAAGAGTAGACAGCACTATGGCTCTGTAAACACTGATCTTGGTACTTTTCTTCAGGTGTTTATTATGCCATACTCTTTTATGGAGTTTTCCAAAAGCTTTATATGCCTTTGCTAACCTGTTGTCTATCTCCCCATCAATCTTACCATCCGGGGAGATGAGGCTACCTAGGTAATTAAACTGCTGGACTGATTTGAGCTCTGGTTGGCCAATGGTGAGATGGAGATGATGGAAGACTTCCTGAGGTGCAGGTTGATAGAGAACTTCTGTCTTCTTTATGCTGACTTCCAGCCCAAAGAGCTCAGCAGCGTCTGCAAAGCAGGATGTTAAACACTGCAGAGCTGCTTCTGTGTGGGCCACAAGGGCGGCATCATGAGCATAAAGCAGCTCCCAGACAAGATGATTTAAGATCTTAGTGTGAGCCTTCAGTTGCCTTAGGTTGAATAGGCTTCCATCAGTACGGTACTTGAACAAATGCAAATGAGTATAATAACTTGGGTTGTTTTTCCTGTAGTGTCTGGGCTTACACACCTCTACTATATTTTTCTAAACTATTTTTCCAGCTTTCTTCAAATAGAAGTACTTTTAAACTTCCATTTTATCACTCTGCAAATATTTCACACCCTTTTTTCAAAATAATTCCCTCATTTGTACTAAAATTTTCAATCATATATTTCCTTGAGCTTGCAGAATAACCATGATCTAATAGAAGTAAACAAACAAAACACCTTACCCTTAGGACTGAGCATAAACTATTTATACTGCATTTTATGAATGTGTAAAAGTCACTACCCAATACCATACCTGCATGAAGAACTAATTTCAGCTTCATTGCCTTCTATGGAGCTGCAGAAATTATATATTTAGTCTGATGATCGTAAGAGTATGAAAGAGTGTGTCTTTCTTACTTTTTCATTTATTTCTGCCTTCTTGTATTCACTTTCTTTCTTGAGTTGGAAAGCCATCGGTATGGTTGAGTGAATTAGAAAGATGTATGTGAAGAAGAAACCTGTATACTCTTTTCATTTCTTTGCTGATGGGAAGTTTCTGCACGGGCACATAGAGCACACCACCACAGTGCTGTGTCTGCTAGACACATACGCTCCTCCTCTCTTCAGTCCTGTCTCTCCTTCCCTTTACCTAGCCTTCAGTAGCCTTTCCCATTTGCATTTTTCCTCCTTTGAAATGTCACCTCCTTCCTACTGCTCAGTTCCACCAACATACTTCTCCTCATTACTACCACTTCCTTTCCCATCAGGATAAATATAGCTGAATAACTGCATGCCTTGGCCACTTTTATATTGTAGTCTCAGTCCCGTGTAATAACTCTCCCTGCTTAGGCATAGACTTTGCCCTGGAGAACTCAAAACCACTAGCTACATGGAAGCAGGAGGAAGTGTGAAAGGAGATACCACTCTGCCAGAGTACAGAAGGTGAAGAGTGCTGAAGTCTGCCTTTTCATGGCAAAACAGAGGTTGGGGTGATGGGACTGATCTTCCCATGGACACCTATGGCATGAACCAGCTTTGAACAGATGACTGGTGTCTTGGACTTCTCCTCCCCTCTACACTCAGCAGGAGACTTGATTAGAAAATAGAAAAGAAGCCTGATGCACCCTTGAGGGAAAGTTAGCTGATAAAATCTGTAATGAAGTACCTCTCTTTTGCTGTTTGTCCTCATTTAGTTTGCTAAGCGAGAATTTTCCTGGGTCTGTGGAGTGTCTTAATTTAAAAATGTTCCCATTTTTTTAGCAGCTGCACCTTCCTCAGCTTCAACAATTCAGTGTTTAAAATTGATATCAGCATTAGGCAGGCTCTGCATGCTTTCGCCCCATCATTTCAGAGGGAGAATTATCATATGTCTTACCCCGGCAACTGCAGATTACTAAGGCTCCCCAAGAAAGTGAAGGCTACAGACACGTGGATAACCTTTTTGAACTAGCCCACTTCAAAGGAATCGTATCTGAGATAGTAAGATGCAAATAAGCAACCTTTGATCTCATAGTGAACAACCAGCTTGTGAAAATAAGCTGGGAGGGGAGGGAAATCATCTTACGGCTTCTGCACAGCCCTGTTTGAAGACACATTCAAGATCATTAAGCAGAAATCACCAGCTCAGGGCAAAGCTGGCAGTTCTTCCCTACTCCAAAAAGCCCCTCCTCTCTTAAAGACACTGGACTTAGAAGCCTGGTAAAGCCTGGTAGGGCTTGTTTTCTTCAGACCCCCACAGAAGATGTGAGAAACCCTTTTCACTCTTCTAGAGGCCAAATAGAAAGATTTCTACAACCAGAGCACAGAGTCTGAGGCTGCTCAAAGCTATGGTGCTATTTTTTTTCCCATTAGCCTAGCAGGTTTGGGGTTTTGTTTTTACCTATTATAATGCTAAGGGAGATTCTGCAAAGTTCTGCATGTCAGTGCCATGTTTGTCCCTGAATCTGTTGTAACCCAATGCAAAATAGGCTATTCATGTGGCTTAGGAAGAAGCCAAATCCTGCAAGTTCTATTTATATGCCTAGATGGGTTGGTGAAAGGGGTTAACTGTATCCCAAATACTTGGAATCATTAATCATTGTATTGTTAATAGTAGCAGCACCACTTTGCACCCATTTAGACATCTGTTTTTCCATTGATTTCTCAAACAGAATGTGTTTTCTTCCCTGTTGAAAGGGTTTGTGTAGTGGGATGTTTTTCTGCAGCCTGATACTGCTAGTTGCTGGCTCATAGAAAAAACACAGACCTGGCATTTGCATGGAAGTCTGCTTCTCCCTGGGCCCCATGCTATAGGATTCAGCTCTCTGAAGCCAAGAAGGACGATGTAAGGAGGGGCACTCACTAAAGAGGTCTGGTGCATTGGGAAGAAGGATTTTGTACTTCCCTCAGGAAAATAGCTCTACCTGGTAGTTCAAAGGAGTATGGCTCATGAACAGATCTTGCTAATGTATGGATCAAGTTTTCCTTCCTATGGCAGTTTGAAGGGGATACTATGTGAGGCATAAAAAGAGCTGGTAGCATCTCTAGGCTTGGTTCGCATAATGCTTTCCACTGTTAGGGATACCAGGGCCTTGTTGTTTGAAGGGAGGTGTTTGAAAACACAGCAGGGAAATTCCTTAATCTGAACACAGCTTTGCCACACCAGAGAGGGAAGGTATACAGAGAGAATCATAGTCAATTTGGTTTGTCAACTAAGCCATGTTCATGCTGCTGACTTCTCTATTTTTGGATGGCAAGTAAAAGGTAATGTGTCAAGCCACTAAGAAGCAACTACAAATGAAGAATATAAAGAAATATCAAGTGGCTTCCCACCCAGTGAATAGCACGTACCTGTAGTTGGAATGAATCAGGAGGAAAAAATAGGCTGTAATGAGAGACTGGCTCAGACTAGGCATTTGCACAACAGGACCATATTGAGTTTGCACAGACTGCCTTAATTTTGGCATTGCCTACCTCTATGATTGCTTCTTTTTGTAGCCTCAACATTCTTTAAAGGCAATTATTCCACCGTATGCAATGCACAGCTCATATTAGGAACTTATGCAGCTTATTTACGGAGGCACAGTCTGTCACTGGAAACATTTAATACCATGTGGGTTAAGAAACATTAAAGGAGAGTCTCTTGAGGGACACATGGGTGGTATTCCCTGGAAAGCATCCTGAAGTATTTTTAGCTATGTATTTTCTCAATGTGGGATGAAAATAAGCCAAAAAATAGGCAAGATTTATCCTATGTAGTGTATGACTGTAGGAGAGACTGCATTCTGAAACGACAGAGAATGGATCTTGGATCTCCTAGTAAAAGAAGAAAAAGACCATCAGACTTACTGCATGTTTTTATTAAGTGATGCTTTCAGGGGTCTTTAAAGACTACCCATTAGGGTTATAAATTTTGTGTTTTGAGGACTTGGCACAATACTGTTCTAGCTACAGGGAGGTTAATGACTCTTCATAAAGACTTCAGCATTTGCTAATGGACAGTAATAAAAAATGTGTGAAATTCAGCAGATCAGAGTGTGACACTCCCCTATCTAGGACTACTCCATGCCCTGAAACATGTTTTTAAAATTAATTTTCAAAATGTAGAGCAATGAAATAGAACCTGATCTGGCTTTCACAGGGCCATGTTCATCTACCTCCATGAGGACAAGTGGTCTCATTGCAGAATTACACCACAAAGACTGCGCTTGCTATCTGTCCAGTCTTCTTGAAGTTCTCATTTCTCATGTCTCCTACATTGTAAATTCTGCTATTGTAATTCCAGACTGTCCAAGGCATTCTTCCTTAAAAATCAGTCCACCAAAATTCATTCATTTACTGACCATACTAATGCCTGTATTGCTGGTCTTTATGGAACACTCCCTCCCAAGCTAATTTCAAAGAAGATCTTTGTCATCATGCCTTCTTTTGGCTTTAAATAATAATATAATCATTGTGGTTCAACCTCCAACTAACTCACCTTAATGGTTTCTAAAATTGTTCAGCCAGCTGACAAAGAAGTTACTCATTTTTTCAGATCATCCGTGTACTAAGACGACTAGCATCCTTAAAATTAATTGGTGTGCCCAGCTCACACAGTACCCTCCCAAATCCCAGAACTGCAATGTAGGTCAAACATGAGGGAATTTAACCTCTTCCAAATAATGCTCCACTCTAAAGAGACATAACTGGATCTTGAAAGAGCAAGTTCAAAGTAAAACATCTTTACCTCCAGGTATTTTCCTGAAAGTGTTCCTGTTTTGGTTGGAGACTTCCCTTTGCCTGTTTTTTGTTGTTGTTGTTGCTGTTGTTGTTGTTGTGGTTTTGGGGGTTTTTGTTGTTGTTTGTTTTTTTTTTTTTTTCCACGGGAATCACTGGCAATTTGAAAGGTATCCCAAGGCTTGGCATTTGTGGTTGCAGAGCAGGCACAATGAGATTACTCTTTGGTGTCTCCATCTTTACTCTCAGTGCAGCTTGGTTCTCAAGCTGTGGTTTGACAATAAAGTGAATCTGTTTTTTGGGGAACTTAGTGTCAAATCTCAAAACCGCTGTAATTATAAGAATGCAATATATGGGTACAGAGTCATTCCACCGATTTCTTAACAATATATTAAAGAGAGAATTTTGTCCTAGCAGATGTAATGTAGATTTAATGTAGAGCAACTCTGTTTAGGCAACTCTAACTTAATGCTGTCTTCCTAAGGCAGCATAAAATCAACATAAAATTACAAAGTGAATGTAAACACTGTGCTGTGTGCACTGGCTAAACCAACTGAAATGGCATCATATGCTCTTGCCTGATTTTTATCAAATTTGTACTGCTAAATGACGTACAACTGCAGAGAGCTGGTATTTAATGATCACAGAACCACTTTTTCAGTAGTGTACCAAAGCAAGAACTCTGTGGTTAGAAAATTGAACACATTTCATCTTAGCATCTGATCTTCACTGATCTTCACAAACAGCCTCATCAGTGGAAGCTGTCATATCTAACAAAAAGACAGCTTCAATCATTGTCATCTAGGATATCATCGGGAGCATAAGATGGAAGAACCATAAAATGCGCATCAGCTGTAGAATTCTTAGTACTCTGTTTTTTATCGTGACCCAAACCTCCTCCAATGACAAAAAATATTGCTTTTGTGACAGGATGAGGGTATTTGTATGCCCTTATTTGCCCTACTAAAATAGATTTTTTTTCTAACCTACAGAAGATACATAATATTTGCATGATTATAAACTCAAAAGATTCCCTGATTATCTGGTCAGAAGAGATTATACATCATACAGGCTTCAGAAGATTTTACATGCATAGGATAGTAGTGGTTGATTATTTAGTTCTCTACAGAGCAAGTTTTAAGATACATCTGAGTTTGAATGAGAACTTCTTTTAAAACAACACCCAGTCTTCTGATTAAAAATTTTGAACTACAAACCTTGGTATGTTATTCCAGTGATTACTTTATTCTTGCTTTAAACCCTGTCCTTTTTTCTAGCTCTAATTTTAAACTCAAAGTAGGTAGAGTTTCTGATAGCTCACACATAGAATGAAGAAAGCCCTTGACCTCTTTCCTGTGTTGTTACCTCCAAGCTTTGACTTAAGTCGTCTCTCAACTTCTCCTGTTAATCAGAACAAATTTCTTGAGTCTTTAACTCATCAATGTTAACTATAAAGAATGTTTGTTAACTGTAAAGAATGTTTTGTGGTCTTTCAGGTGCTTTGCAGGCTCCTCCCTGCACCCTTCCTAAACAGTAGTCATCTGACTTGGACTCTGGACCACAGAACCAGATACCTACCACAGCTTTGTGGACCTCAGTGCTGAGCATAGAGGCAATATCCCTCACAAGTGCCATAAATTCTACTTATAAATCCAATTTTCCATTTGATTCTGGCTGTAGAACTTCCACAGCTGATTAATGACTGTGACCTCTACCACCTTTTCAAAACTGAGGCATGCCCTAAGGAATCCCTCATAAAGATAAGTATTTCCTACAGAATCTGTATTTCAGTGCAGAGCTTTGCATTTGTCTGTTTAGAAATATACTTGCTTAAGTTCATCTCATCAGCCAATCCAAATAATTTATTTCAATGATTTGCCCTTTTCATGATTTATCATCCCCTGGGCCTTCATGATATCTGCAAATATTATCACTTAAAGGCTGCCTCTCTCTGACTCCTCTGCTTGTTTCCATGGAATTCAGCTGCTTTCATCTTAGAAACTGTCACCTAACAAATCTGGCTGACCGGGAATTGCTCGGTCTTTTTTAGGTTCATCAGGTTGGTACTTTTCCATTCAAACCACAAACCTTTTCTTCTGGCATAACTTCACCCACAGGTCACAAACATGAAACCCCCTCTAAGTTTCCCAAACCTCACGCAGGCAAAAAAGTTGGTTGTAAATCATATCCCTGTTCCTACATTGTAAGAGTACAGAACAACATAGAGCAAAAAGCATCTCCAAACTTTGTCCTTAATTTACCATTTTGTTATTCATCTGGTCAAAAATGTATTTGCTAGTCACCATTGCCTTGCTCCACCATTGCTGGCAAGGGAAGAATTATCTCCCCAGGTTTTTCATAGCCTCGTGGATCTGTTCACAGTGACAAGAGCAAACAGACCTGTCTCCCATGCTACACAGAATCCCAGCTAATCATTCCCAGCAGACAAGGAGGACAAACATGCCTTTCCCACTGCCCCACACGCTCTGTGGACAGGGCTGGCATAACCCACCAGCACGCACAGTTCTTCCATCCAGCAATGAGAGATTTCTGTTATTGCAGGAAAAATCTCACAGGACTTACTTCACTACCCTGTGAAGTAAGATTTTCGGACTAACCAAATTCTGGGGAATGTGGTTGGTCCTAAAATATCAAAGAGAAGGGAGAAGTGTACGTGCCTGGATATGCTTTTATTTGGTAGCAGTAATGCAGATTGGCAAAAATTCTATTAAGAAAATGCTTAAAGCTGTAAGCCCTAGTAGCAATACATACTTGTTCATTACACCTTGTAGTAGTACTAATAATATAAAAATGTTAACTGTGCAAATCTTTAGTAAGACAATAAAATATTTTTTCCCTAAAAACAAAGATAAATATTATTCACATGCAACTTCTGTGGTAAGTGACAAGATGATGGTCAGCTTCAGAACATATTAACACGAGTCTTCACCCCTGTACATTTCAGCTTTATTAATCTAAAACACACACCCTTTTATTTACTTTTTCATTTATCTAAACTAGGCTTGGTTATGTGTAGCCAATGTTAACTTGGAGCTCTCCTGTGCCCTATGGCTGTTTTGTGGATTAAGACTCTTCCTTTAGATTAGAAATATAACTTAAATAAGGTTAAAGTAACAAAAATTTATTTCCTTTTCTGGTAAGTCATGTGCCATCCTCTCTTTATTAAAAAGTAAAAATAGCTATGCAAACCATCTGATGAGATCCCTTGAAAGTAATGTGGGAGCACTATTAGAGCAATTCCAGAATTTCAACTCCACATTAATTTAATAGACTCTATGAAAAACTTTGTGGAGCAATTTGTCCCTGAGGTAATTGAATTTAAATCACAGGATTTATAGTAAGAATTACCTTAATCTCGTTATACTTGACTCAATTGCTAAAAGCATTCGTTTTACTTAATATTGGTATTTGTGGAGTTACTAACTTATTTGTTACTGTCAGAAAAATGTATCATCATAGAAAAGTAAACAAGCAAATCCTTTGTTCCCTGCTCTGTTTCTCATAGGTATCTCCCTTCCTTTCATGCCTTCTCTATACAGCAAATATTTCTCTTCTGAAATCTGTCAATTTGCAAGGTTCCCCACTGATATTATGTGTTTTCAGCATGTGCTGGAACTGAAATAAATGAGACAAACTGCATGCTTAAAAGTAAGGGTATACTTCACTGTCTTGGCCGCAGAAGTCTTCCATGGTTTTCAACACTACATCCACCAACTCTTATGGGAACTATTTTTTTTTTCTGCTATGATATTATTTGTCTCAGAATCTTCTAGCTCATCTTCAAAGATTGGGACCATTGTCACGAGTCCATCATCTTACTTCTTCAGAAAGGCCACGTGACTGCACTTATACTTACCCACCACTTCCACATATCTTGTTGCCTATTCCTTTCATTTGTGCAAGCAATAAAAACTCCACTGGAATAATTCTTTCTCTTTCCTCTATTAAGCAGGGGGATGGGGAAAAAAAGATCTGTTTTATTTTTATTTGAACACATACTATGATAGACTTAAAGAAGAAAAATTACCAAAGTAGGAACTTTACATATTGATTTGCTGTTATTGGAAAGCTCCCAAATATTGTGCTTAGTAGAACACAATAAAAGGAACATCTAAGTGCCACGTTGTTGGGTAGGCTAAATTCTTTCAATTTTTCATATAAATAATTTTGTCACCTATTTTCTCCCTTTTAAGTGTTAGGAGGGAGGCAAAGCTCTTTTCTCCCACTCCAATTTTCCTTCAGTTGTTTAGCGATCATTTAAATAAAACATCTACTTCTGTTCTGAGCATTTCAGAAGTAGCATTTTTATTCATTTTTATGTGATTTTAAAGTATCACGTTAATAACCTTTATGCTTTACTAGTCATTTTCTCTCTCTTTTATAGTAAATGTTTGTCAAAAAGTTGCATCTGCAAGGTCCAAATGAGTTCAAACTAGTGTATACATAGGTTTGCACTGGGCTTCCCAAGGTCAGTAACCATAAATGCAAAGCTCCATCAGAGGTGTTTGGCTCATATGTAAAAATGAGGTGAAGACACATCCTGTGTTTAATCATTTCAGTTCTTGTATTATGAAGTGAAACTTTAAAAAAAGAAAAAAAGGAGGAACTTGGGAATTACTGATCCATCACATAAACTTCAATTCCTCACAAAATAACAATAAAATGTTTCTAAGTACTTAGAAGATGACAGGGGGAGTTGTAATAAATACAGGCTTTTCAAGGACAAATAATGTCAAACAAATCAGGCCTGTGGATGGGGTAGATTTACAGAAGCTTTTGACACTGCTGTGATGTTTTCCTAGGAAACCATGTCTCAGCTGAAATATTCCCTGGTGCTCACAGAGCCAATGAGACACTGTCAGGGGGAAGCCCTGCTTTACATACAAGGTGGAAGGATGTTAGAATACCCTAATTAATGGTTAGGATGATCAACCAAGGAGTATGCTCCTCACACCCGGCAATCCCAGGCTGATGTTATTTAAGGTGAGGCTTCAGCTGGAGCACAGTGCCCAATGGGCACTGCAGGTCAAGCAAGCTACAAGAAACATCTCTGGAAGTGTGAGCTGAGAGGTCAGAGATGAGAATGAAATTAGGTTGGTTCAGAGTAGAAATGTGTGACAACAGTATCTAAACCCACCAAAAGTAACCGCTGAAGAGGCATGGAATGGGTTCCATATATTCATGGGGAATTAGATGAAAATTGCACACAGCAGATTTAGATCATTCACTAACTACATCTATCTAGGAAGGATATAAAGTCCTGGTGATCAGGGTTTGAAAGGGCTATGAGATTGAAGGTATTTTTATGAAACCAAGCTAGAATACCTTAAATCTGGTTCAGCAATATTCTTAAGTGAATATATGTACATGGCCTCAGCCAGCAGCACTGGCAGAGGTCATTAGGGAAGGATAGCAGCAAATTGAGAAATCGCCATCTGCAGCCATCTGTGCTTTCAGACCATTTTCTTCTGACTTTCAGGTTACCTGTTGCAACTTAAGCAGAAAGTAGGAGTGGTCAAATGGGTAGGATGACAAAGACATCCCCCCAGATGTCCATAAGGGAAAATACCATTCAGCACCATTAGTACCTGATGCGGCCTCTTAGAAGGTGTTGAGGTGGTTATCCATGCCAGCAGAACAAACAGGAGGTGCTGACACTGGCAGAGGATGGGGAATTTAGAAGGGGAAATTAAAATGGTGGGAAGGAAATGAAGTGAATGGTGGATTGTCCCTCCATGGCTCTGCTGCTGCTCCAGTAAAATGCTTTTTCCCAAGGCTTTTTTTCTCAGTGATTTCTTTCTTCCTAAAGCACTTCATTTAGAAAATAGACAAATTTCTTCCAGCTGCATAAATAATTTCCCATTTGTAAACCCCAAAACGCCAGGGAATTGTTCAAAAGCATCCTGTCGCTTACAAGTAGGTACATGCAGAAGCGGTAATTAGAGTAATGAGAGGAATAAAAATAATGAAGAGAAAATGCACATGGCGGAGAAGGTCTATGAATGAAAACCGTAGGCTAAAAACATTTCTCAGATGCCAATGTGTGAGTCTCAAGCAGCAGGCACTAGAAATGTAGAATTTCTACAATAGTTTGGATGCTCTCACAAACAGCAAGAAGTGGATTTCAAGGCAGCAATCAGGATGTTACTGAAAAAATATACCTTTATTTTTTAAATGACTCATTCTGTTTTTTCAGTTACCAGAGAACTATGTGTGTTTTAATGCATTTATCCTTTTAATGATCCACGTTCACATATTTTGCAAAATTATTTAACAGAAAAAAAAGGCAAAAAAAAAAAAAAGGCCAACTGGCATGCCTACAGTGAAGAGAATGAAGAACAACATTTTCTTGAAGAATTTACTCAAATTAGGTTTGATACTACATGCCAAATACAGAAGAAAGTTTTGTGTTAGCCTAAATTGATGAAAATTAGTGTATACTCTTTATGTGATATATGCTAAAGGTAATGCTGGTGGAAAAATACAGAAAAAA
Organism: Manacus vitellinus; assembly: GCF_001715985.3. Taxonomy (NCBI): domain Eukaryota; kingdom Metazoa; phylum Chordata; class Aves; order Passeriformes; family Pipridae; genus Manacus; species Manacus vitellinus. Next base: position 28,243,829 of record NW_021940208.1, read on the forward strand.
AAATTAAAAAAGCTCATTCTTTTAGTGCCTTTCTACCTCAAATTAGGAAAAAAAATTGAAAGCTGCTTTATCCACCTCAGAGAATGAAAATGCTTAAAAAGATGAGGAATTTCTTATTATTGTCTAAGCACAGCATTGGAAACAAAATCTGTATGTTTCAGTGTGTCAAATATATCCAAAATATTTTGCTTAGAAAATGCATGCATGTATTACTATTTTCAATGGGCTTCATGGAAAAGAAAATGTCAATAATGAAACATTTGCTTTGTTGATCCATTTTTCACTGAGTCATTAAGGGCAGGCAATAGAAGAGATGAAAGGACATGAGGCATCTTTGAACACAGTAGATAGAGTAGACTACCAAGAAATTCAACCCTTAATGTCTAGACTAAGTGGAAAAATTTGAAAAAGATAAAAAAACCCCCCAAATAATCCAAACAAACAACATGACTTGGAATAAAATAAAAAAAATCAGAATGAAATTTAAATCAATCCCCAGGCTGTGTTGGAGATGTTTTGATGCAATTTAGTAGACCAGACTGGAGAACCACTGTCTGTTCCTGAGCTGGTTGTGGAAATCTGCCTCCACAGTGAGCTCTACTCCCAGCCCAACTTCCCATCTTTTCAAGGGGACAGATGGTCACTCCTTGTTTTAGCAGGCAGCTCTTCTACCCTTCACTAACAAATCTTAGGTGCTTTTTTCCCCTTAAGTGTGGGTCGTCACATCTTTGCCATGGGCCTGACTTCAGTTCCCTTGGCCCTCTATAGATGTGGCAACATGCCTCTGAACAAAAAACCCCAATAATCCTGTGATTCTGATATCCGTCTTCAAATCTATGTTGGCTTTGACAGAATTAAATTTTTCGGCAAAATACTTGGCCTGTGATTTTCAGCCAGTTCAGCCAAGCAGCAGAGACACCCCAGTCTCATCAGGAACTGTGCCCTTCACTCCAGTGAGCAGACCTCACACATAGGGAAATCACACAGGGCCGGGCTCCTTAGCAAAGGCAGAAATTTGTCTCCTTCACAGAAAGAAGTGAAAAACCAGATTTGGCATTCAGGAGCCCAAAAGTTCAGGGCTGAGCTGAATTGCATTGCATGGGTTTCATTTAGACCCAGCAGGATCTGTGCAGCAAGACCTTGAAATGTACCTTCAACCTAAGTAGGTTGTTGTAATCTTCTGGGGCCTATACTAGCTTTCCACTTATGGAAACCAAGCTTTGACCTCCAGGGGATGAAATGAGGTGAACACAATTGTGCATCTGGTCACAGGTATAAGATTCAGGGCACATGAAAGAGAAAATGAGGATAAAGGCACAGCAAAAATCTGAATTTCAAGGCAAAAGAGTATGTATAATTTGTGAACTGAAGAAGTAACTTCAAGAGACAGAGTTTTAAGAGACTCAGTTTTTGTGGTTCAGCAAGCAAGGAAATGTGAGAGACTAGCATGACATATATTTCACTGCAGGTGACTTGCACCACAAAGTCCCAGCATGACCAAGGCTAAAGAGGTCAGATGTTGAGAGGTATAAACAACCATCATGTGAGATCCTCCAGTGCATCATGAGGAAAGGAGGGGAGCTGACTAATCTTACACTCATTCTTAGTGTAAAGCCCTTTATAGTATGACATTCCTCAGCAGTATCTCATACTCAGGGAACAAAGGGAAGGAGACCAGACGTCTTTGGGCAACTGTTGCTCACCATTAGCTTTAGAAAGCTGCCTTCCGAAAATCAAACTTCTCTAAGTCATCTTGTTTGCTTCCTTCTGAGGTTATTCTCTTACCATCAAGGCAGTTCATCAAGAGACTGATGATAAACTTATTACCAACAAAAATAGTTCCTTTTTCTACAGCTGGAAGAAATGCAGCAATTTCGGTTCCTCAAATGAGCTGTGCTGCTGTGGCAATTCTTTGGGCCTGGCTTAGGGGTACACCATCTTAACTTCATGGGAGTTTTCTATAGCCTTAGCTAAATGCATAGATAGGACTTCATCTTTTCTCACCAATAGTGCTACTTTTTGTAAATTGATGATGTACTTTGCAAAAGCCAAAGCTCAGATGGCAGTGTGCCATTTTTTGGTAAAAAAGGCTTAAAACGCAAAGAAAATGAATATATATATAAATAAAACTATTATAAATGCAAATTCCTTTACTATTTCTTGTGAAATCCAACTCCTTTTCCATGTTTGCACTTATCAGGTAGATGATTCAGAGATAACTTTTTGTAATCAAGACAAGCAAATTCAAAAGGGCAGGCTGAAACTGGGGTGAAGAACACTGTTATTTTGGATGGTGACTGAGCTTCATTTTTTCACTCTCTCCTCCAGTCCTACTTTTTCACATATCCTGCTATTCCACAACAACAGGAAGAAACAAATGAGTGAAAGTGTTAATAGAGATACAGCATCCACTTGAAGAGTAATAACGCCTGGTGTTCAAGGGGTAGGTAGCTAGTAGCTGGTAGCTAGTACACTGAGAAGGCTGAAGTATGCACACTGTGTAATAATAAAAGGTGTGATGGAGGGCAGAGAAATCCTGCTACTCCATAAGGTAGGCGTGGTGGCCATGGAAATTAGAATCACTCTGTGTCAGACATGGCCTACACAACCGTGCTGTCGGTTGCACAATAGCTATGCCGTGTCCCAGCTCCTAAGAGCTTGTCTTAACGCACCCGTGGGACTACCTGGCGCCTCTGTGGGGGAACGAGGTGCGATTTAACGCTCAATTTAACATCCAAAGGGTGTTAAATGCGCAGTACCGCGCTCTCAGAGCCTTCACGGGGACGGGCAGAGGGCTGCTCCAGCATCAGTGCCTTAACCCTGACGCCTTCACCGAAGGCTCGCTCGGGGCAGGGTGATGAGGGGAGCAGGGTGATGCGGGGGGC